>NC_072382.2:5652500-5983750 GCF_028885625.2 Pongo pygmaeus | reverse complement strand
CGTGCCCGAAACACGTGTTGGTTGTGGATGCCCGCTCGGGGCGACCTTGTGCTGCTCACCCGTTCTTTCTTTCCCTCCAGGCGAAGTCCGCCTCGTCAGTTTGCACATCCAGGCTCTGGTAGACGCTGGTGTTCCAGCCCGTGACATTGCCGTGGTCTCACCATACAACCTCCAGGTACGAGGGTTTCCTTTTGTCCCTCTACAGAGCAGCTGGGGCTCACACAACCTAGAGGGTGAAAGAAAAAGGGTGATCTGTTGGCTGTGGTGACCGAAAAGTTCAGGGGTAGGGCTGACCTTATTGTGACTGGATCCAGGGCCCAAATGATGTCGTCAGGGGCCCCTCTTTGTGTTCGTCTGCCCGCCCCACCCTGCCCTGCCCTGCCCCGCCTGCCCTGCCCGGTGCCTCAGCCTTCTGCACTGGCTTGTGTTCTGGCCAGATTTGCCAGGTGACCCCGGCAGCCTCAGGCTGACACAGTCCTTCTACAGGCAGCCCTGGCGGAACAGCTGTCCTTTTCTGGCATTTCCCACAGGAGCCTCAGCCTTGAACCTTGTTGGTCTGGCTCAGGTCGTGTTCCCATGCGTATCTCATTTGGTAGGAAAAATGTACCTTCTGGAGTATGGGGAGGGTCTGTGGAAGTGGCCATCATCCCATCCTGGTGTGCGGGCATCATGCATAGGGCTGTCTGAGGCTGGCGGCTGTCATAAGCCAAAAGAAATGAGCAAATGCCAGGGACAGGGTGTGGTGTTGGCGTGCATGCGTGCCCGTGAGGAGGGCGGACGGGAAGCCTTTCCCCCATGGGGCTCCTGCAGGCTCCGCTTCCCAGGTCCTGGCTGTTTCTCAGCGTGAGGCCCTCTGCTGAGCTGAAGGGCAGGGTCTTGCTGCGCTGGCATGAGGGGGAGGAAACCACAGCCTGGCTGGTGTTTCAGGTGGACCTGCTCAGACAGAGCCTCGTGCACAGGCACCCCGAGCTTGAAATCAAGTCCGTCGATGGCTTCCAAGGCCGAGAGAAGGAGGCCGTGATACTGTCCTTCGTCAGGTCCAACAGGAAAGGTACAGAGCCCTCGCCAGAGTCCTTTGGGGATAGCACAGAAGTGAATTTATTGATTGAGGGGCATATTGGATGTCTGCTGGGTGCCACACTGATTTCTGGCAGCGTGCTCATGGTGCAGCCTCTGTCCTCGGTAAGTTCACATCAGGCAAAGCACAGGCAAGAGAGTCTGCGGAGGCTCACAGGCGTGAGTGTGCTGTCAGGGAGCAGGTGGCTGGGGTGGCAGCTGGGGGCGCAGGGTGGGCTGGGAATGATCAGGACACCCTGCCGAGGAGGTGGAGCCCCCTGCAGCCCAGAGCTGGCCTTTAGCCTCCATGCACGGAGCTGCGGAGTGTGGTGGTTGTGGCCATGGTTTCTGTGCTGCTGTGGTTTGTGGGCCTTCCATTCGGGATGAGAGTTGTTCCCAGAAGCAGGTTTAGTGAACGTGCTTTGTGAGACATTCTCAGAAGGCAGAAAGCAGATGAGGCCTGGCTAGAAGCTATGGGGGAAAGAAGGGAAGGTCCTGGAAGGTTTCTTGTGCTTTCTCCCAGGTGCCAGCTGCAGCCACACCCCAGGCGGCCCCTGAGGCTGGGCTTAGACAGAAGGAAAGGAGCGACAGAACCCAGTCGGGTTCCCCAGAGCCCCACTTAGTCAGCTGTGGCAGCCAGATGCCAGGGCAGGTGTGGCATCATGGTGCCATGCGTGGCCGGGCAGCCGTGTGGATGGTGGGCCACGTGCAGGGGACCACACTTTTGGTGGTGGTTACTGATAAGGGCATAGGAGCCTGACTCTGTTTCTTAGTCTGAAACCTGCTTCTCACTCCCCTCTGGCCTTTTGTAGGTGAAGTTGGTTTTCTTGCTGAGGACCGGAGGATCAACGTGGCTGTCACCCGCGCCCGGCGCCACGTGGCGGTCATCTGTGACTCCCGTACTGTCAACAACCATGCATTTTTGAAGACCCTGGTGGAGTATTTCACACAGCATGGGGAAGTACGCACGGCCTTTGAATATCTTGACGATATTGTCCCAGAAAACTATTCCCATGAGAGCTCCCAGGGTTTCAGCCACGCTGCCACCAAGCCCCAGGGCCCTGCTATGTCCACCAGGACCGGAAGCCAGCGGCAGGAGGGAGGCCAGGAGGCCGCAGCACCTGCCAGACAGGGCCGGAAGAAGCCGGCCGGGAAGTCTCTGGCCTCTGAAGCCCCATCTCAGCCCAGCCTCAACAGAGGCAGCCCGGAGGGAGTGGAGAGCCAAGACGGCGTGGACCACTTCCGTGCCATGATAGTGGAGTTCATGGCCAGCAAGAAGATGCAGTTGGAGTTTCCTCCTTCCCTCAATTCCCACGACAGGCTGCGGGTCCACCAAATAGCCGAGGAGCACGGGCTGAGGCACGACAGTTCCGGGGAAGGGAAGAGGAGGTTCATCACCGTGAGCAAGAGGGCCCCGCCGGCCCCGCAACCCCCAGCAGCCCCGGGACCCCCAGCAGGGACCGGTGGCCCAGCCCCTCTCCCGCCAGTGCCCCCTAACCCTGCGCAGACGGAGCAGCCTCCCAGGGAGCAGCGTGGCCCGGAGCGGCCTGATCTGAGGACGCTGCACCTGGAGAGACTGCAGAGGGTCAGGAGCGCGCAGGGGCAGCCCGCCAGCAAGGAGCAGCAGGCCTCAGGGCAGCAGAAACTTCCAGAAAAGAAAAAGAAAAAAGAAGCCAAAGGTAAGTCAACTAATAAGAACATGGGGCAGTGTCCCCTCACTGGGGTGCTGGCCCCACTTGGAGCTCACCTGCCACCATCAACAGAAGGAAGGGCTTCCTCCTGGTGGTGCCACGCCTGTGTCATTTTAGCTTTATTTTCAGTCATGCCACTCCCAGCTCCGTCTGGGCTCCCCTAGGTCGGCGATCAGGTCACGGGCACCTTCTTCTCCCAGAGCCTGTGTGGGACTCGGCAAGTAGGCAGCGCTCAGAGCATGTCTGCAGCAGTGGGAGGGGCCTGGAAGAGCAAACATGGACGGCTCCCTGGAGCCCCTCAGGAATGGAGCGATCACAGGGTCCCATGCCACATGTGGCCCTGGAGGGTGGAGGTCTTGCACAGTGAAAGGGTGCACTCTGCCTGGAAGTCGTCCTGGGCAAAATGCTCAGAACCACAGGGGCTGGCTGAGCGCAAAATCATTCTTGCCCGTGGGCCATACGGAGTCCCTGGGTGGGCTCTGCTCCGTTTGCCACATCGTGCATTGTGCCCACCCCGCAGGAGCTGGCCAGGCGTGCACTGGGAGTTGGGCAGGCATACGCTGGCAGAGCCTGTAGACCTGGTCGGTCTTGGGGAACTCCTGCTACTGCCATTTTCCTCGGCAAGACCATGCAGGAGTTCCAGCTCGCATTGATTCATTGAATTCCTGAAGCGAAGCTACACCAGCACATGCGTGGCTTTGAAAGGGGCCTCTCAGAAGCTGGGGCTCCAGAGGAGTTCACTCCCCAAACCTTTGTTGAGCAGCTATTGTATGCCACGCTTTGTGCTAGAGGACAGGACTAGTGCCACCCCTGCCCCCAGGCACCGACAGGGTAGCCGAGGGAAGACACATGAGCTGCTTTTTAATTTTTTTTAGAATTAATAGAGACGGGGTCTGACTGTGTCACTGTGTTGCCCAGGCTAGTTTTGAACTCCTGGCCTCGAGCAGTCCTCCTACCTCGGCCTTCTAAAATGCTGGGATTATAGGTGTGAGCCACCACGCTCAGCCATGAATTGCTTTTAAAACCTTAAATGAGGGGCCAGGTGTGGCATAGTTGTCTTTCCGTTTGCCTGAGTGACGCCGGTCTTCTCCAGGACATCCGGCCATAGATCTGCCCACGGAGGAGGACTTTGAGGCCCTGGTTTCTGCTGCCATTAAGGCTGATAACACCTGTGGCTTTGCCAAGTGCACAGCCAGCGTCACGACCCTGGGCCAGTTCTGCCAGCTCTGCAGCCGCCGCTACTGCCTCAGCCACCACCTGCCCGAGGTATGTCGGCCTCCCCTCCTGGGATCAGACAGTGGGGAGGGGTGGTGGGTTCCGTCTCCAGGAAACAGACCCTGGGCAGACTTGTTCCAGTCGGAACGGTTAGCTCGTTGCGAGCTCCAGATACCTTAAGAAACAGAAATCAGACACTGACTCATCATCTGTTCTGAGCACATCAGGGCGTAAGCAAACAGAATGCCTTATTTTCTGAGCCGTGGCCACGCTAGTGGGAATTCTGGGCAGAGGGAGTTTTGTCCCAGTGTCCTTGGGTTCTGTCAGTGGCCTAATCTGGTCTGTTTGGCATAGGGGAGGTGGGTGGCAGAGCCTCCAGCCCATCGTCTGAGCTGGCTGTGGCCTGACTGCTGTGTCATTCATTCCTTGAGCCGGGGTCGATGAGAACCCCCTGGGCCAGGTGTGGGCGCCTGTGGGAAGCTGAGGTCTGAACCAGCCTCGTCTCTTCCCTGGAGGATGCTGGGCCTGGAGGGGGATCTGAGTAAGAGACCAGCATACGGTACCAGGTGTTGAGTGCTCCGAGGAAGAAAACCCAGGGCCAAGGTGGCAGCAGGGACACCCACCCAGATGCAGCAGTCAGGGTGGGCTTCCTGGAGGAAGTAACACTGGGGCTGAGACCTGTGGGACAGAAGGTGGGAGCTGGGCTAGGGAGGACAGGGCCAATGGCGGGTGGGCAGGCAGGCTATCCACCCTTAGAACATGCATGAAGCCCTGAGCCCAGTCAGGGAGCTGGGAGTAGAGTGTGAGCAGGATGGCTAGAGTCGAGGCTGGGCATGGCCTGGCGAGCTGCCTGGAGGAGTCAGGCCTGATCTGAAGGCAGTGGGGCACCCTCTAGGGTGTCAGCAGGGCTGTGATGTCAGCGGTCTTGGCTGCAGTGTGGATTAGGTAGGCGGAGGCTGGGAGGCAGTGGGAAGTGGCTGCAGGGACTGTGGTCAGTCAGGGTGGTGCCATTTCCTGTGTGCACACTCGGGGGCTCCCGCCACACCAGGGTGCAGACCACCCCGCCGTCCTCCCGCCAGGCAGTCTACAGGGTGAAGGACTGACATGGCGGGAGGAGTGGCCTTCTCTGTTGGGGCGCCTGTGGCCCCCCAGCTCTTTGATGGGCAGAGCTACAGGGTCTGCCTCCTTGCTCCTGTGAGCCCAGCAGTGATTCTTGTGTCCTCCCCAGATCCATGGCTGCGGTGAGAGGGCTCGCGCCCATGCCCGGCAGAGAATCAGCCGGGAAGGGGTCCTCTATGCCGGCAGCGGGACCAAAGACAGATCCCTGGACCCAGCCAAGAGGGCCCAGCTGCAGAGGAGGCTGGATAAGAAGCTGAGCGAGCTCAGCAACCAGAGGACCAGCCGGAGGAAGGAGAGGGGGACGTGACCGGCCGCATCCTCGCACGCCCCGTGGAGCTCTCTCCATGCCAGCCCAGGGCGCCACCAGACCATGCACAGCCTCCACCAGGGTGACAGAGGAGCGGAGGGGCCTGTGGGGGAAGGTTGGGTTTTTGGACCCCAGGGATGAGCTTTTCTGATGTCACAATGTGGAGGAAAGCACCTGGGGGACAACAGTGCTGGTGCAGGTGGGGCTCGGGAAATGCACGTCCCTTCCCCTCACTCCCCACCAAAACCCACATCCCAGCCTCTGGATCCTGGGGAAGGTTCCAGTCCCTGGAGAATATCCAGGGCCTCAAACTATTGAAGTCACTCCTCCAATGTCTGGGACTTGCCAGCTCAGCCCATTAGGATGAGGGTGCTGAGAGGCAACAGGAAACAAGACTCTGCGAATGGTGCTTAGGCGGGGAGCGGGGAGTGGCGTTTGGCTTGAACGTTCCCATGCGGCCAGATGCTGGGGCCACGTTCCTTCTGTCTGCTGTTCGCTGGTGACTGCAGTGTTTCCCCTCCCCCTCACCACAGGTCTCCTGTGAGTCTGGGGGGTACCTCTTTTTGGCCTGTGCACCTCTTTCTGGCTTACAAAGGCGCCTGGCCTGTGCCAGCCCCTCCTTGCTGCGCCTCGCCGTGGGGACCAGGTGAGCCGGCTGTCCCATGTGGCTGTCCTGGGAAAGCTGCCCCACAGCCTCAGCATCATCAGCACTTACCGATCCAGAGCCTCCCGGCCTTCTCTGGTGCCCTGTACCAACTCTTCTATTTAAGAGAACCTCAGATGATGTACCTGAGCCTCAGGGTTTTGTTTCAGAGGGATATAAATTATTTAAAAATTAAATGAAAACGTTGCACACTGCCCCAGTGTGTCTGCTGCGGGTCTAAGGGGCGCGCCCTTTGCCTGTTCTGCTCAGCTGCTGTGCCCTCCCCGCCGTGTCTCTCAAGCCCCCTCTCCCTCTGACCTCCCTGCGGCAGACTCTCCCAGTGCAGGCTCCTCTCTCCTTAAATCCCATTCATGTCCTTTTATGTCCCCGATGGTTCTGAGTAAGGTTGAGCTTCCCTGACCTGCACCTAGGGTGGCTGTCCCCCAGAGGCCACTTACGCAGCGCGTTCGGCTAGTGTGTCCTCCGGCCAGGCCTGCACGCTTTGACTGCCCTGTTCTTGCTGGTCCTGGGCCACTCTCCCCTCCTACCCGGGCTGACGCCCCACCCTGGGCCACTAGGGCCCCTCCTCCTCCCCCTGTCCTGGACGCCTTCCTTGTCTGTTCCCGTCAAGTGGCTTTTGGACTGAATTGTTTGGGAAGGGGACCAGGACTCTACTGCATTTTGTGTCAAGTGTGGCAGAGTTAATCCGGTTGCTTCCATAAGCACTGAGCACCGTGCACAGAAGGCTGCAGTTCTCATGCTCCTTGAGGACCTGTGGCTGTAGGAGGCGTTTGTGTAATGATGCTCATGGGGGATGAGGGCACCATTGGAAGCGTCTCCTGGTTGACACAGCACACAGGGACAGGTGTTCTTCCTGCAGGGGCGGGGGTGGGGGTGCCTGCTTAAGCTCCCTAACTTCCCAGAAGCCAAACAGCTGATAAGAATCCTGCCCCGGGGTTGACACGGATGCTGAAAGATGTTGGCTCTTGTGTGGGAGACAGCCGACAGCCACACTCCCTACCTCCTGGGTAGCCTGTCTGCAGGAGAGGAGGCCAAAGAGAAACAGACCCAAAAATGGGGGTGGGAGAGTGACCTGATGACACTGTTTGAGCACCTGGATGTAGCCATGCCTGACCTCCACCCCATTCTTCCTGGTGTCCTGAGCTAGTAAATCCCCTTTTTTAGCTGAAGAAATCTGCCTTGGGTTTTTGTCACTTGCTGCCAAAGAATCTTTGCTGACCCAGTCATGCCCACATCTGTTTATCTTATCGGGCATACCCCTCCCAGCATGGAGTCAGTACGGAATTAGTGTCGCCCCACTCATTAGAGAAGGCACGATTGGAATCCAAGCCCTGTACCTTTATCCAGGTGTTCTTCTGTGGGCCGTCCCACCAGGAGGAGCTTGAAGTAGAGGAAGGCAGCCAGCGCCAGCGGCGGGCAGGCCGGGTGGAGGGTGGAAGCTTCTGGAATCGGAGGGGCCTGAGTGAACGCCAGCCAGCACCACCATCCACTGAGGTGTGGCCTCAGCAGGTCACCTGTCCTCTCTGAGCCTGTTTGTCATCTGTGAAGCGGGACGGGAACAGTTGCTGCCGCGCCAGCTACGCCAAGTGGAAGAAATGAAGTGCAGCATCGTGTCCTTGCGGGACCTGGCTCCGGGTTCGTCGTCTCCCTGGCTGTGCCCCCCAGCCTCCTGCATGGAGCCTTCTCCCCTTCACCGCTGACCACCGCGCCCCTTGGTGATGCACTGGTAAAATGACAGAACCCAAGGTTGCATTTCTCATCCCAGAGAGGCCTTGTTAGGAGAATGTTTGTAGCTGGTTGTTGGAAAAGTACCCTCCAGTTTGGCCTGGATAGGGTAACCCAAAAAAAGGAAAAAAATATCCCAAGCCAAACGTCTCCCTGGCCAGCCGGAGTGTGGTCTTGCTGACAGTAGCTGCAGGCTGTAGCCCAGCCCGGCCGGAACCGTCCAGAGTAGAGGACTCCCTTCCAAGGAGAACTGCCCACCTCCACCTGTGCGGCTCCCCTGAGACAGCCCTGCCATGTGCTCCTTTCTGGGGGTGCCGGGCAGGGCAGTGGGCACAGGCGGGAGCGCCTGCCAGCCCTGGGCTTCGCTCCTGAGTTTACTTGGGATGTGCTGCATGCCTTGGGGCCTCAGTTTCCTCCTCTGTAACGTGGGGAAGTAACAAGACCTGTCTCAGGGTAGCTGTGAAGATGAAATGATCAAACACACAAGGCCTTGAGCACGGCACCTGGCGCCTGATAAATGTGCTGCCCTCCTCCTCTGGCAAAGCAGCAGTGGAGAGGAACGAGACGGCACGTGCCGCTCATAGAAGGGGTTCAGCAAATGGCCTTTCCTACCAGAGACAGAGGCGAGAGTGCCCAGGTCCCAAGGGCCCACCGGTCAGCTGCTGGTGGAAGTCGCGGGTCCCCCAGTGTGGGTCTGCCTGGCTTCCTTGCACCCAGCACAGCTCTCCCCCGCCCTGTGCCGAGCAGGCCAAGGGCGGGCCTAGGGCAGGCCTGCTCTGTTTACCTTGGTTTGTTTGGAGCTGCCCAGAGGGATCCCAGAGTGGGCTGATGGGCACCACGCTGCTTTGGGAGGTTTTAGGCCCACGTTATAGCCCTGGCACTTAAAAGGAATTGTGGTCACTGCTGGGAGCATAGCAAAAGCTGCAGCCTTATTTGGTCTGGAAACTTCTTTGCTTTCAGGAAAAGCGGAGTGGGGAAGCAGCCTCTCGTGTGGGTGGGCAGATTGGGGCCAGTTCTTCATTACCCCGGGATATGAATTACTTTGCTGCCTCGCTTGGCTCTGGTTTTGGCTTCTGGCCTTCTCCACTGAAGCTGCAGCTCACGATCTCCCCTGGCCCGGAGCTGCCGATGAGCTGTTCTGTTGTGCAGCTTTATTGAGGTGTAATTGTCATGCCATAGAATGCACTCGTAAGTATACGATTCAGATTCGATGATGTTAGTAAACATGGGGCTGGGCCACCCACCCCCACCCGTCCCTACTGCTGGGTGCTGGTCTGCAGTTAATCTCTGCTCCTGCCCTCAGCCCCAGGCAGTCACCAGTCAGCTTTCTGTCCCTATAAATTTGCCTTTTCTGGAAACTTCATATTAATATAGACTGTCCCCAACTCCCCGTGGTTTTGACGTAACGATTTTTTGACTTTATAATGGTGCAAAGGCTTGTATGCATTCAGTAGAAACCACCATTCTTTGTTCACGTTCAGTACAGTATTCAGTAAATGACATGAGAAATTCAACACTTTATATTATCAAATAGATTCTGTGTTAGATGAGTGTGCTCAGTAAGCATTCTGAGCATATGTAGGGTAGGCTAGGCTAAGCTACGATGCTCAGGAGGTCAGGTGTATTGAAAGCATTTTCAATCTGCAGTGTTTTCAATTCTCCATGGATTTGTGGGGAACGTATTCCCATCATAAGTCGAGGAACATCCGTATCCAGCCCCGTCCATCTGCGTTCTTTTACTTCACCTGATATTTTTGAGGTTCACTCATGTGGTGATGTGTATCAGTGTTTCATTTCTTTTTATTGTCAAACAATGTCCCATTGTATGGATACACCCATTTAGTGTATCCACTCATCTGTCGGATAGTCAGATGGCTTCCACTTTTTGGCTGTTTTGACCCATGAGGCTGCTATGAATATTCATCGTTCAAGTCCTTCTGTGAAAACATGCATTTTCATTTTTCTTGGGTAGATTCTTAGAAGTGGAATTGTTGGGTCATAAGTTAGTTTATTTATTTAAGAAACTACCAAGCTTTTCCAGAGAGGTTATACCATTTTACATTCCTACCAGCTATGTATGCAGGTTCTAGTTTCTCTGTTCTTGCCAACATTTGGTATTGTCTGATTATTATTACTATTACTGCCGTGTTAATGGGTATATACTGTGGTCTCATTGTAGTTTTAATTTGCATTTTCTTAAAGACTAAGGATGCTGAGCACCCTTTTCATGTGCTTATGGGACATTTAGATATCTCCTTTGGTAAATTTTTCTTTTTTTTTTTTTGAGACAGGTCTTAATTTTTGTAGCTCAGGCTGGAGTGCAGTGGCACAAACAGGGCTCACTACAATCTCGACCTCCTGGGCTCGAGGGATCTCCAGGCTCAAGGGATCCTCCAACCTCAGCCTCCCCAAGTAACTGGGACTACAGGCGCGTGCCACCACACCTGGCTATTTTTTTTTTTTTGTAAAGATGGGGTTTCGCCATGTTGCCCAGGCTGATCTCAAACTCCTGGGCTCAAGTGATTTGCCCACTTTGGCCTCCCAAAGTGCTGGGATTACAGGTGTGAGCCACCACACCTGGCCTCTTTTATTATTATTATTTTCATAGAGAGAGGGTCTTGCTTTTTTGCCTGGGTTGGTCTTGAACTCCTGGGCTTAAGCCGTCCTCCTGCCTCAGCCTCCCAAAATACTGGGATTATAGATGTGAGTTACTGTGCCTGGCTCTTTGGTGAAATTTCTATTCAAATCTTTTGCTCATTTTTAAGATAAATTGAAGTGTCCTATTATTGAGATATAAGATATCTTTAGGCCGGGCGCGGTGGCTCATGCCTGTAATCCCAGCACTTTGGGAGGCCAAGGCAGGCGGATCACGAGGTCAAGAGATCAAGACCATCTTGGCCAACATGGTGAAAGCCCATCTCTACTAAATATACAAAAATTAGCGGGGCGTGGTGGTGTGCACCTGTAATCCCAGCTACTCAGGAGGCTGAGGCAGGAGAATCGCTTGAACCTGGGAGGCAGAGGTTGTAGTGAGCCAAGATCACACCACTACACTCCAGCCTGGGCGACAGAGGGAGACCCTGTCTCAAAAAAAAACAAAACAAAAAAAACAAAAAAAACTTTAGCCTGGATAGAAGTCTTTTATCAGATGTATGATATGCAAATATTATCTCCCAGTCTTTGGATTCTGTTTTCATTTCCTTAATATTGTCTTTGGAAGTGCAAAAGTTTTAATTTTTTAAAGTCCAGTTTATCGATTTTTTTTCTTTTATGGCTGTGCTTTCGGTGTCATGTCTAACATCTCTTTACCTAAATTAAGATCACAGAGGTTTTTCCTATGTTTTCTTTTAGACATTGTACAGATTTAGTTCTTCTGTTCAGGTCTGTGATCTGTCTTGAGTTCATTTTCGTGTATGGTATTGGTATAAGGCAAGGGCCTAATGTTGGTTGGTTTGTTTGGTTGGTTGTTGCATGCGGATCTCCATTTGTCCCAGCAATTGTTGAAATACTCCTGTTTCTTCATGGAATTGCCTTGGCATCGTGTTAAATATTGTTTGAGCATAAATGGAGGCGTTCATTTCTGGGTTCTCAGTTCTGTGCCATTCATCTGTCCATCCTTATGCCAATACCACAGGCTCCTCCCGTCCCCATCATGAGGGCGGCCTTCTGGTCATGGCAACATTGCAAGTTTACACTTAGAGGCACGGCCCCCCAACCCGTCTCTGACTCAGCGAAAATGGAAAGAGTTTCGAAAACATATAGCCACATTCAAGATAAATACCCCCGTATTCCAGACCACAGAGAGAAACAGGGCTGGCCGGGTGCGATGGTTCACGTCTGTAATCCCAGCACTTTGGGAGGCCGAGACGGGCGGATCATCTGAGGTCAGGAATTTGAGACCAGCCTGGCCCAACATGGTGAAACCCCGTCTCTACTAAAAATACAAAATTAGCTGGGTGTGGTGGCACATGCCTGTAATCCCAGCTACTCAGGAGGCTGAGGCAGGAGAATTGCTTGAACCCGGGAGGCGGATGTTGCAGTGAGCCCAGATCGTGCCACTGCACTCCAACCTGGGCGACAGAGCAAGACTCTGTCTCAAAAAAACAAAAACAAAAACAAACAAACAAAAAAAGAAAAAGAAACAGAGCTGGCTGAGGAGGGGACGCTGTGGACCTGCTAGGGTCCTCGTCTGGTCAGGAGCAGGGGTGGCCTGGAGCCTTTTTTCCTGTGGGCAAAAGGAACAAAAACGTCCAGTTACGAAGTGGGATCTGAGCCAGGCTCTCACTATGAAACTAGATGGTAAGGCAGGGCTTTCTGATTCATCAGAGGGGGAAAAAAAAAAGCTGTTCCAGTTACGATGGCTGCATAACACATCTGCCCAAAACAGCCATTTATCATATTCATGGGTTCTGTGGCTCAAGAATTTGGACAGACCACAGTGAACACGGAGATTCGAGAGGCCGGTGCTTGTCTCAAGGTGGCACCGACCCTGAGGTGAAATTTGGCCCTGGGGCTGCGGTAGGGTCAGGCCGACCTTGTCCCCTGCTGAGACCCCATGTTTGCTTAGCTCCCCAGCACCCACCCTGAGAGTCGCCCAGTGAGTCGCATGCCCCCGGCTCAGGCTGTCTTCTGGGCACCGAACTTGAGCGTCAGTCCCCAGCCTCGCAGCCCTAGGTGCCAGTCATGTGCTGATTATCTCCAGCTTTGATCCCTCCCCACACTCCAAATACCACTCACATTCTCCCTGGGATGTTTAGTAGGCAGGTGAGTGCAGTGCCTCCAGAATCCAGTGCCTGGTCTGCCCCAGGGAGTGGACTGAATGCTTTCCTCCCCAAAGGTAAGTCCATATCCTAATCCCTGAACCTGCGAATGTGACCTTATCTGGGAAAAGAGTCTTCGCAGATGTAATTAAGTAAAGGTTCTTGAGAGATCATCCTGGGTTACCTGGATGGGCCCTAAATCCAATGACAGATGTCTTTCTAAGAGACACGTGAGAAGAACAGGAGGCTGCCTGCAAACACAGGCAGAGGCTGGCGTGGTGCAGGCACAGGCCAAGGAGCGCGGAGCCCCCAGAAGCTGGAAGTGGCAGGACAGGGCCGCCCCTCGAGATTTTATCTTGAAGAGAGAGAATCAGTTTCTGGGTTTGTTGTTGTTGTTGTTGCTGTTGCTGTTTTTTGAGATGGAGTTTCGCTCTTGTTGCCCAGGCTGGAGTGCGGTGGTGCAATCTGGGCTCACTGCAACCTCTGCCTCCCGGGTTCAAGCGATTCTCCTGCCTCAGCCTCCCGAGTAGCTGGAATTACACCTGGAATTACAGGTGCCCGCCACTACGCCCAGCTAATTTTTTTATATTTTTAGTAGAGACGGGTTTTCATCATGTTGGCCAGGCTAGTTTCTAACTCCCTGACCTCAAGTGATCCACCCGCCTCGGCCTCCCAAACTGCTAGGATTACAGGTGTGAGCCACCGCACCTGGCCGTCGCTGCTTTTGAGTCAGGGTCTCAGTGTGTGGCCCAGGCTGGAGTGCACTGGTGTGATTATAGCTCACTGAAGCTTCAGCCTCCTGGGTTCAAGTGATCCTCCTGTCTCAGCCTTCCAAAGGGCTGGGATTACAGGCATGCGCCACTGCCTCTGGCCTTCTTACATCTTTTCTCCTGTTTTCTATCTCTCCATCTCTTTCTTTTTTAAACAATGAGTGTTCCTCAGCCTTATTTTCCAACCATTTTATTTTTGTTTAGGTTTTAAAAATTCACACCATTTTCCTTTCAGCATCCAAGAGCCCTTCCCTCGTGTCCCTTTTTGCAGCGCTCTCCCTGCGGGGCTGCGTATTCTCTTTTCTCTCTGCGGGTGTGGGTTTGTATTGTTTGCTGCTTTCTTTTTCCTGCAGCGTTTTGATTCCAAACGGCTTCCGTCTGCCTTTCGCATCATGGCTTTCTGCAGATTCTGGTAGTTGTCCCCTACTATCAGCCAGGGACTGACTCTCCAAGACCGTGTGGAGGGCTCGCTGACCGTGGGCTTCGCTGAGGCATCAGCTGCCCAGCCGTTGAGCCAGGGACCAGAAGTCTTTCCCCCGGGATGTGCCAGGTTGCAATCACAGTCTCTGTTTATACACCCGCTTAATCGCCCTCCACTCAGTACGGGGTCCCCCTGCCCAGCTCTGCCTTGGGACCCTCAAGCAGACTCATTCTGTTTTACCCACTGCAGAGCCTAGTCGAGTATTTGGTTTTTTCTCAGAGTAGAGGAGGAGGCTTCTCTGAGTAGCAGATGGGATTAGAAGATCTAATTGCTGCTGCTTTTATAAAAATTATAAAATATCTATAACATGAAATTTAACATTTTAACCATTGTGTAACCAAGCGTACAACTCAGTGGCATCCCTTACATTCCCAGCATTGTGCAACCATCACCACCATCTGTCTCCAGAACTTTCTCCTCTTCCCACATGGAAACTCCGTCCCCATCAAATACCAGCCCCCCAGCCCGGCCCCCAGCCCCTGGAATCTCTATTCGTTTTCTGTCTCCATGACTGACTGCTTCTTTTAAAGACTTTCATCCACCCGCCTTATTTTAGCTCCTTCCCACCCCACTTCTTGGGCTCCCAAGGCCCCCGGTGCCTGAGCCTTTAGGTGATTCTGTGGCATCAGTTTATTTAGTGGCCTTATGTAGATGTGTGTGTTCAATCCGCCGACTTTACATGGGTGTTTCTCTAGATCAGGGGGCCCCAGGGGTACCGGTCCATGACCTGTTAGGAACTGGGCCACACAGCAGGAGGCGAGTGGTGGGTGAGCCAGTGAAGCTTCATTTGTATTTACAGCCACTCCTCACTGCCCGCATCACCGCCCGAGCTCCGCCTCCTGTCAGATCAGCGGCAGCGTTAGATTCTCACAGGAGCGTGAACCCTATTGTGAACTGCGCATGTGAGGGATCTAGGCTGCACACTCCTTTATGAGACTCTGATGCCTGATGATCTGTCACCGTCTGCCATCACCCTAAGATGGGACCATCTAGTTGCAGGGAAACAAGCCTAGGGCTCTCACTGATTCTACATCATGGTGAATTGTAGAATTATTTTATTATATATTACAATGTCACAATAATGGAAATAAAGTGTGCAATAAATGTCATGCGCTTGGGTCATCCTGAAATCATTCCCCCTGCCACCCCACGGCCTGGTCCATGGAGAAATTGTCTTCCACGAAACTGGTCCCTGATGCCAAAAAGGCTGGAGACTGTTGCTCTATAATATTTAAGTTATCTTTTGCAGAGACTTTGTTTTTTGAGACAGGGTCTCGCTCTCTTGGCCAGGCTGGAGTGCAGTGGCGCAGTCACAGTTCATTGTAGCCTCGACCTCCTGGGCTCCAGAGATCCTCCCACCTCAGCTTCCTGAGTAGCTGGGACTACAGATACATGCCACCATGCCCAGCTAATTTTTTTAAAAAATTTTTAGTAGAGATAGGGTCTTGCTTTGTTGCCCAGGCTGGTCTGCTGGGCTAAGTGATTTTCTCGCCTCAGGCTCCCAAAGTGTTGGGGTTACAGGCGTGAGTCACTACGCCTGGCCCTTTGCAGATATTTTGTAAACAACCAGTAGAATCATGTTATAATCACATTATATTACATAATCATTTAATGTTAGTGCTTAATGACAAAAGTTGGATATGAAAGTATATAATCAGCATGCTCAAACTTACACAAAACACACATATATGCATAGAAAAGATGGAGCCGGGTGTGGTGGCACGCACCTGTAGTCCCAGCTACTCAGGAAGCCAAGGCGGGAGGATCGCTTGAGCCCAGGAGTCCCAGGCCAGCCTGGGCAACAGTGAGACTGCGGCTCTAAAATTAAAAAAAGAAAAAGAAAAGATACGAAGGCGTATGGCCATTGTAAACACCTCTGATCTTTGGGATTTGGTGTGATTCTTGGTCTCTTGTTTGTACTTAAAAAAAAAAAAGTTTCTCCAATGATGAATGTTGGTTCTATAATCAGAACAGGACAATTCCTGCTGGTTTTCCAGTTAGGCAGCCGATGGGGTCACAGCTGCTCCCATTTTTCAGCAAGTGCCAAGGAAAGGCCAGATTTCCAGTGGGTCTGGGGTCCTCCACGTTCTTTCTCCATCCCAGGCCTGTGTGGTCTCGGTGGCTGTGGGCTGGGGTGCGCCAGAGGTGCGCAGTGAGGAGAGGGAAATTGGCCCAGTTTGTGTCTTAGAAAAATCCTTCTGGTGGCTGCCTTGAGGAGGTGTCTGAGGTGTAAAACCTGCCAGCAGCTATAGTCTGGAGAGGTCAAGGTCAG
Source organism: Pongo pygmaeus (assembly GCF_028885625.2). Lineage (NCBI taxonomy): Eukaryota > Metazoa > Chordata > Mammalia > Primates > Hominidae > Pongo > Pongo pygmaeus. The sequence continues at coordinate 5,967,690 of NC_072382.2, read as the reverse complement.
GTGGGGTACAGAGAGGCGCATCTGCTGACTATGCATGGGCTCAGTCATCAGAATTTGCAGACTGGCCTCCTGCAGGGGTGAGGGGCTGGGAAGATCCCCGCGTTTCTGGCTTGGGGGACAAGTGACTTAATGGCTCAGGAAGCACTGTCCAAATGTTCTTAATAATAATAATTGTACTTATTTCTTGTTTAACGCACATATGCTACCCAGAAGTCCCACACTCCTGGAAATGCATGTGTATGCAGAATTCCGGGTTTTTTAGTGATGTCAGGCTGATTGGCATCTGCCAGACAGTTCTACTGAGCCCTGGGGCCCCTCGCCGTGAGTAGAAGCAGGGAAGGCTGCGGCCCCCCCGGGGTAGGAGCTCTTTGTCCTCATTGTAGCAGCGGTGGATGTAGCTCTCGGCCTAGCCCTTTTCAAGTCAGCCGGATAGGGTCCGAGCTCCTCCTGTCACTTGGGTCAGCTGGACAGGGGCCGAGCTTCTCCTCTCACAGGCCCGCTCTGTCTCATGACAGGTGTCAGTACCTGCTTGTCTGCTGGGAGAACTGTGTGATTCTCTGACAGAGGTCATGACACCTTGGTACATTCTGCACCTTGGTTGCTGGGGGAGACATCTGACATCAGCCCGGCCAGGAGAACCCAGCTGTGGTTCCAGGTGTGGTGTGTGGCTCCAGGGGATGGGTTTTGGGGGTCTCAGCCAGTCACGGCAAGCCTGTCCCCTTGACCTGTGCCTATTCTAGGTGGACCTGGGAGCCTGATTCCAGGGGGACCTGGGAACCTGGTTCTGTTTAATGAACAGAGGAGAGGAGGACAGAGGAGAGAGGCCCCCACAGGCTGGGGGCCTCTGGGAAAAATCTGATTTACATTTTCTTTCTTTTTTAAGGCAGGGTCTCGCTCTGTTGCCCAGGCTGGAGTACAGTGGTGCAATCACGGCTCACTGCAGCTTCAAACTTCCGGGCTCAAGTGATCTTCCTACCTCATCCTCCCCTGTAGCTGAGACTACAGGCATACGCCACCAACATCTAGCTAATTTTTGTATTTTTTGTAGAAATGGGGTTTCACCATGTTGCCCAGGCTGCTCAAACTCCTGGGCTGAAGCAATTCACCTGCCTTGGCCTCCCGAAGTGCTGGGATTACAGGTGTGAGCCACCGTGCCGGCTCTGTTTTTAAGGTTTCACTCTGTCACCCAGGCTGGAGTGCGGTGGCACAATCACAGCTGACTGCATGCAGCCTCCGCCTCTTGGCTTGAAGTGATCCTCCCACCTCACCCTCCTGAGTAGCTGGGACTGCAGGCATGCGCCACCCAGCTAAAAAATACGCCCGGCTAATTTTTGTATTTGTTGTAGAGATGGGGTTTCGCTGTGTTGCCCAGGCCGGTCTCAAACTCCTGAGCTCAAGCAACCCACCTGCCTTGGTCTCCCAAAGTGCTGGGATTACAGGCATGAGCCACCACGCCTGGCCTGATTTACTTTATCTCAGTGGATTTGCCACTTCTGGACATTTCCTGTCACAGAGTTGTACAACATGCAGCCTTTTGTGACTGGCTTCCTTCACTGAGCGTGTCTTTCGGCTTCATTGGTGCTGCAGCGTGTCAGCTCACCATTTCTTTCTTTCTTTTTTTTTTTTTTTTTTTGATGGAGTCTCGGTCTATCGCCCAGGCTGGAGTGCAGTGGTGTGACCTCAGCTCACTGCAACCTCTGCCTCCCAGGTTCAAGCGATTCTTCTGCCTCAGCCTCCCAAGTAGCTAGGACTACAGGTGTGCACCACCACGCCCAGCTAATTGTTTTGTATTTTTAGTAGAGACGGGGTTTCACCATGTTGGCCGGGCTGCTCTTGAACTCCTGAACTCTGGTGATCCGCCCACCTCGGCCTCCCAAAGTGCTGGGATCACAGGCATGAGCCACTGCGCCCGGCCTCACCATTTCTTTTTAAAACAGAATAACATTCCGCTGTGTGGGCACACCACGTTTTGCTGATCCATTCATCAGGATGGGCATTTTGATTTTTCCACTTTCTGGCTATTGTGAATAATGCTGTCATGAACATTTGTGTTCAAGTTTTAATGTGGACATCTTTTTCCTTCTCCTGGTTACTTACTTAGGAGTGCAAATGTGGGGTTTCATGGTAGTCTGTCCTCTGGATGTCTTGAAAAGCCAGCAGTGGTTTAGGCCTTTGCAGCCAGCCTCTGAACCAGACTCTTTATAACTGTCTCCTTTGGCCCTCACTCTCCCCCTGGGAGGGAGGTATGGATGTTCTGTCTGTTTTTTCAGGTGAGGAAACAGAGGTGCAGGGCAGCGGGGAGACTTGCCGGCCCTCACTGCAACCTCCACCTCCTGGGTTCAAGTGATTCTCCTGTCTCAGCCTCCTGAATAGTTGGGATTATAGGCATAAGCCACCATTCCTGGCTAATTTTTGTATTTTTAGTAGAGACGAGGTTTCACCATGTTGGCCAGGCTGGTCTTGAACCCTGACCTCAGGTGATCTGCCTGCCTCGGCCTCCCAAAGTGCTGGGATTATAGGCATGAGCCACCATGCCTGGCTAATTTCTGTATTTTTAGTAGAGACGGGGTTTCACCATGTTGGCCAGGCTGGTCTTGAACCCTGACCTCAGGTGATCTGCCTGCCTCGGCCTCCCAAAGTGTTGGGATTATAGGCATGAGCCACCACGCCTGGCTAATTTCTGTATTTTTAGTAGAGACGGGGTTTCACCATGTTGCCAGGCTGGTCTCGAACCCTGACTTCAGGTGATCTGCCCGCCTCAGCCTACCAAAGTGCTGGGATTATAGGCGTGAGCTACTGCGTCCGGCCAGACTCTCTTTTTTTTTTTTGAGGTGGAGTCTTACTCTGTCTCCAGGCTACAGTGCGGTGGCGTGATCTCGGCTCACTGCAACCTCCGCTTCCCAGGTTCAAGCGATTTTCCTGCCTCAGCCTCCTGAGTAGCTGGGACTACAGGCACCCGCCACCATGCCCAGCTAGTTTTTGTATTTTTAGTAGAGACTGGGTTTCACCATCTCGGCCAGGCTGGTCTCGAACTCCTGACCTCGTGATCCACCCACTTTGGCCTCCCAAAGTGCTGGGATTACAGGCGTGAGCCACTGCGCCCAACCGACTCTCTTTTTATTTAAGAGCACAGCACTAATAGCTCACAGAAAGTTCTAGGTGTGTGGATGGGGGAAGGGTGAGTTGATTAGTGGTTTCATTGTCAGCGTACAAGGAGGTAGGGGTAAACCTTTCATATCACTGTCTGGAGTTCTTGCCTCTTGGGCAGGCCGTTTTCCCCAGTGTAGTAGAATAATAGCTCCCCAGCGTTGTCTGTCCATGTCATAATCCCTAGGATCTGTGAATATGTTACCTTAAATGGCAAAGGAGACTTTGCAGGTATGATTAAGAATCTTGAGACTCAGAAACTCTTATGAGGCCAGATGTGGTGGCTGACGCCTGTAATCCCAGCACTGAAGCTGCAGCAGGAGAATTGAGAACAACCAGGGCAACACGGTGAGACCCCCGTCTCTACAAAAAATAAAAAATCTGAGTGTGGTGGTGCATGCCTGTAGTCTCAGCTACTTGGGAGGATGAGGTGGGAGGATGGCTTGAGCCCAGGAGGTGGAGGCCGCAGTGAGCCGTGCTTTGCACCACTGCACTCCAGCCTGGGTGACAGAACAAGACCCTGTCTCAAAAAACAGAAAAGAAAGAAAAGAAATTGTTCTGAATTATCGTGGTGGGCCCAGCGTAATCACGAGTCCTGAAAAGAGAGAGGCATGAATGAGAGAGACAGACACAGCGATGTGGTGATGGAAGAGAGAGATTGGAGATGCTACCCTGCTGGCTTTGAAGATGGGGGGCGGGGGCACCAACCAAGGACGTCAGGTGGCCTCTAGAAGCTAGAAAAGGCAAGGAACAGGCGGGGCATGGTGGCTCACGCCTATAATCCGAGCACTTTGGGAGGCCAAGGCAGGCGGATCACCTGAGGTCAGGAGTTACAGACCAGCCTGGCCAACATGGTGAAACACCAACTCTACTTAAAATACAAAAATTATCCAGGCGTGGTGGCGTGTGCTTGTAATCCCAGCTACTCGGGAGGCTGAGGCAGGAGAATCACTTGAACCCGGGAAGCGGAGGTTACAGTGAGCCGAGGTCGCGCCATTGCACTCCAGCCTGGGCATCAGAGTGAGACTCTGTCTCAAAAAAAAAAAAAAAAAAAAAAAAGAAAGAAAGAAAGAAAAGGCAAGGAACAGATACAGATTCTCTCCTACAGACTACAGAAGGAATGCAGCCCTGCCAACCTGTGTTAGACTCTTGGCCTCCAGAACTGTAAGATAACGCATTTGTGTTGTTTTAAGCCGTGAAATTGGCAGTCATTTGTTCCAGCAGCCATCGTTACTCTCCAGGTAACTAATGCACCCAGTAAAGAATCCTCTAATTTTCTGCCCGGGGAGCTGGGGTCTGCCCCGACGAGTGTGCACTTTGATTTTTCCTCCAGTGTTCAGAATGGCGCCTCATCCCTGTCCTGGTCCCACCTGGTGCCCCGGGTGCAGGCCTGAGCTTTGTTGGAGATGTAGGATACTAAGCATGCGCCCGTGTTTTTGGATGCAGGCTCCATGCTGGGCTCGGGGTTGGCTGGAGAGCGTGAGCCGGGGGAGGAGACGCACTTTCCCCCGAGTACCCACCCCTGAGAGCGAGAAGAGCACGTTGGTTACGCTCACTCACGGCTCTGGAGCCCCAACATCTGGCTGCGGAATCCACTTGTGCTGCCTCCTGGCTTTGTGACAAGCCACTCAACCCCTGTAGACCTCGGTGGCCTCGCCTGTAAAACGAGGATAGTGCTAGGAACAGTAGTATCCGGCGCTGTGGGGGCCTGAATGATTAACTTCCTTATGACGCCAGGAACCGCCCTGGCCTGAGGGAGGGGCGGCACGAAAGTCGTTATTAGCGAAGTCACGTTCGAGTTTGTGTTGCGTGCCGGGCATTACGCCGAGTCCCGCACCTGCACTGTGTCCTTTCATCTTCGTGGCAGCTCTATGGGGTCGTTTCAGTGAAATCTTTTCTCTGGGAGAAATTCCTGGGAACAGGGAGTGCCAGCTCACTTCCGCAGCTTTCAATGGCCCGCGGTCCCCAGTTGCTTACTGCAGTGGGGTCCTCACCCAGCAGGGGCCTCCCTGTCCAGGCTGGATGGTGGAGGCCCCCGGTCTCAGGCCACTCTGCGGCTGCGGGAGCCGGTTGGGTGGGGACATGATGGCTGGAAGCAATTTGCATGAGGGGGACCTGAGATTGGAGCAGGGGGTCTCGTGGGAGGCTTTTGAGGTCCGGGGCCCTCAGTACATGGCCCCCTCCTCCCCAGCCACGCACAGCCCTTCTGTACAGGGCCTCGCTGGGGAGCAATTCTTTGGGAATTGGTGAGGATGGGGGTGGGGCGGAGGCAGGGTTGGGGCGGGGCAGGGGTAGGGTTGGGGGGCTGGGGTGGGGCGGGGGAAGGATGGGGGTGCTGGGGCAGAGTGGGGGCAGAGTGGGGGTCTGGGGGCGGGGCGGGGTGGGGGCAGGATGGGGGGTTGGGGTGGGGTGGGGGTAGAGTTGAGGGCGCTGGGGAGGGGGTAGGGTGGGGGGGCTGGGGTGCGACGGGGGCAGGGTGGGGGGTCTGGGGAGGGGGTAGGGTGGGAGTGCTGGGGGCAGGATGGGGGGCTCAGGCAGGGTGGGGGCACGATGGAGGGGTTGGGGCAGGGTGGGGGCAGGATGGGGAGGCTGGGGAGGAGGTAGGGTGGGGGTGCTGGGGGCAGGGTGGGGGGTTGGGGCAGGGTGGGGCAGGGTGGGGGGCTGGGGGCTGGGGGGGCAGGGTGGGGGCCTGGGGTGGGGTGGGGGCAGGGTGGGGGTGGTGTGTCCCGAGGTCCTGCTTTGCTGCCTCTTCCGGATGGCCCATTTTGTTTACGAGCTGGAGGAGCTGCCTGCCCGGTGGAGGGCCAGCCTCGAGTCACTCTAAGAGCCCCTGGCACGCCACTGGGGGCCGCTGTGGTGGGGAGTGTCAGGGTGGCCCGTGCACCTGCTCCGTGAGCGGGAGGCGCAGCCAGCTTATCCATCCCGATGGTGGTGTCTCTTGGGCTCTTAGTGGCCCCCCACCTTCCCCTCCTGTATGTCTGCTTGAAGAAGAATTTCGGGGTGGAGGAAGCCTCGGTGAGGTGACAGCCACTTCTGTTTTCTCTCTGTGCTTCCCTTTCCCGTGTGCTCCTGGCTCCCCAGGTCAGACTGCAGCGAGCGGGTCTGGAAAAGGCCATAGCACTCCCCTGGGCAGAGGGGCCAAGAGGGGCTGCTGGGGTGGGGGTGGAGGTGGGCGGTCTTGCAGCAGAGCAGGGGAGGCTGCCAGGCCAGGGCCATTGTCACCCTAGCCTCCTCCATCACCCCAGCCTCCCCCAGTCACCCGGACCTCCCTTGGCTCCTGTGCCTGGTTGTCTCTGGCATGTGGTGACCCGGACAATCCAAGTTTGATGTGGACTCCAGGAGTAGTCCTGCTATGGAAAATGAAATGTAGTTAGGTTCGAGAGCAAAGTACACCATGGCTTTATTTGGGAGGAAGGCTCATCCTCTGAGAGCCTGTAGTACCTCGTGGGGTTGACATCTTTCAGCTGACCCTCGGTGGGCCCAGGGACAAGACAGAGGGGGCCTGCTTAGGCTGGGCTGGACTGGGTCCCGAAAGGGTGGCTGTGGCCACATGCTGACCCGCAGTGTGTGCTCAGATAGCTCTCACCTACTGCAAGCCCTCTCACTGAAAGGGCCCAGGGTTCCACCTTAGGGATAACACTGCCCAGCGACAGTGACAGATGGACCCAGGACCTGCACATCCCTTCCTCACAGCAGCTAGAGGTGGGAGGGGGATGTAATTGTCACTGTTGCACAGATGAGAAAACAGAGGCTCAAGGAGGGCACCTGATGGGAGGCAGTGGTGGAGCTGGAGCCAGTCCTGAGCTGGTCCTTTCCCTCAATCACTGTGGCCCCTCAGGGAGGGCTGACCCTCCCCCTGTCCACCTGCGCAACCAGAGGGCAGAATCCAGGGTGCAACGGGGGAGTCAGCAAAGACCTGCTTACTGCCAAGGTGGGTTTAATTTTTAAAGTCACAGCTCAACCCAGTTCCAAATTGTGTACAAGTGACGTGTCTAACAGATAAGGATACAGAAAGAGCAAAGTCAAAGGAGGTGAAGAGATAAACCGTGCAAGCGCCAGCCAGCTGAAAGCTGGTGAGCTCTGCGAATACCAGACAAAACAGACTGTTGGCCGGGCGCGGTGGCTCACGCCTGTAATCCCAGCACTTTGGGAGGCCAAAGTGGGTGGATCACAAGGTCAGGAGTTCAAGACCAGCCTGGCCGAGATGGTGAAACCCAGTCTCTACTAAAAATACAAAAACTAGCTGGGCATGGTGGCGGGTGCCTGTAATCCTAGCTGCTCAGGAGGCTGAGGCAGGAGAATCACTTGAACCTGGAACACGGAGGTTGCAATGAGCCGAGATCGCACCACTGCACTCCAATCTGAGTGACAGAGCGAGACTCCATCTCAAAAACAAACAAACAAAAACAGACTGTTAAGAAAATAACGTGACTAGGATTAAGGAAGATAACATCATAAGTTATCAAGAAAGGTCCAGTTCCCGGGAAGATATAACACTCGTGTGTTTGTATGCTCCTAATAACATAGCCTCAAAATAAATAAAGCAAAGCAGCAGCTCCTGCATAACCTGGTTTTTTGATTCCGAAGTCAGATTTTGTTGACGGACTGTCAGCTTTGCCATCAGCCTTGGGCAAAGTCAGAGAGTCAGGCCTTCCTCTCAGGGAGTTTTCCCTGCAGTGGGGAGAGAAAACCACGGATGCGGGAAACAGCTAGTGGGGACCAGTGGCCAGCACCAGCCAAAGAGGGTGTGGGTCAGGTATTGTAGATGCTCACACTGGCAGGCAGGCACCTATCACCCGCCTTCATTCATACAGTCACACACACGCGTGTCCACACAAACACCAGTGCTCCCACCCGGGTTGGGGGGAGAGTCACCATGGGGTTATGTTTTTCAAAGGGGACCCTCTTGGAGATGAGTGTGAGCTTCAGCTGCCTGGGTTACCACCCCTACTCCACCCTTGAGGCTGCCACCCCCATCTTTGCCCGGATGCCCAGAGCTGGCCTGCCAAGTGGGAGGCTTCCCCAAACGTATCCTTCTGCAAATGTCTCTGTGCCAGGCAAGGCCCCAGGCCTGGGGCACAGCAGTGACCAAAGCAGACATGGTCCCTGTCCTCCTGGTGGACGTGTACGCATGTCACATATCAGACAGTGATAACTGCACCGGGGAGAAATGAAGTGAGGTGGGGGGATTGAGGGAGGGGGTGTGTGCTGTGTTCTTTCTTTTTTTCTTTTTCTTTTTTTTTTTTTTTTTTGAGATGGAGTCTCGCTCTGTTGCCCAGGCTGGAGTGCAGTGGCGCAGTCTCGGTTCACTGCAAGCTCCGCCTCCTGGGTTCACACCATTCTCCTGCCTCAGCCTCCCAAGTAGCTGGGACTACAGGTGCCCACCACCATGCCTGGCTAATTTTTTGTACCTTTAGTAGAGACAGGGTTTCACTGTGTTAGCCAGGATGGTCTTGATCTCCTGACCTTGTGATCCACCCGCCTCGGCCTCCCAAAGTGCTGAGATTACAGGCATGGGCCACTGCACCTGGCCGTGCTGTATTATTTCATAAAAGGTACTTGGCAAAGGCCTCTCTGAAGAGGTGGCATTGAGCAGTGACCTGAAGAAAAGAAGGGGTAGAGGCCGGGCACGTTGGCTCACACCTGTAATCCCAGCACTTTGGGAGGCTGAGGCAGGTGGATCACCTGAGGTCAGGAGTTTGAGACTATCGTGGCCAACATGGTGAAACCCCGTCTAAACTAAAAATGCAAAAATTAGCTGGGCGTGGTGGCAGGCATCTGTAGTCCCAGCTACTAGGGAGGCTGAGGCAGGAGAATCACTTGAGCATGGGAGGTGGAGGTTGCTGTGAGCTGAGATCAGACCACTGCCCTCCATCCTGGGGAGACAGAGTGAGTCTCTGCTTTGGGGAAAAAAAAGAAAGTGAGGGGTAGAGCCCCGCACACAGCGGGAGCAGGGTGCTCTAGGCAAAGGGAAGAGCAAGTGTGGAGGCCCTGAGTCTCGGCGGCCTGGTGTGAGGGTGTGGAGTGGTTAGGAGATGAGGGCTGGCGGCCTGGAGTGAGGGTGCGGAGTGGTTAGGAGATGAGGGCCGGCGGCCTGGTGTGAGGGTGTGGAGTGGTTAGGAGATGAGGGCTGGTGGGCAGGAGGCGCTGATCACATGGCTCGACCGCTGCTGTCCCAGATCCATGCAGGAGGCAAAGGGCGCAAAGGCAAGGGTGACCTGACAGCCCGCTGCGTGTGCAAGTGTGCGGAGAGCCGTCGGACCCCACACGAGGGAGCGCCGTTCTTACTCCATCAAGCATGTGCTAAAGGCCTGCTGTACGCATGCTCTGTGCAGGGTGCTAGGGGCCCACTGGGGTTAGGGCGTGTCTCCTGGGGGGGCACTGAGCCAGTGGGCTGACAGTAACCTGGGGGGGTGGTGTGTGCCCACCCCAGCTGCCCTGTTCCTGGTCTGCAGGCCTCTGGGTGAACAGGGCGGGCAGAGACCTGTGGTCCCGATGGAGCCCATGGCCCCCAAATGCCCCTCCGCTATCAACCTCCCCCACCTCCTGGCCAGGTCTCCTAGATCTCGACCTGTCTCCCCGGCTGCCATTCAAGGCCGGAAGAGGCAGCTGGTACAGCTTTGCTTGTTGCCCGCGGCCCCCCACAGACCCCTTCAACATGCCCCCTGTCCAGGGCCATCTGTGCTGCTCAGATGGCTGAGCACAGGCTGCCAGCTCTGGACTCTTCACCCACACTGCTATTCACTGGCTACATGTACAGGAAGGCCCTGCAGACCATTAGAATAGGGACCATCTCTGTACTGGGTGATAACTAACCCTTTCCTGAGCTCCCTGAATCCCCCTTCCCATGGCCCTGGTTGCCCCAGCCTCTTCCCCAGGACCCCTGGGACCTCTCTTTCAGTGACTCAGGAACTAAAGGGTGGGCACCTGGCACAGCAGGGCCCCAGCAGCTGCCGGAGGCGGTGGGTGTCTGTGCCGGCTGCTCAGTCCCTGTGCCTTGCTGGTGGTTAGAATTTTCATATGGCCAGGTCTGCATAGCTCATTCTCCTCACTAGGTCTTGCTCTCATCCACCTCTGTGCCTGGCCCACACTACCTGCCAGTTGAGTGACCGCTGGACGCTGGGGTCAGGAAAAGCAGGGAGCCAGGGGCAGGGCTGTGCATGGCTGGCCACGGCCTCAGGCCTGGGCAGGAGGTAGGGGTGGGTGGCTCAGGGCTGGGGTTTCGGAGGCGCCGCTCGCAGACCCCCATCTTCTTGATGCCTGTGGGGGGTGTTTCTCTCCCCTCCAGCTTGGACTCCTCCTGCCCCGCCTGGCGGATCCCGGCCCCCAGGGGCTGTGGGGCAGCCTTTGCTTGCTCTGACTGCCCACAGGGAAGCAGGTGACTGGCTGGCGCTGCTGCTGGCTGGCCAGGTGAGGTGCCCAGTGTTGCTGAACTGGGTCTGCATCTGCTGGCGAAGGTCCACCCAACAGAGAACAAACCTGGAGACGCCAAGGGTCAGGGCACCTACGAGGAGCATCGGCCTCTGTCTCCCGCATCCTGTACGCTCAAGGCTCACAGCGTGATGACGCCAGGATGGAGGGGCTCAGGCACAGCCTTGTGTGGTGAGAGAGTGAAGACGCCTCTAAGTAACTGCTGTGTGCAGATTTGCCTCCTCCTCCACCCGAGTCAGGCTGGATCCTTTTAATCCTGAGGTGATGACAAACAGCAAAACCTCTCACCCTGTCCTCTGCTCTGAGGGGCCCCTACCCCTTCTTGCCCTAACTAAGCCGGTCCCTCTGCTGAGGACCCTTCTGGAACGTTGCTTAGTTTTCTGACCACAGTCCTCCTAGCCCAGGTGCGAGGTCGGGGGCTCCTTGCTCCTTGCCCAGATCACTCCCTGACGTCACCCCATGCCATCAGGTTCTACTCCCCATCTCTCCTTGGGGCTGTCACTGGCCACCCCTGGCCATTCCATTCACTCCCAGGCCTTTGGGGCAGGCCAGGCCCATTTCCCTTCCTGGCAACAGGGGTGGCCAAGTGCCAGGTAGGCGAGGCTCTCCGGATTGCTGTCCCCAGTTGGAGTCCACTCTTTTTTTTTTTTTTGGTTTGAGGTGGAGTCTTGCTGTGTTACCCAGGCTGGAGTGCAGTGGCACAATCTTGGCTCACTGCAACCTCTGCTTCCCAGGTTCAAGTGATTCTCCTGTCTCAGCCTCCTGAGTAGCTGGGATTACAGGCATGTGCCACCACACCCAGCTAATTTTTGTATTTTTAGTAGATATGGGGTTTCACTATGTTGGCCAGGCTGGTCTTGAACTTCTGACCTCAGGTGATCCATCCACCTCTGCCTCCCAAAGTGCTGGGATTACAGGCGTGAGCCGCCACACCCTGCCGAAATGTCTGCTGCTTTAAGCCAAGGAGATTGTAGGACTTTGTTATGGCAGCCCCAGGCAACGAATACAGTGCCCTGATTTCTAATTCCTTAAGTGGCAAAAGGTTCTCTGCGGATGTGATTGAGGAAAGGATCCTGAGCTGGGAGGTGATCTGGGTGGGCCCTGCATGTAATCATAGCGTCCTTATAAGGGGAAGCAGGAGGGTCAGCGTCAAAGTGGTAATAGAGTGGAGGTTGGAAGGACGCAGGGCCCTGAGCTACGGAACAGGGGCTGCCTCTAGAAGCTGGGAAAGACAGGGAAGTGGATTCCCTCCTACAGCCTCTGGAAGGAGCACGGCCTTTGATTGTAGCCCCAAAGACTCGCTTGAGACCTCTGACCTCCAGAACTGTAAGATGAAAAATTGTGTGGGCCAGGTGCGGTGGCTCACACCTATAATCCCAACACTTTGGGAGGCTGAGGTGGGTGGATCACTTGAAGTTAGGAGTTCGAGACCAACCTGACCAACACGGTGAAACCCTGTCTGTACTAAAAATACAAAAATTAGACGGGCGTGGTGGCACGTGCCTGTAATCCCAGCTACTCAGGAGGCTGAGACAGGAGAATCACTTGAACCCGGGAGGCGGAGGTTGCAGTGAGCCGAGATTGCTCCACTGCACTCCAGCCTGGGTGACAGAGAGAGACTCCGTCTCAAAAAAAAAAAAAAAGAAAAGAAATTGTGTTTTTCTTAGCCACTAAGCATGTCATCAATTTGTTCCAGCAGCCACAGGAAATGAATAAAAGGCTCAAAGTCCTGATGTCGTGGGCTGGCTGGTGATGGAGAATCTTGAAGGCTGTGGATGTGAGTTCTCACGGTTCTGGCCCGCAGCTGGAGAAGGGCAGGCACGGGAGAGCAGGGAGCATGCTGGCACCAGGTGGCAGAAAAGGGAAGAGCCAGGACGCCAGATACCGAGATACCGGTAGTCCAGGTGCTTGGAGACCGATATGATTTGGATCTGTGTCCCTGCCTAAATCTCATGTTGAATTGTAATCCCCATTGTAGGACGTGCGGCCTGGTGGAAGGTGATTGGATCTTGGGGGTGGATTTCCCCCGTGGTGCTGTCCTCGTGATAGAGTTCTCACGGAATCGGGTTGACAGTGTGAGGCACCGCCCCTCTCTCTCTCTTCCTCCTGCTCCCACCAGATGAGATGTACCTGCTCCCCCTTCGCCTTCCACCGTAACTGTTTCTGGAGGCCCCCCCAGAAGCTGAGCAGACGCCGCCGTGCTTCCTGTGCAGCCTGTAGAACTGTGAGACAATGCAACCTTTTTCTTTATCAATTACCTAGTCCCAGGTGTTGCTTTTTCTTTTTTTTTTTGAGACAGTGCCTGGGCTCTCTTGTTACCCAAGGTAGAGTGTGGTGCCATGATCACAGTTCACTGCAACCTCCACCTCCCAGGCTCAAGCCATCCTTCCACCTCAGCCTCCTGAGTAGCTGGGACTACAGGCACACGCCACCACACTTGGCGAATTTAAAACAAATTTTTTGATTTTTGGAGAGATGGGGTTTTACCATGTTGTCCAGGCTTGGGTTGAACTCCTGAGTTCCAGCGGTCCACCTGCCTCGGCCTCCCAAGGTGCTGGGATTACAGGCGTGAGCCACTGTGCCCCACTGGGTATTCCTTTATAGCAGTGTGAGGATGAACTAATACAGTGACTGACGTGCTTCAGTCAACCCCAGACACTGTAGGGAAATATGGTTATTTTTCCTGCACAGAACAAATTTGCTCTTCCTCTGTGGAGACCTCTTGGGTTTCCCCTATCTCTGGGTTCCAGGTGGGGTTCTGTGGGTTGACATTTGGCCCAGGCCAGCCACAGCATAGTCTACCTCCTAACCAAGGTCATTGTTTCAGGAATGGGCACGGGGCTCTAGCTGGTCTAATTGTCGTCACTCCTGGCCCACCTTCCTCTGGAGTTTTGGAGAAGTGTTGGGCTCTCAGCTGGAGAGGAGAGGACCACCAGATCTTGCTGGTGGCACGCTTGCCCTCACAGGCTGGAGCCGGCCTGGAAAGGACTTAACAAAGGAAGCCAAAGCTGGGAGCTGGGGAGAGCCAGGCTGCTGATCACACCAGGATCCAGGTATTCCTGATGCAGGATAACACCAGGATCCAGCCATGCCTCATGAAGGATCACACCAGGATCCAGCTATGCCTGAGGAAGGATCACACCAGGATCCAGCCATGCCTCATGAAGGATCACACCAGGATCCAGCCATGCCTGAGGAAGGATCACACCAGGATCCAGCCATGCCTCATGAAGGATCACACCAGGATCCAGCCATGCCTGAGGCAGGATCACACCAGGATCCGGCCATGCCTGAGGCGGGATCACACCAGGATCCGGCCATGCCTGAGGCGGGATCACACCAGGATCCGGCCATGCCTGAGGCGGGATCACACCAGGATCCGGCCATGCCTGAGGCGGGATCACACCAGGATCCGGCCATGCCTGAGGCGGGATCACACCAGGATCCGGCCATGCCTGAGGCGGGATCACACCAGGATCCGGCCATGCCTGAGGCGGGATCACACCAGGATCCGGCCATGCCTGAGGCGGGATCACACCAGGATCCGGCCATGCCTGAGGCGGGATCACACCAGGATCCGGCCATGCCTGAGGCGAGATCACATCAGGATCCAGCTATGTCTTAGGAGGGATCACACCAGGATCCAGCTATGCCTGAGGCAGGATCATCACACCAGGATGCAGCTATGCCTGAGGCAGGATCCAGCCATACCTGAGGCATGATCACACCAGGATCCAGCCATGCCTGAGGCAGGATCACACCAGGATCCAGCTATGTCTGACGCAGCATCACACCAGGATCCAGCCATGCCTGACACAAGATCGTGCCATGGATGTTCTAATTGTGGGTGCCCTAACCTCTGAGAAGGAGCATGCTTAATGTAGGTTACACGGTTTCCATCTCTCAAAACTGCAAGATTCCTAGCTGATGGGGAAACTGCAACCCGGGAGTGGGGTGTTGCATATGGCAAACTAATGTGTGGGATTGGTGGGGTCTGCGTGGGGTGTGGAGGGGGACAGTGAGCTTCTTCTCAATGCCCAGCTGTGCCATTTGTGATGCTGGCGGGAAGGTGGCGAGCTGTTATGCAAGTTCTACTTTGTGTAAACTCTGATGTTGTGCTCAGACTGTGTGTGTCTACTGAGGAAGGCCTGACGTGCATTTGCTGGGACTGCTATTACAAAGCCGCAGGCCAGGCGGCTTACACAACAGACATTGATTCTCCCACAGTCCTGGAGGGTGGAGATCTGAGATCAAGATGTCAGCAGGGCTGGTTCCTCCTGAGGCCTCTCTCCTTGGCTGGCAGACTCTGCTACCTTCTCCCCACGTCACAAGGTTGTCCTTCTGTGTGTGTCTGTGTCCTCATCTCCACTTCTTAAAAGGGCACAAGTTGATATCGTTTGGCTGTGTACAATTCATCTTGAATTGTAGTTCCCATAAGGAGGAACCCGGTAGGAGGTAATTGAATCATGGGGGTGGTTACACTCATGCTGTTCTCATGATAGTGCGTGGGTACTCGTGTGATCTGATGGCTTTATAAGGGGCTTCCCCCTTTGCTTGGCACACACTTCTCTTGCCTGCCACCACGTAAGACGTGCCTGTTTTGCCTTCCATGATTGTAAGTTTCCTGGGGCCTCCCTAGCCATGCAGAACTGTGAGTCAATTAAACCTCTTTTCTTTATAAATTACCCAATCTGGGGTATGTATTCATAGCAACATGAAAACAGACTAATACACCAGTCATGTGGGATTAGGGTCTACCCTAATGACCTCATGTTAACTTAATCACCCCCCTAAAGAATGTAGGGGGTCCTATCCAACAAAATCAGTATTCTGGGAGCTGAATTACCTGAAAATGGGAATAACTGATCTGTGCAGAGAGGTCCCTTCCAACAGGGATTAGCAATTCAAGGAGGTTGAGAGTTGTCCTAGTTAGTTCCTGCTGCTGTAATAAAATACCTTATACCTGGTACTTATACTTATGATGAATAGAAATTTCTTTCTAGGCAAGAGGATTGCTTGAGCCCAGGGCTTTAAGATCAGCCTGGGCAACATACCAAGACCCCATCTCTACAAAAAATAAAAAAATAGCTAGGTGTGGTGGCTTGCACCTGTAGTCCCAGCTACTCAGGAGGCTGAGGCAGGAGGATCATTTGAGCCCAGGAGTTCAAGTCTGCAGTGAGCTATGAGTGTGCCACTGCACTCCAGCTTGGGCAACATAGTGAGACCCTGTCTCAAAAAATAAAATAAAATAAAAAGAAAGAAAAAAGAAATTTATCTCAGTTCTGGAGGCTGGGAAGTCCAAGATCAAGGTGCCAGCAGGCTTGGTATCTGGTGAAGGCCCAGTCTTGCCTTCATAGTGGCACCTTCTCCTATGTCCTCACATGGCTTAAGGGTAAAGGGGGCTGGCTAGTTTCCCCGATCCCTCTCATAAGGGCACCAGTCACCTCCTAAACTCCTCATCTCTTCATACTATCACACTGGTGATTAAATTTCAACATATGAATTTTGAAAAGACACATACACTCAAACTATAGCAAGAGTCAAGTGAGCTAAACTTGTAGGCAGCGATGAATGCCCCACTCCACACTGAAGTCCCAGCAAAGGCAGGGGTCCTGCCAGCCAACCTGAGAAAGTCCCTCCAGGGCACACTTCCTGCCTGAGAAGCTGGATGTCATCCCAACTGTGAGAGCCATCTGTCCCCTCAGCTGTGACCTGGGGATGGGGGCAGAGCAGATGAGCCCTGTTGGGGAAATAGAAATCAAGACCTAAAGGAACACACAGACTCATAAACACAAAAAGTAGCAGATTTTATCAGTGAGCAGCAACAGCAAACAACAGCCCAGCCCAGGATGTGGGGAGGTGGCCCCACATGGCTACAAAGCTAGAGTGGATCTTGCACTCTGTTTCTATGGAATGAAAGCTACAGTTGGCTGTTATTCCAGCTTGTGTCGGTAGTTACCTTGACATGGGGTGATGTCCTGATTTTCCTACCTCTTTTATCAGTTCCTCCTGTGGTTGTCCCGGCAGTGTCCCTATAGTCACAGTTTTTGACATTCTTCAGGAGGATTAAATTCAGTTCAGTTCCCTGCAGTGTCCCCCCAACCCCGCAAATATTGCACGACTGACAGAGCCAGGTTGTAGACCAGGAAGAGCTGGAGAAAATCGGAGGAACGTCTTGGCCCTGGTGCCAATTGAAGGACCATGACTCTGCAAGGCCTTGGCTTTGATTATGGGAGTTGATGGGACGCACATATTCCACAAGACAACCATGCTTTTAAGAGAGTTGGAGGCTAGCCAAATCCCAAACCTGGCCAGCCAATGGCCGTGACGTCCATGGCCCCGATGTTGTTCAGTGGGGGATTGTGACCTCACTTCTGGCTTCACATGAGTTTAACATGCTCCAGACTTGGACAATCAGCCTATTCCACCCCATAGGCTCCATAATTCGTTTTTGGAAAAGTACATCAGTCTCTAGTCCAAGAAGACTCAATTGCAATTTATCCAACAAGAGTCAGTCCCAGGAGTTTTCTGGGAAATACTGTGGAAAAGGAACTCTCCTCCTTCTGGAGCCACAGAGCTGGTGGGACAGAAGGAAGTCTGCACAGTGGGAACCCATTATGCCAACTAAGGGGGAGCGCCTGCCTGAGAAAAAGGTCACAGAGAGCAGAGCTGATGGAGAGAGAGAAACAGGTTCCTGATGACACTGTTAGATCATCTGGATCGACCCATGCCTGAAGCCGTGATATTTTGGAGCTTTTAGTTACTAAAGCAAATACATTCCTTTCCCTTTGATCCAGTTTGACCTCAGTTTCATTCTCTTGCTGCCCAAAACATCTCCACTTATGCAGTTGCCCAAATGACAATAATGTGTGTCTGGGTTCCTTGGTTGAGACAGCTATCATCAGCCCTGTCTGACTTCAGGAAAAAATAAAAAGAAAGATAGACATTCATTGGAAGCCTGCTGAATTGACTGGTGCCTAGAGAACAGGCTGGAGAAGTACAGGAGCTACTCAAGGGCCAGACGTGGCCAGGGCGCCTTCTCTCGTTGGCTTACTTGTGTCAAGCTTCAGTTCTCCGGGAGTGTAGGTGTCAGTGGGCAGCCCTAGGCCATGTATTGGTTTCCCGTGCTGCCATAACAAATACCAGAAACTTGGTGGCTTAACACAACTGGAATTCATTCTCTCACAGTGTTGGAGGCCAGAAGTCTGAGATGAAAGCAGGGTCAGGTTGGCTCCCTCTGGATGCTCTAGGGGAGGATCCACTCTTTGCCCCTCTCCCAGCTTCTGGTGGCTCCTACAACCCTGGCGTTCCTTGCCTTGTAACTGCCTCACTCCAGCCTCTGCCCCCTTCATCAGGCAGTGTTCTCCTTTCCCTCTCTGTCTGTTCACATGGCTTTCTGATAAGGACACCTGTCATATTGGATTGGGGCCCTCACTACTCCATATGACCTCATCCTAGCTAAGTACATCTGCAAAGACCCCATTTCCAAGTCAGGCCACATTCTGAGATTCTGGTGAGTGCGGCATTTGGGGATACACCCTTTCACCCAGTACAGGCCACGCCTATCCCCTGGTTGTATGAGACGATGAGGAGGATTTTCAGCAAGGGGTTCCTTACGCTTCCAGGGCACAAGGTACTGGATTTACCCTCTCATCAAGTCAGGGTGGCTGTTCCTACCAAGGGTGTTCTGGATGCTTTAGAAAGGGGATTGGACGTTGGACCCACCTCAGGCAACAGGGCCACCTATCTGTACACGTCCTTTGTCTAGTGCATGCATTTCTAAAATATCCCTCTCGCCATGGCCAGAGCATCCGAGAATGTCCTGGCACATCCTTCGCCACGTATGTCCCCAGTCCCTGGGGGACAGCATCCTCTGGGTCCTCTGTGGGGTGTGGTGAGTGGCAGAGTGGCTGCCGTGGGAGAGTCACCTGTTTTTTTCTGACGTATTTGAGTTCTTCCCTCTACATTCTATGCAGCGGGCTTTCCGTCATCTGGCTTCCCTGGCCTGGGTAAGTTTCAGATCCATGCTAACCAGATTCTTAGGCCACATCCAACCCTGCGGGCCTGGCCGTGGGACGCAGGGGCTCTGTAAGTGCATGCGTATCGACGCATTCCATTCGATCTTCAATAACGGACTCCCTCCTCTGTTAAGCACTCCCAAAATGTCATTCCCACAGAAATCACCCAGATGTTGAACAACAGAGTATGAAATTCCTGCGTTCCTCTCCAGCCACCCTGGGTCAGGCAGGGATCTGATCCAAGGTAAGGATGACTGTGAGGATGGGGCGGGGGGAATCTTGTTTCCTGTAATGCAGCTCCCTAGAGAGGGCAGCAACTCTTCTAGGAAGGCTGGGACCGCCTCCTCAGATCGGGGAGGAGACCTCCTTCAGGCAGAAGAAGCCCCTGGGTGGTTCTTCACGGTTTGGCTGGTTGGGGTCAGGATCGGTCCTGTGTCTTCCGGGAATTTCAGAATATCTCCTTTTCCATGGATGGATGTGCAGCCTCTTACAAGGAATGCCTGGCTCATGGTGGGCATTCAGAAATGTTTGTGGAATGAATAACAGACCCATGAAGCTGTGAATTCCATGGGCGTCTGATCTAGCAAACTGCAGAAGTGCATAATCAGAGTTGCTTTTCCTAAATCAATCAGCGCCCAGGCTACAAAAACAGGCAGAGGAGGTGGTTCTTCCAGCATTGCATAGAAAGTCTTCAGTTTCGGCCGGGCGTGGTGGCTCACGCCTGTAATCCTAGCACTTCAGGAGGCCGAGGCGGGTGGATCAAGAAGTCAGGAGTTTAAGAACCAGCCTGGCCAAAATGGTGAAACCCCGTCTCTACTAAAAATAAAAAAAAAAATAGCCGGGCGTGGTGGCACATGCCTGTAATCCCAGCTACTTGGGAGGCTGAGGCAGAGAATTGCTTGAACCTGGGAGGCGGAGGTTGCAGTGAGCCGAGATCACACCATTGCACTCCAGCCTGGGCAACAGAACGAGACTCTCTTTCTCTCAAAAAAAAAAAAAAAAAAAAAGAGTCTTCAGTTTCAGTCTAAATCTCAAAATAAGAAGGTAGAGGCTGACTTGTCACTATGTTGAGTAAGGTATGCAGGGCTGTCAGAAGCCGCCACCAGGGCCTGGGGATTCTCCTGCTTTTCATGAACGTGTATGGCAGCAGCTGCAAGCCCAGTGTCGACCCTCAGGCTGTCCCCAGTTAACCCCTGACCATCTGGCGTTGGAAGGGAACTCCTCCGCCTTCCATCCAGGGGGCACATTATTTTGTGGGGCCCAAAGCTTATCCATCCAAAGAGTGGCGCTTATTAAGAAAAAGAATACAGGCTGGGCATAGTGACTCACGCCTGTAATCCCAGTACTTTGGGAGGCTGAGGCCGGAGGATTGCTTGAGTCCAGGAGTTCAAGACCAGCCTGGGCAACATAGCAAAACCCTATCTCTACAAAAAATACAAAAATTAGCCTGGCATGCTGGCACACGTCGGTAGTCCCAGCTACTCAGGAGGCTTGAGGTGGAAGGAACACTAGAACCCAGGAGGTCAAGGCTGCAGTGAGAGCCGTAATCGTGTCACTGTACTCCAGCCTGGGTGACAGAGTGAGACCCCATTTCAAAAAAAAAAAAAAAAAAAAAAGAATGTGAAATTATAAATACAAAATTAGGGACAACATGGAACACTTACTTAAAATGAGAAAAGAAATCACGGCAAATTACAGATTTTAAAAAGCTGACAAATATCACAAGTAATACATAATACAGAAAAACAGTCGTGATAATTTTTTTACCTTTTTTGGCTGGCACTCTTTGATATCCTTTTCAGATGTCAATGGTATTGAATATTTTCCACAGTGAGAATCAAAAGCTAATTCAATCTTGTTTTAGCATGGTTGATCAAAATGTGTTTGTATTGTTTTTAGGTTTCTTAACTTCACAACTTATTATTGATAATGTCCTGTACATGTTTAGGATTGTTGTCAAATTTGTGAAGACCCCTGTCAAGTTTTTTTTCATACATGATTGGTGAGATTTCAGGGTATTTCAACTTTTCTTGTGCAGTGATTAATCTGAAATAGTCTTTGAACCGATGACACTCGTTAATTCATTTGTTGTCAGTGTCCGTGCTGCAGTGGTTTTTCAAGATTTTAAGTTGTCTTCCTTGATGTCAAGCCAGCAAGACATTTAAATATTTCCCAATATGTTCATAAAATGTACTCCTCGTCATTAATTGGACGATCAAAAATCCAGGAGCCTACTGATTTCTTCTATTCCAAATTGATCTTTTCTTCTTAATGAATTGCTTTTGGTTACAATTCAGTTCTCAGTTTCAAACTGATTTCTGTTGATTTCAATATTCATCTTTTATCCCATCTGTTTCATATCCCGTTAATTTTTACCTGAACTTTCTCTCAGTTCTTTAAGAAATCAATAAATTCAAAGATAACAAAATAAGGTCCTCTTCATTTCTAAACTTGTCACTCTAATTCTCTCTCCTTGAAATCCAGAATTGGACCTGAGGGGCAAATGCAGCTTCTGTGGGACTGGACCCAAGGCAGAAGAACTTAGGCTTTGGAACCGGCTACTCCTCCAGGATGCAGGGGCAGAGGTGGCCCGTGTGCAAGACAGAAGGATGGAGCCGATGTACAGAGAGGCAAGTGGTGAGAGCAGGGGGCAGAGCGGTCCTGAGTTCCTGAGCCTTTGCCATTTCTGGAAGGTTCTGGTGCCTTCCAGAGGGAGACCCAGTGGCCAACCTGCCCTGGGGCTCCCTGATTTCATCGGCAAGCTCCCTGAGCCCTGGTGCCCAGTCTCGTAGGCCAGATCAGATACAGGTCTTTGATGATGGCCGGAGAGGGACCCACAGCATGATCAGGAGGGTGGAGGCTGACTCTGTTGGAGGAAGAGTGGCAGTCAGACCACCCCTGAGAGAGGGGCATTTGGGGTACATCTGATTCCCTGATCTGGATGCCTTCTCCTTCCTCTTTGTCCAATGTATCCTTATTATCCTTCAAGGTGTAGGCAGTGCCTGCCTCCTCCGGGAAGTCCCCCATACTTTCAAGCCCTCACTTCCTTCTCCTGAGACTTTCCATTCCCCTTATCACATCTACAGCCCTTACTGTTCTTTTTTAATTTTTAAGAAATGGAGTCCACCTCTGTCACCCAGGCTGGAGTGCATTGGCACACTCATAGCTCACTGGAGCCTTGAACTCCCGGGCTCAAGTGATCCTCCTGACTCAGCCTTCAGGGTAGCTGGAACTACAGTCTTGCACCGACACACCCAGCTCTGTTCTGTCTTTTTAAGTGGATTGGTTTTGTCTGCCCAACTAGTCAGTGAGTTCTTTGACAACTAGGACCATGGTTTCTGTTTCTGTTTTTCACCTTTGCTGCAAATGCAGTGCATCTTTAATAAGCAATGACCTGGCCAGGTGCGGTAGCTCATGCCTGTAATCCCAACACTTTGGGAGGCCGAGGCAGGTAGATCACTTGAGGTCAGGAGTTTGAAACCAGCCTGGCCAACATGGCGAAACCCCATCTCCATTAAAAATACATCTCCATTAAGAATACATCTCCATTAAAAATCCCATATTAAAAATATTTTTAATGTAAGAGCTGGAGGCAGGGACAGGGAACAAGGGGTGACAGCCACCCCACCTAAGCCCAGTGGACTGAAAACAGGGAAGAGGCACGCTCAAGTTAAAACTGGCAGGCATGGCTGGGCATGGTGGCTCACATCTGTAATCCCAGCACTCTGGGAGGTCGAGATGGGCGGATCACTTAAGGTCAGGAGTTCGAGACCAGCCTGGCCAATATGGCAAAACTCATCTCCACTAAAACTACAAAAATTACCCGGGCATGATGGTGGGTGCCTGTAATCCCAGCTACTGGGGAGGCTGAGGCAGGAGAATCACTTTAACCCAGGAGGTGGAGGCTGCAGTGAGCCGAGATTGTTCCACTGCACTCCAGCCTGGGCGACAGAGCAACACTCCATCTCAAAAATAAAAAAAAATTAAAAAAAAAAAAAAGAAGAAGCAATGACCTGTTGAATGTGCTGGATGGCTTTATTTTAATGCCTCCTCTGAGACACACTTGTGCTGTGCCACGCGCCAAGCACATAGTGGACACCTATTATTGACCCTCTCAGCCTGAGATGGTAGAAGTCTAACTGCCCAATGGGTTCACCTTGCCCATTTAGACAGAGCCCATTTAGACAGAGCCTATTTATCAAGACAGGGGAATTGCAATGGAGAAAGAGTAATTCATGCAGAGCTGGCTGTGCAGGAGACTGGAGTTTTATTATTACTCAAGTCAGTCTCTCTGAGCATTTGGGGATCAGAGTTTTTAAAGATCATTTGGTGGGTAGGGGCTTGGGAAGTGGGGAGTGCTGATTGGTCAGGCTGGAGATGGAATCACAGGGGGTCAAAGTAAGTTTTTCTTGCCGTCTTTTGTTCCTGGGTGGGATGGCAGAACTGGTTGATCAAGATTACCGGTCTGAGTGGTATCAACTGGTCCACTGAGTGTAGGGTCTGCAAAATATCTCAAGCACTGATCTTAGGTGTTACAATAGTGATGTCATCCTCAGGAGCAATTTGGGGAGGTTCAGACTCTTGGAGCCAGAGACTGCATGACCCCTAAACTGTAATTTCTAATCTTGTAGCTAATTTGTTAGTCCTGCAAAGGCAGACTGGTCCCCAGGCAAGAAGGGGGTCTTTTTGGGAAAGGGCTGTTATCAATTTTGTTTCAGAGTCAAACCATGAACTGAATTCCTTCTCAAAGTTAGTTGGGCCTATGTCCAGCAATGAACAGCTTAAAGGTTCGAAGCAAGACAGAGTTGGTTAGGTCTGATTTCTTTCACTGTCATAATTTCCTCAGTTATAATTTTTGCAAAGGCAGCTTCAATCAGAAGGAGGTGGAGCCAACAGTCGAGGAGCGGCCAGAGGAATTTGATTCCAGGGCTGGTTCTGCCACTTGGCAGCTGTCACTATCTTAAGGGAGACAATGTTCCCACCTACCTCAGGGAGTGACCTGAAGGTTAAATCAGACCATAATGTTCTGTCTTATGTGCACGGATGAGGGAGAGGAGGCCTGAGGTCGTGACAACCGGCCAGTGTGCCCCAAAGACTGGGCAGAAAGTAAAAGCTCAGACATTCACCTGGGGTCCACAACAGAGACAGGCACATAATAGGGGTCTGAGAAATGTTTATTCAGTACATGAATAAGTTACGTTAACATCCTGTTAATTTCAGAGCATCAGTTCCTAGACAGTATCACAAATGGCAAACATGAAGAGTTAGGGAAAAAGAAAACAGCATGAATTTGCATCGTGGGACAATGCTTTGACGTATTGATTGTGCCTTGCTTTTCCTGCAGTCCTTTTCTGCCCCTTTCTTTCCTTCTTGCAAACAAGGCAGGAGCTGCTCTGGTTGAGACAGTGAGAACTTGCCTATACCACCTCTCCTGGTCCACCATAGTGCATGGCTGTGTGTCCGGAATTGGTGGGTTCTTGGTCTCACTGACTCCAAGAATGAAGCCGCGGACTCTCGCAGTGAGTGTTACAGCTCTTAAGGTGGTGCGTCTGGAGTTTGTTCCTTCTGATGTTCGGATGTGTTCGGAGTTTCTTCCTTCTGATGGGTCCGTGGTCTCACTGGCTCAGGAGTGAAGCTGCAGACCTTTGCGGTGAGTGTTACAGCTCTTAAGGCAGCACGTCTGGAGTTGTTCATTCCTCTCGGTGAGTTCATGGTCTCGCTGGCTTCAGGAATGAAGCTGCAGACCTTCACAGTGAGTGTTACAGCTCATAAAGGCAGTGTGGACCCAAAGAGGGAGCAGTAGCAAGATTTATTGCAAAGAGCGAAAGAACAAAGCTTCCAATGTGGAAGGGGACCGGAGCAGGTTGCCACTGCTGGCTCGGGCAGCCTGCTTTTATTCTCTTATCTGGCCCCACCCACATCCTGCTGATTGGTAGAGCCAAGTGGTCTGTTTTGACAGGGCGCTGATTGGTGCATTTACAGTCCCTGGGCTGGACACAAAGGTTCTCCAGTCCCCACCAGATTAGCTAGATACAGAGTGTGGACACAAAGGTTCTCCAACTCCCCACCAGAGTAGCTAGATACAGAGTGTGGATTGGTGCATTCACAAACCCTGAGTTAGACAGAGTGCTGATTGGTGTGTTTACAAACCTTGAGCTAGATACAGAGTGTCGATTGGTGTATTTACAATCCCTGAGCTAGACATAAAGGTTCTCTAAGGCCCCACCAGAGTAGCTAGATACAGAGTGTGGATTGGTGCATTCACAAACCCTGTGCTAGACACAGGGTGCTGATCGGTATGTTTACAAACCTTGAGCTAGATACAGAGTGCCGACTGGTGTATTTACAATCCCTGAGCTAGACATAAAGGTTCTCCACCTCCCGACCAGACTCAGGAGCCCAGCTGGCTTCACCCAGTGGATCCCACACTGGGGCTGCAGATGGAGCTGCCTGCCAGTCCCACGCCGTGCGCCCACACTCCTCAGCCCTTGGGTGGCCGATGGGACTGGGCGCAGTGGAGCAGGAGGTGGCGCTGGGTCGAGGAGGCTCCAGCCCCACAGGAGCCCACGGAGGGCGTGGGAGGCTCAGGCATGGCCGGCTGCAGGTCCGGAGCCCTGCCCCACGGGAAGGCAGTTAAGGCCCGGCAGGAAATCGAGCGCAGTGCCGGTGGGCTGGCACTGCTGGGGTACCCAGTACACCCTCCGCAGCCGCTGGCCCGGGTGCTAAGCCCCTCATTGCCCGGGGCTGGCAGGGCGGGCCGGCCCGCTGCTCCGAGTGTGGGGCCAGCCAAGCCCACGCCCACCCGGAACTCCAGCTGGCCCGCAGGCACCGCAGGCAGCCCCGGTTCCTGCTCGCGCCTTTCCCTCCACGCCTCCCTGCAAGCTGAGGGAGCTGGCTCCAGCCTTGGCCAGCCCAGAAAGGGGCTCCCACAGTGCAGCGGTGGGCTGAAGGGCTCCTCAAGTGCCGCCAAAGTGGGAGCCCAGGCACAGGAGGCGCGGAGAGCGAGCGAGGGCTGTGAGGACTGCCAGCACGCTGTCACCTCTCAGCTGGACTACATTTCCCAGACTCCTTTGTGGCATTGGTCACATGACTGAACTCCAGCCAGTGGAATGCTTCATGGTAGAGGCGTGCCATGTTTGATCTTTCCTCTTTCCTTCCATCCTTTGGCTGAATGAGAGGCCATGAGGACCTGGCAGAGGGCGGAGCCATAAGGTAGAAGTGAGGTAGGAGGTGGACCACGACTCCAGAGGCAGGGTTTGAACTTTTGGCCAGATTGAAGACAGGGAAGAGGGGAAAGCACCTGACCTTAAGACACACCCACCAGTGCCATGTCAGTTTGCCATTGCCATGGCAACACCTGGAAGTTACCGCCCCTTTTCCATGACCAGGATCTGATAACCTAGAAGTTACCACCTTATTTCTAGAAATTGCTGCATAATCTACCCCTTAACTTGCATATAATTAAAAGTGGGTATAGGCCAGGTGTGGTGGCTCACACTTGTAATCTCAGCACTTTGGAAGGCTGAGACAGGTGGATTGCTTAAGCCTAGGAGTTCAAGATCAGCCTGGGCAACATAGTGAGACCTCCTTTCTATAAAAAATACAAAAATTAGCTGGGCGTGATGGTGTGCGCCTGTAGTCCCAGCTACTATGGAGACTTAGTGGGGAGGATACCTGACCTTGGGAGGCAGAAGTTGCAGTGAATTGAGATTGCGCCACTGCACTCCAGCCTGGGCAACAGAGCAAGATCTGTCTCAAAAAAAAATTTTTTTTTTAAAGTGGGTGTAAATATGAGTGCAGCACAACCTCTGAGCTGCTGCTCTGGACACACTGCCTATGGGTAGCGTGCTCTGCAAGGAGCAGTACCTCTGCCACTTCAATGAAAGTTGCTGTCTAACACCACTGGCTCACCTTTTTTTTTTTTTTGAGACGGAGTTTCGCTCGTTTTGCCCAGGCTGGAGTGCAATGGCCTGATCTTGGCTCACCGCAACCTCTGCCTCCCAGGTTCAAGCGATTCTCCTGCCTCAGCCTCCCAAGTAGCTGGGATTACAAGCGTGCACCATCATGCCCGGCTAATTTTGCATTTTTAGTACAGACAGGGTTTCACCATGTTGGTCAGGCTGGTCTCGAACTCCTGACCTCGGGTGATCCGCCCATCTCGGCCTCCCAAAGTGCTGGGATTACAGGTGTGAGCCACTGCACCCAGCACCACTGGCTCACCTTGAATTCTTTCCTGGGCAAAGCCAAGAACTCTCCTGGCTAAGCCCCAGTTTGGGGGCTCACCTGTCCTACATCATCAGGAGCCTGGGTCTCTGAGTGACAGAGTGGAGCAGAGCCTCCCATCCACCTGCATTGGTCAATGGCATAAGCAAGAAAACTTTCATTATGCTGCGCCATGAGATTTGAGAATGCTTTATTACAGCAATTAGCCAGTGGACGTGATGGAAGTTGCAGATAAATTTGGGACTCTGGGAGCAAAAATCAGGTGACCTGACAATGGCTGCCACAGGAAGTAGATAACCACAAGGACGGAGGAGATAGTGTCCAGTCCGTGGGAGGCCACGACTGAGAGGCAACTCCTGGGATGAGGAGTGGGGAGCCTGGAGTTGACTGGGCCCTTCCTGAACTGACTGCACCCAAGTCTCTGCCGAGAGTCCTACTGGGGGCTCCAGAGAAAGGAAAGTACCATGACAGAAAATAAAGAACTTGGTACTGTTTGCCTCCTGACACTGTGGTCTGCAGAATTTATGTATGTTTGGTTCATCTCTATTAAACAAGCAATCTGGAAGCCACCTATTTCCAAACCAAACCAAGCTGTGTTTGTTGGCCTGATCAAGCTGTTCTTGTCAGGAATTCCTTTCTGGAATCACTTTTGATTGTTTAGAACATGTGTTCTTGATCCAGTTCCCTGAGGCAGCCCACAGGGGCTTCAGGAGGAGTGCAGGGTGAGGTTGATTGTTCCCATTACACAGCTGGGGAAGAAGAGGCCAGAGGGGAATACCTGGCCTGAGGGAACCCAGAAGGCAGAGGGGAACCCCTGTCTCCTCACTCCCAGAGCCAGGCCCTGTCCCCATCAGTGAGTGGTGGGAGGACCCTCATCCTCCCTCCATATCTGGTTCCCACCTGGGACCCCACAGGGCTGAACCTTGGGGTGGAATTGGGGAAATCGGGGCTCAACAAGAAAACTTGTTTCAGCAAAGGATTGAACTATCAGACAGTGTGGACTATGCTACTGGAATTTTATGGTTATTTACACGGAAATCTCCAGCGCTCTAGTGTGGCCAGAGGGCTCGCTGCTCCTGGTTGGATCCAGGGTTTATGGGACCTAAAATTTCTACAGGATTTGGGGCCCTTTTTAAGGGGGAAGAAAAGAAGGAAGGAAAGTTACAAATACAAAATTAGATATGAAAATGAATAGTTATTTAGAATGAGAAAGTAAATCAAACATTGTTTTTTAAGCAAGAGCGGGTAACGCAAACTTCATAAAATATTAAAAGCCTTATAATATTTTTCATAATTAGCTGCTTAACCTTTCTAATATGTGTTCTACATTTTTGGCTGCATACTGTTGCTTGCCTCTTCATAGATCAATTTTGTACACTTTCTATGGAGAAAAGAGAAAGATAATTGTGTTTTTCCTCATTGATTGGATTTATTTTAAGTGATTGATAGCTGGATACATAAAACATGCAACTTCACACAGAGACGTTTTTGCCATGTGTATTCCTGCTCCAGCATTTTGGATACAAAAACAGGGTGTCTGATGAATGTTACTTTCACATTTCCCAGGAGAAAAGAGTTATGGTATGTGTTCTGATTACACATGCTGCATTAGCAAAGATCTTGCTAACAGGTGAGACCCGCTCTGAGCAGGCACCCGTGAGAACAGAACCCCCCACTTAGAATTGTACATCTGGGGATCGGAGGATTCTTCTATAAGCTAGCTTCTGATTCGGTACATTTCAAATCTTATTTCTTCTCTGTTACCCACTCCCCCACATAGTTCCTTCGTCTGTTCATTTTTTCAGGCAGCTCTTTCCACGATGCCCGGGGAGCTGGCACAGCAGGCAGTGGGAACGTTCCTGGGAGCCGTTCCTAACCTGGGGCGCTAGCAATTGCCTAACCACACACAGAAGTGATCGGAAACCACATAAACGCACCTCACTAAGCCCAAACTGCAGGAACACCCTAACTCCACTCAGCTCCACCCCCCAAATACCTGTGGGCACACCGGTGCCACCTGACCTAAAGTGGAGTGTGATGGAGGTACCGGAGTAGAAGGTCTAAGGGATATATCATTTTATAAGTTTTATCGAAACATAACATCATCGTGTGAACAATTTCTAGGGCTCCTCCCCTTGCAAATGAGGGGCCCTGTGGTAGCCACTGACTGCTAAGAAACGAGAAGGTCCTCCTACCAACTGTCGGCTTTAGACTGGGCCACCTTGTGGCTGCCCAGGTTGGAGAAGTCATGAAGTATGGAGTTTGTAGTCAGAAGACATGGGTTGGATCCTGGACAAAACATGAGCTGTAAAGCACTGTACAGGCATCAGTTACTCTTACTGGCCAAATGAGCACTTGCTAAGTGCATCTGGCATTTGAGGCCAGTGCTGGTACCAAGCGCTCCGCTAAATGCTGGAATGACTGATAAAGAGCCGCCACTCTGCCTCACGTGCCCCCCCGGGACACACAGACCTGGGGGCCTGAGCCCTAGATGGGAAAGCACGTGACTCAGGAAATGAAATCACTCAGAGGTAATTTCTCCTTCTGGGAGGGCTGCACAGCCCCTAGCCCAGGGCAATGAACACCCAGGGGGAGCCCAGGAAGGGGAGTCCTGTCCAGGTGCACAGTCTTCGAGTCCCCAGGACACCATCACCTGCCACGGCACAGAACCGCAGGCTGTGAGAGTTGATTCCAGGGGTGTATTTTATAGCTTACTGATGAGCTGTCCTCTCCTGTCTCAGGATCTGACCTGTGCCCTGGCTGGCTCAAAGGCTCCATCTTTTGGGAGGAGACTGAGAATTGCTTCAGAAAGATGCCAAGAGAAAGAACAAGATCATTTTCACCTTCTGACCTGAAAAACAGGATGACGCAGCCAGGTGCCAGGCTTGCAGGCCAGGCTGTGGTCTGGAGATGGTATCTTTCCACTTCTGTCTTTCCTCCTCCCTCACCTCTTTAAGTCCGGGACTGACTCTGCAGGGACCTCCTGTCTTGCACCCCCTCCATGCAAGCCGAGAGCCTCGAGGCTGGATGCTGGGTGGTAGGAAAGGGCTGTGATTTATGGAAAGTGCAGGGAACATCTGCCTTGTTCTGGCCCCAGGGGACTGTGGGAAGGAAAGGGGGAGGGAGGAGAGTGGAGCCAGCTGATGTGTGTCCCAGATGTTCCGTCTTTGGGCTTTTGGGCAAAGTGAGGGGGCCCTGGGAGGGACAGTCAGTGAGGTACGAGACTCTGGCTCTGGGGGACACTGCCTGGAAGGCTGCCCTCCATTGCCTGGGGCACTGTCCTATCAGCGTCTGCTGGAGTGACTGCCAGTGAAGCCAGGCAGAGGCTCTTCCTTTCCCAGTGCAGCCTGGAGGAAAGCGAACAGGCCTGCCCTGGGTGTGAGGGGTGACAGGGTAAGGTGACCTCATAGCAAATGCCAGGGGTCCAGGGCTGGCCAGGGGTCAGAGGGATGGTGGGGCAGAGTCTCATGGTCCACAGCCAGCAAGATCTGGGTCAGCGATGGCGACACCGTTTACTTGCAGACTGCAGGCACACCTGGGGAAAGGTGCACGGGGGCACCACCTTGGTGGCCAGTTGGTGCCACCCAAGGACCAGCATAGGGCCAAAGATCACCCGAGGTCACCTGCCTCCTCCACAAAGATGCCATCTTAGGCAGAGAAGGTGGTTGGGAGAAAGCTTTCATATTCAAATGAGATTCCTGTTATCCACCCATAGATAACCAGCTTAAAGCAGGGTAGGGCTAAAAGCTAATATTTTCCCCCAACCAGATGATCTGCTATAAACAAATAAATTGCATCTTCCAGCGGGGTTGCATTGTGAGATCCAGGACACAGGTGGTGTGGGGAGCTTCAACATGCAGGGAAGTGACCCCCACATGCAGCTGCAAAGTCCTTGGGGCTCCCCCAAGAAGGCCGGCCAGACACTTGGCAGGGACGAGGTGGGAGGCAGCTCACGGCTCGGGAATCTCCAGGGCATGGGCTCGCACAGATGGGAAGCACCTGTGGGCGGCTCTCAAGCCCCCACCTCATTGGTGCCCATGGTGGGCGTCTCCCCACCTTCCAGCTCGGGCTCCTCGCGAAGCGCCCGTTGGAGCACAGTCCCCAGGGACCTGGTGGGCAGCCTGTGGCTCCTCTGGCTGCCCACCAGGAAGTAGATGACGGGGTTGGCGCTGCTGCTTATGGACGAGGAGAGGCGTGACAAGCTGAAGCACAGGACCTGCATCTTGGGCGGCAGGCTCAACCAGTACAGCACAAACCAGTAGATGCTCAGAGGCAGGGAAAAGATGAGGAACACCAGGACAGAGGCCAGGACCACCACGAACAGCTGAGTGGGCTGCCGCCGCCACTGCTGGGAGCTCCTCCGCACCCGGACAAAGAGGGTCAGGCTGGACAGAGTCATCACTGGGGTTAAGACCCCCATGATGAGGGCGGCCTGGACCATGTCCACCCTGAAGCACCGATCTTCATTGAATTTCAAGAACTTGCTGCAGAAGGAGGAGGTCAACCCATTCATCAGGAGACACAGCGTCCAGAGCAGGGCACACACCCGGGCTGACAGGTGCCTGGGCCGGTGACACTTGAACCAGATAGGGAAGAGGACGGAGAGACAGCGCTGGGTGCTGATGGCCGTCAGCAGGCTCAGGCCCACTGTGTAGGCAAAGTACTTCAGTCTCTTCATCAGCTCGTGGACCTTGTCAGTGGTGTTGACCAGGGGCTGGGTTTCCAGGCTGAGCATGGAAGCCACGCTGAAGAGGAAGAGGAGGTCGGCTGCTGCCAGGTTGAGGATGTAGATGCAGAAGGGGGTCCTGCGCATTCGAAAGCCCAGCAGCCAGATCACCATGCTGTTGCCTGCCATCCCGCACAGGCAGGTGAACATGGCCAGGCAGCTCAGCACCAGGTAGGCCGTGTGCACCGTGCTCCCTCTGGAATGGTTTGGGGCCGACTCCATGGTCCCACTGCTATTCAAAGTCTGGTTCATCCCTACGAGAGGAAGATGCACCAGTGTGAAATTCTGTGTTGCTGGGACCACGGGGGACCCCTGGGTGCCCCTCGAATTTCCAGCTTCAGAGCTCTCCCCTCCAGGTTCTTTATGCAACAGACCATGACGGGGAGGCTTAACCTTCCTCCGCTCCTGTGATTCACTCAGCCCAGATCTGCCTCCAGGGTCACCTTTATAGCTACAAAGCTGTTATAGATGCCCTTTATCGGGTTAAAAAATTCTCTTCTATCTTGCTTTGAATTATTTTTTAAATCGTGGAGAGGTATTGACTTTCATCAAATGCTTTTTCTACGTCTATTATAGAAAAATCATTATTATCAATAGATGTAGAAAAAGTATTTGATAGAAGCATTTGAAATCATTTTTTTTCCTCCTGTAATTGTCAAACCCTGTGAGTTAATTTAAAAAAACAATAGACCTTAGGGCTGGGCGTGGTGGTGCATGCCTGTAACCCCAGCACTTTGGGAGGCTTGCTTGAGGCCAGGAGTTTGAGACCAGCCTGGGCAACATAGCAAGATCCCATCTCTACAATTTTTTTTTTTTTAATTAGCCGGGCATGGTGGCACACACCTGTGTTCCCAGCTACTTGGAAGGCCGAGGCAGGAGGATCGCTTGAGCCTGGCACATTGAGGTTGTAGTGAGCCATGGTCCCACCACTGCACCCCAGCCTGGAAGACAGAGCGAGACCTTGTCTCTTAAAAAAAAAAAAAAAAATTAGACCTCAGGGCAAAGAGCAGAATTAACTACACTCAGTTTAAGACACACCATGAGCATCAGCCCATTAAAAACCCTCCATTTATTCAAGTTTCCTTCCCCATCCCATCTTAGCTGCCTTTTTCCCCCTGCCACTTGCATCCATCCAACCTGTTTCACACAAGTCCTTGGACACCTCAATATCTTTCAAGATGGAGTGGTTGCCCCTTGTGTTTTAAATTTACATAAATGTTGTGATTTAGAATTAATGATGGGTTTTTTATTTTTCACTTGACAATATGTTTGTAGGATATATCCAGGTGGCTGTATGCAAAAGTTGTGGTTTAAAATGTCATAGTGCACATTGATCTGTTATCTATTCCTTACTGTGGATCCTCAGCTTGCTTCAAAATTCCCATTATCACCAAAACACTGTGTTGAACATCCTCATGCATGTATCCATTGGACTTGACTTAGGATTTTTCCGGGATACATTCTTGGAGGAGGATTGCTCGGTCATAGAACATATGCACATGTAGTTTCACTAAATATTGCCTGGTAATTCTTTTTCTGAGTGGCTGCTTCAGGTTTCACCTGTACCAGCAGAATAGGAATGTTCACGTTTTCCCATTCTCTCATCAACACTTGGTGCTATTTGTTTTTCTAACTTTTGCCAACCTGATGGTTGCAAAGTGATATACTGTAGATATTTTAACTTGCATTTCTGTGATTACAGTGAGTTTGAGCATCAATTCATATATCTGTTAGCCATTTGGAGTTCCCCTTCTTCAAATTGCCTGTTCACACCTGTTGTCCATTTTTCAACTGGGTTTCTTTTCTTTTCCTTCCTGATTTGCAAGAGTTGCTTGTATTTCTAGGTATTAATGCCTTCCTGGATTTAGACATTGCAGATACTTTTCTCTGAGAACTCTCTGTTTTTTATGGCAACTTTATCTATTATGAATTTCTGTTGGAAGACATCCTAAATTTTGGTATAACCAACTCTTCAGAATTTTTTCCTCTGAAATTTTGTGCCTTCTAAATCTGAAAGTACTCTGTCTCCCTGGATAAAAAATGTAGTCTTTTATATTTTCTTCTATTACTTTTATAGTTTTTCCCATTCAGATTTTGGTTCTTGGATCCAACGGGAATCTATTTTTTATGAGCTTGATTTTTCCTCCACAGTATGGATCAGCTTTCCTAACACTGTCTCCTAAACAGTCTGTCCTTTCCCTATTGACTTATTAAGTTCCCATTTAAACATGGGACTGGGTTATTAATTTCATTCTTCATGCTGTGTCATTGGTTTGTCTCTCAGTTCCTACAACATTGACATGGTGTTTTGTTTTTTTAAGTATGTCTTTCTGCTATGTCATTTTATTTTATAAGATGCATCTCCCTTCTTTAACTTTGTTTGCCAAAATTGAATTAGCCATTTGTGAATCTTTATTCTTCCTTAAAATTTTAGAGCAAATTTTTGGAATTCATAAAAGAAAAAAACTCTCAAGTTTTCAGTAGAAGTTCATAGAACTTGCAGATTATTGTATTAGAGAATTGTCACATTCACAATGTTAAGTCATTATGTCCATAGCCTGAAATGTCTCTCTGTTCTCAAATCCTTTCTTACATCCTGTAAAATAATTAATAATAACATTGAATTTTTTTTTTTTTTTTTTTTGAGATGGAGTCTCACTCTTTTTGCCCACGCTGGAGTGCAGTGGCATGATCTCGGCTCACTGCAACCTCTAACTCCTGGTTTTAAGTGATACTCCTGCCTCAGCTTCCCGAGTAGAGTAGCTGGGATTACCAGCACCCGCCACCACGCCTGGCTAATTTTTGTGTTTTTAGTAGAGATGGGATTTTGCCATGTTGGCCAGGCTGGTCTCGAACTCCTGACCTCAGGTGATCCAGCCTGCCTCGGCCTCCCAAAGGGCTGGGATTACAGGTGTGAGCCACTGCACCAGGCCATAACATTGAAATTTTACTCATAAAAGTTCTGTACACTTTATTGTGTTAATTTCTAGATATTGTTTTAGTGGTTTTGCTGGCATTGTAAATGGTATTTTATTACATCTAAAAAATTTTACTTACTTTTTTTTTTTTTGAGATGGAGTCTCCCTCTCTTGCCAGGCTGGAGTGCAGTGTTGAGATCTTGGCTCACTGCAACCTCCGACTCCCTAGTTCAAGCGATTCTCCTACTTCAGCCTCCCAAGTAGCTAGGATTATAGGCACACGCCACCATGTCCAGTTAATTTTTGCATTTTCAGTAGAGACAGGGTTTCACCATGTTGGCCGGGCTAGTCTTTATCTCCTAACCTCGTGATCCACCCACCTCAGCCTCCCAAAGTGCTGGGATTACAGGCTTGAGCCACCGCTCCTGGCCTACTTACATTTTTATTGGACAGCTGATGAATGGAATTGGATTAATAATAATACTTCTTGTTTCATGACATCCTGTTAACATTGGTTGCCCTCTTTTATTTTTTAGTGTATATATGTTTGTGTTCATATTAATGTAGGTACCCACCATCCAACATGAAAACCATGATTTTGACAATAACTTATTTAATTTTTCAGTTTGTTTAGCTGCTGTATGGAGAATAGACTGATAAGGATAAGAGGAGAGGCTGGGAGACAAGTAAGGAGTCTGATGCAGGTGCTAGTGGGAGCTGAACTGGCGTGGTGGCTGTGGAGTATAGGTCATGAGAAACAGCTGGGTTTGGAATAAAATGTAAAAGTAGAGCTCACAAGCCTTGCTGATGAATTGGACACTGGGGGGATTCCATTAGTTTATGCATTCAATTATTAATTCAGTAGTTCATTCATTCAGTGTAACCCAGTGAGTTCTTACCTTTGTCCAGGCCCTTTCCGTGAATAAAGTAGGTACCTACAATGTATGAGGATTCTGACTTCTCTACACCCTCACCAAAATTTGTTATTAGCTGTCTTTTTTACTGTAGCCATCCTAGTGGGTGTGTGAATTGGCATCTCATTATGATTTTGATTTGCATTTCCCTAATGACTAATGATGTAGAACATTTTTACATTTTTTCACATGCTTATTGGTCATTTGTATATCTTTGAGGAAATATCTATTCAGATTCTTTCTCCTTTAAAAGTGGGTTATTTGTCTTTTTACTGTTGAACTGTTAAAGTTGGTTTTTGTTTTTTTTTTTGTTTTTTTTGAGACGAAGTCTCGCTCTCTTGCCCAGGCTGTAGTGCAATGGCACAATCTTGGCTCACTGCAACCTCCGCCTCCTAGATTCAAGTGATTCTTCTGCCTCAGCCTCGCAAGTAGCTGGTATTATAGGCACCTGCCATCATGCCTGGCTAATTTTTGTACTTTTGTAGAGACAGGGTTTCACTGTGTTGGCCAGGCTGCTCTCGAACTCCTGACCTCAGGTGATCCGCCCGCCTTAGCCTCCCAAAGTGCTGGGATTACAGGTGTGAGCCACTGTGCCTAGCCAAAGTTTTTTAAAAATAAAAATTGTATATATTAGACTCTTATGAGATATGATTTGCAAATATTTTCTCCCACTCTGTAGGTTGCCTTTTCACTCTCTTGACAGTGTCCTTTGAGACACAAAAGTTTTTACTTTGATGAAGTCCAGTTTATCTATTTTTTTCTTTTGTTGCTTGTGTCTGGTGTCATATCTAAGAATCCACTGCCAAATCCAAGTTCATGGAGATTGGAGATTTACCTCTGTGTTCTTTTCTAAGGATTTGGTGGCTTTAGCTCTTATATTTAAGTCATTGATTCATTTTAAGTTAATTTTTGTGGGTAATGTGTCACCTTCATTTTTGAATGATATTTTCTCTGGACAAAGAATTCTAGGTTGAGAGTTTTAAAATTTATCTTTTAAAATTTTAAAGATGTCATTCTGTGGTCTTTTGTCTTGCATAACTTCTGAAAAGAGGTCTGTAATAATTCTCATCCTTTTCTCTCTCTCTTTTTTTTTTTTTTTTGATACAGGGTCTGGCTCTGTCACCCAGGCTGGAATGCAATGGCATGATTTCGACTCACTGCAATCTTCATCTCCTGGGCTCAAATCATCCTCCCACCTCAGCCTCCCACGTAGCTGGGACTACAGGTGCATGCCACCATGCCTGGCTAATTTTTGTATTTTTTGTAGAGATGGGATTTCACCATGTTGCCCAGGCTGGTCTCAAACTCATGAGCTCAAGCGATCCACCTACCACAGCCTCCCAAAGTGCTGGGATTACAGGCATGAGCCACTGCACCTGGCCATCTCTGGCTGTTTTTAAGGTCTTCTCTTTATCATTGGTTTTCAAAAGTGTAGATATGATATTCTTTGGTATAGTTTATTTTGGTGTTCATTATATTCATTGAGGTTCTTGGATCTATGGGTTTATAATTTTTATTTATTTATTTATTTATTTATTTATTTATTTTATGAGATGGAGTCTTGCTCTGCTGCCCAGGCTGGAGTGCAGTGGCACCATCTCAGCTTACTGCAACCTCTGACTCCCAGGTTCAAGCAATTCTCCTGCCTCAGCCTCCCGAGTAGCTGGGACTATAAGTTCGCACCCCCATGCCCAGCTAATTTTTTGTATTTTTAGTAACCTGGTGTTTCACTGTGTTAGCCAGGATGGTCTCAATCTCCTGACCTCGTGATCTGCTTGCCTCGGCCTCCCAAAGTGCTGGGATTACAGAAATGAGCCACTGCGCCCGGCCTATAATTTTTATTTTATAATTTTATTATGAGTCTGGAAAATTTTGGCCATTTTATTTAAATATTTTTTGCCCCCTTTCTTGGAATTCGAATTAGACACATGTTATATTGCTTGATATTGTCTCACAGATTACTAAAGCTCTGAGTTTTTTTTTTTCTCTGTGCTTAATTTTAAATAGTTTCTATTGCCTTGCTTTCAAGTTGTCTGATTTTTTCTTCTGCAGTGTGTAATCTTGTTCTTAATCCCATTCAGTAAATTTTTTTTGTTCCACACACTGTATTTTCAGCTTTAGAAGTTGCATTTGGTTCTTATCTATACCTCACATTTTTCTT
Source organism: Pongo pygmaeus (assembly GCF_028885625.2). NCBI lineage: Eukaryota > Metazoa > Chordata > Mammalia > Primates > Hominidae > Pongo > Pongo pygmaeus. The sequence continues at coordinate 5,930,152 of NC_072382.2, read as the reverse complement.
TTCATTGTGTTCATGTTTTCCTTGAAATCTTTGAGCATTTCTGACAGGTGTTTAAAATTCCTTGCCTGCTAATTTTATCTCTGTCATTTCTTGGTCTCTTTCAATTTACTAATTTTACTCCTGGTTAGGGGTCCCATTTTTCTGCTTTGTCACATGTCTAGTAATACTTCTTTAGATGCTGGACATTGTAAGTTTTACATTGTTGAATGTCTGAATTTTTAATTTTTTGTTAAACAATGGTAGGCCTTCTTCTGGCAGACATTTAATTTACAGATAAATTTGATCCTTTCAAGACTTGTTTTGAACTTTGTTAGAGCAGGTCTAGAGTAGCTATAGGAGTGACCTTTTTGGGCTTTCTACTGAACGTCCCAAGTTTCCAGCAAAGTCATTCTACTTTAGCTTATCAGAACTTGAACCCCTCTCAGCCCTGTGTGAAGTCTGAGAATTGTTCAGCGGACAGATAATCAGTAGTTGTTCTTTGCCCAGTTTCAAAGAGTTAGTTTCATCTTATGCACAACTTAGTTTTCACCCAAAGACTCAAAGGGTCTATGCAGGATTTTGGAGTTGTTTCCTTGAGTAGTTCCCTTCTTTCTCTCTGGTGCTCCGTCTTACAAATTCGAACCACTTAATTCTCCTGAGCTCTGACTCAGAGAGAGCACCATGGTCTGCTTGGCTTCCCTCACTGCTGTGCCACTGTCCAGAAAGTATCTGTAGGCAGAAAGCCAGGGTAATCATAGGACTTGCCTCTTACATTTCTCTTCTCTCAAGATCTTAGTCCTGGGCTGCCTCTTGTCCAATAATGCCAACAGTTGTTTCATATGTTTTCTCCAGTTTTCTAGTTGTTTACAGTGGTAGGGCTGGTCCAATACCAGTTAGTCCATCATGGCCAGAGAAAAAAGTGTCTCTGTTATGTTTCCTGTTGATTTTTGCTGATGTATAGGAGCACTGTTGATTTCTGTAGTTTTTACCAATCAGGTAAATGTTATGATTTATTTTACCATGTCTATCAGTTTATCTGTTGAATATTTTTATTTTCTGTGCAACTATCCCTATACCTTTACTTTTTTTTATGTCTTAGAGCATGGTCCAGATCATCTAGTACTATACTGAACAATGCCTGGAATCAGGTATGCTTATCTTCTGCCTAATTTTTTATTTTTTATTTTATTTATTTATATGTTTTTTTGAGACAGAGTCTCACTCTGTCACCCAGGCTGGAGTGCACTGGCGTGATCTTGGGTCACTGCAACCTCTGCCTCCTAGGTTCAAGGGATTCTCCTGCCTCAGCCTCCCAACTAGCTGGGATTACAGGCATGCACCACCACGCCTGGCTAATTTTTGTATTTTTAGTAGAGACGGGGTTTCACCACATTGGCCAGGCTGGTCTCGAACTCCTGACTTTGTGATCCGCCCGCCTCGGCCTCCCAAAGTGCTGGGATTCCAGGTGTGAGCCACCGTGCCCGGCCATCTTCTGCCTAATTTTAAAGAGCATGTGTCTAAAGTTTCTCCATTAGATATGATGTTTACTGTCAGTTTTTGATATTATCTTTTATCAAAGTAAGAAGATTTCCTTCCTAGTTTTCTGAGAGTTTTTATCATAAATGCATGGTGAAATTTGTCGTAAACTTTTTTTCTGCATCTACCAAGATAATAATTTTCTTTTTTTCTCCCCCTGTCTACTTATGTGGTGAATATACATTGATAGATTTTCTGGCATTTATTCAACCTTCTATTTCTAAGATAAACCATTTAGTTAGTTCTGAGGGGTTTTTGCTCTGATTTTATTTAGAACATTTTCATCCATGTTTATAACTGAAATTGGCCCATAATTTTCCTTTCTGGTACTGTCCTTGCCTGTTTTTTATTTCAAAGCTAAAAGGTGATACTGGCTTTATAAAATGAGTTGGAGAGATTACCCTTTTCCTCTGTCTTCTAGAACAATTTGTGTCATGTTAGGATTATCTTTCTTTGAAGGTTTGGCAGAAGGTAAAACCATCTGTTCTGGTAATTTTTATGTAAGTGTGAGTGGATGTGCATGGCTTTAAAAAGAACTACAAATCCAATTTATTTAATGTTTTAAGTCTACTCAGGCATTTAATTTCTTACTGAGTTACAGTAGGCAATATTGTTTTTCTAGAAAATTGTTCTTGCTTTTTGGTTTCACATTTATCAGTACAACACTTACAGTAGCTTCTTATATTCATTTAGAATTTTTACAACTTTACTTCTATCTGCCAGTCTTTATTTGTGACTTCACTCCTGTTTTTCCTTAATCAGTTTGCCAGAGGGTTGTTTTTTGAGAACTATTTAAAAATAAAAGCATCTCTACTGTTTCTTTGCTTCATGTTTCCTTAATTTATGCTTTTATTTTTTTTCCATTTTCTTTGGATTTACCCTGTGATTCTTTTTCAGCTTCCTTTGTTGAATGCTTAGGTAATTAATTTTTAAACCTTCTCCCTTTGGTAACAGGTATTTAGGGCTATAAATGGACCACTAAGTATTTCTTTAGATGTTTCATAAGTTTTGATATCAAGTGTTATTATTGTTGTCTAAATAGCTTATAATTCAAAACTATTGCAAATATGAAATTTAAATATCTATAAGTTATTTAGAAATATATTTTATAACGCATGATTCTAGCTATCCTTTTGTTATTAATTTTGCAAGAAGGTCAGATAATGTGGTCAGTTTTTTGATATTTGTTGAGATGCATTTTGAAGCCTAATGGATGGTTAATTTCTATTTTCTTTCTATATCCATTTGACTATGTTTTTAAAATTATGTTATTTACATTATCTGTAGCTTTATTAATTTGTATTCTATAAACATCAACCCATTATGACTGAGGTCTTGTCATTTTGTCTTCCACCTATTTTGAAACTTTGTTAAGTGACTACAAATCCAAGATTATTTGATAACACTGGGGAATTGTGTCCTTTATGTAGTGGTCCTCTTCAGCCTTACTAATTTTTTTTTTTTTTTTTGAGACAGAGTCTCACTGTGTTGCCCAGGCTCCAGTGCAGTGGCCACGATCTTGGCTCACTGCAAACTTCGCCTCCTGGGTTCAAGCGATTCTCCTGCCTCAGCCTCCCAAGTAGCTGGGATTACAAGCATGTGCCACCATGCTCGGCTAATCTTTGTATTTTTAGTAGAGATGGGGTTTTGCCATGTTGGCCAGGCTGGTCTTGAACTCCTGACCTCAAGTGATCTGCCCACCTCAGCCTTCCAAAGTGCTGGATTATAGGCGTGAGCCATCGTGACTGGCTCTTTATTTTTTATTTTTTTATTTTTAAGTTTGCAATTACTGGTTTCCTTCTACAGGGATATCATTACTTTTTCTTGTGAGAGCCCCACGTTGTCATAGGGTTTTGCTACCCAGGCATTTGGCATTGGCCTCTGTGGATATTCAAAGGATTTCACAGGTCCGGGACCAGGTTTTTGATGGATTTCTTGGCTGGGAGATTTTGCATCATACAAGCAGTGGTAAATTCAGATTCTACACCTGTGAATGGCGCAAATCTGGGGCTCTAGCTACTCAAATTGGTGCACAGCTCTACCCACACACCCACACATCCACACACCCAGTTACAGGTGGGGTGGAGCTCCTAACAGCACCCTGGGCAGAACGCTGCTTTCTCTGGGCAGCTCCCTGGGCCCTGGCCTCATGCAGGTTCCTCTGTTCAAACTCCCTCCCCCACTTTATGCCACTCCAAGACCACCTCCTAACCCCTAGCCCTGCCACCCCTACCCCCTGGAGCCTGTGTCTCATCTGGTGTACCCTGGGCCCCCGGCGTCAGCTCTGGTTGCTGATTCATTTGTGGCACCTGAAGATTTCTCTTCCTGTCATCTTTCTACTCAGTATTTTATTTGGGTGGGGCGGGAGGGGAATTATGTTTTCTCGAACATTTTTTGGTCTCCACAGTGGGAGCACGGCACCATGTCCCAGAGTTACCAATCTCCATAGGTCACTATAATTGGAAATGTCCCCTTAGGTTCAAAACAGATTTAAACATTTACCAAACTCATACTATGTACCAGATACATACATTCCATATATATAAAAACACATATACCTATATAATAGTGCACACACACATATGCACATAGACATATATACATATCACACATAGCATATATTCATATATACATATGTAGCACATATATACACATAGAACACATAGCTCTATACACAGCACATACACATATACACAGTAAACACCTACATATATGTATACCCACGTACACAGACACACAGAGCACATACATAACGATGATCACAATGGCCATGAACTCACAGTTGTGGGTAGGAAACACACAGTTAAAGGCAGTCCCACCCTACAGCTCAGGGTGTAACTAACAAGGTGAGGGACTCAGGTGGGAAGGGGAGCTGGGGGGAGCCAGGTGAGGGAGCGGGGTGCTGGCTGCAGGAGAAGTGTGCGTGCACGTGGCTGGGTCCCAGGGTCAAGCCCTTCCCAGGTGGGCTTGGGCACCGGCTGCCTGATTCCTCTCCAGCTTGTTGGGGAACCTCCCTCTAATGCCACGGAGCCTGGCCTCTGCCTCTGGGTCGCCTGTGCACCCACATGGCCGCTGCAGGATGACGCGGGTCTACTCCATGCGGGTTCAGGGGTGTTTGGGCAGTGCTCTGTCAGGAAGGGAGACCAGAGGCTCCGCAGCTCTGAGAGGGGAGGGTGCAGACGCATGCTGCTGTCCCACGGTCCTTGTACTTATACTTCTGATGGGTCTTCCCAGGCCATTGTCCCCCACCTGCCACCTTCCCCATCCCCCACTCTGCTCTGGGTGCCTGGACAGGGTGGTGATGTCCAGTGGGGCTCAGAGGCCCTCAGGGTGCCTGGCTTCCTCTTGGGGGTCACCAGGGAGCCCCTTGCAGACATTTCCCAAGGGCCCGCAGTGTGTCAGGGGCTATTCCAGGTACCGGGGTGCTGGAGAGAAAGAGACAGGTCCCTCTTTGCACCTGTGGATGCCGTTCTGCAGGAGAGACGGTCCCTGAGCAGGGATAGCAAGGTGGCTTCAGCCCGGCACCTGTGAGGGTGCTGGCGAGAGCTGTGATGGGGGCCTTTTTTCTTTTTTTGAGACGGAGTCTTGCTCCGTCACCAGGCTGGAGTGCAGTGGTGCAATCTCAGCTCCCTGCAACCTCCGTCTCCTGGGTTCAAGTGATTCTCCTGCCTCAGCCTCCTGAGTAGCTGGGATTACAGGTACGTGCCACCACACCCAGCTAATTTTTGTATTTTTAGTAGAGACAGGGTTTCAGTATGTTGGCCCGGCTGGTCTTGAACTCCTGACCTCAGGTGATCCGCCCACCTCGGCCTCCCAAAGTGCTGGGATTACAGGCGTCAGCCACCGCGCCCGGCCTTGATGGGGGCCTTTATGCAGAACCCTGATGGATCACAAAGGGATAAGGGTTGGGGGGTGGGGCGTGTATTAGGGAGATGGCCCCAGAGGACCCCTCCCGGGGGAGATGCTCAGCTGCAGGGACCCCTGAGAGAGTGCAGGTGACATTCGAAGGAATGTGTGGTCATGGGTCGGGTAGGGGAACAGAGAAATGACAGGGAGGCTGATCTCTCCATTTGCTGGAACGATGTGATTGTGTGCTGTATTTGAGGATAGTGATTCAGTGGAGAGGGGACTCCTGATGTGTGGGAGAGGCTGCAGCTGCAGGAATGATTTCCTGGGGAGGGGGCGAGAGGAGAGGGGACCCAGCCCACAGTCGGGGGCTTGGCCAGCTGGGAGCTGAGACATCGACATCATCAGGAGGAGGTGCAGAACCAGGCATGGGTCAGCCAGGGACTTGAGTGGGGAAGGTGACACTTCCTGGCATCCTCTTGCTCCTTGATAGCCGGAGGGTGTCAAGTATTGGGGCTGAAGAAAGGAAGAGGGACTTGGGGTGGAGGGGTTGAGAGACAGGAGCCCTTATCCCAGCCAAAGCAGAATAATGAGCTGTGGCTATTTTCTAGTAAAAGCCAACACATACGTGAAAACTGCCCACATCAGTGGAGATGTCTGGCTTCTCTGCAGTGATGTGAGCTTCAGGACGCAGGGGTGAGTGGAGAGGTGGAGGGTGGGGGAGAGTACATGTCTCTGCCACCCCTGAATCAGCGGCTGGCATACAGTGGTGCTCAATAAATGTTTGTGGCTTGGCCCCTGGATTAAGCGCTCCGCAGCGCTTAATGAATTCCTGAACTCCCGGCCCTTCTTCCCTCGTCTCTGCAGATGGAGTGAGTTCAGCCAGCATGTCGGCTGGATGGGTTGGCACCGCGTCTGACTTGATCCCTCTGTCTGTCCACCCGGTCCCTAGTGTGAGTCCAACTGCACCGTTTCGTAAGCCCCCCGCCACTGCGCAGACCCTGGTGAAAGTGAAACATTCCACGGGGATTCGGGCCGTGAGAAACAGCCTGCCTCTTATCATATTCTGCTGGGAGAAAGTGCAAGCAACACCCCCATGATCTTATCAACATCCTGCCAGGCAGCAAGCCATACTGCCCAGAGCCCTCCCGCCCATACCTATAAGTACCCCAGCCTGTAAGCGGTGGTGGGCTCTGGCATCAAGCTGGTCCCCCACCTCCGCAGGTTTTTACAATATACCTGCGTTTCCTGTAGAACCGCCACTCTCTCTCTGTGTGTGTGTGTCTTTCCTTAACCCTCACCTTCCCTTTAAAAAACTTAACACTAGGCCAGGCACAGTGGCTTACACCTGTAATCCCAGCACTTCGGGAGGCCGAGGCAGGTGGATCACGAGGTCAGGAGTTCGAGACTAGCCTGGCCAATATGGTGAAACCCTGTCTCTACTAAAAAATACAAAAATTAGCCAGGCGTGGTGGTGGATGCCTGTAATCCCAGCTACTCGGGAGACTGAGGCAGGAGAACCATTTGAATCCAGGAGGCAGAGGTTGCCGTGAGCCCAGATCACGCCATTGCACTCCAGCCTGGGCAACAGACCGAGACTCTGTCTCAAACAAACAAACAAAACAAAACAAAACCTAACACGTAGTACCATGTCTGCAGGTAGTAAATGTTCAACAAAGACTTGCTGATGGATGAATGAGTGTGCAGACCAGCAGGTTATACACTGGCTGTTTCCTGTAGGGGGCTGAATGGTGGCCCCTAAAGATAGGTCCCTGTTCCAGAACCCGTGAATGTGACTTATTTGGAGGTAAGGTCTTTGCAGATATAATAGAGTTAAGGATCTTGAGATGAGACCATCCTGGATGATGCAGTTGGCCCCTAATCCCAGTTCTTATAAGAGACACGCAGAGGAGTTGCCTAGGGAGGAGAGGGGGCCTCATGAAGACACAGGCAGGGACTGGGTTTATGCGGCCACATCCCAGGAACGCCTAGAGCCACTAGAAGCCAGAAGAGCAAGGAGGGGCTCCCTAGAGCCTCAGGGGGCGCACGGCCCCGCTGACCCTGATTCTGGGCTTCTGGCCTCCCAACTATGAGAGAGGAGCTTTGTGCTTTAAGCTGCCTGGTCTGTGCAGCCACAGGAAACTCCTATGCCCCCTGGCGAGGGTGTGCCCACCGTAGAGAGCAGAGTGCCATCGCCACACACTGCTCATTGGGGGGTTGATCCTGGACTTGGGAGAGGGCAAGTAGAAGCCCACCCACAAGACGCCTTCCCAGCTGAGCCCGACACAGCAGGAACAGCGGGGACCCGGCCCCAGGTGGCTCTGCTCTCAGCCTTCTCTTCCTAGGAAGGGTGCGGGGGTATCCAGGGCCAGCCAGGGGGCCCCGTGCCCAGCACATCATGAGCACTCAGAGTTTATTGGCTGAGTGCCTGATGGACTGATGGACAGATGGACCCCTAGTGGGACCCCAGACTGCTCAACCCTCCTCAGGGTCCCACGGTTCCCCTGAGTGGCTCTGGGGCTCTGTTAGAGGTTCTGAGCTTGAGGCTTGCTCCTGATCCGCATCAGAGCCAAGAGAAGCCCCGATTTATGCCAACTCCTGCCCACAGCACTAATCAATGCTGAATGAGGCCTCAAGGAGGTACCGCAGTGCGGGGAGGTGATCATCGCTCAGGCCGGGGACGGCCACACGGCGTCAAGGGGTGTTTACAATGTTCTAGTGTGCTCAGCGCTGCTTTGCTTGGCCACTGGACACATCAGAGACCGTGGAGACCCCTGGGAGGAGTGGCGTTAATAGCAGCGACCGCCCCGGGTCAGGACCCATGGAGGTGAACGTGCACCGCCCTGAGACGGAGCACCTCCTGAAATTTAGGGGTCTTGTTCTTATTACCAAGGTTATTTGTGTTTACTATAGAGCACACTGGAGACGCTGGATAGATACTCAAAATACTGAAAAAGAAAAATTGCTCATATTCTCACTACCAGAGATAATTCCTTTGGGAATGGGTCCTTCCAAGCGTTTCCTGTGTGTAAGCTTTCACACTTTGGGGTATGTTCGTGGTATGCTTTGATTCCCTAGTTGTTGGGTTTAAAATATTTCAGATTTTTTTTTTTTTTTTTTTTTTTGTGATGGAGTCTGTCTCTGTTGCCCAGGCTGGAGTGCAGTGGCTTGATCTTGGCTCACTGCAAGCTCTGCCTCCCGGGTTCATGCCATTCTCCTGCCTCAGCCTCCCAAGTAGCTGGGACTACAGGCGCACGCCACCACATCCGGCTAATTTTTTTGTATTTTTAGTAGAGACGGGGTTTCACCGTGTTAGCCAGGATGGTCTCGATCTCCTGACCTCGTGATCCGCCCGCCTCGGCCTCCCAAAGTGCTGGGATTACAGGCATGAGCCACCGTGCCCGGCCAATATTTCAGATTTTTAAAGTATTTTCTTGTTTCTTTTTTGAGATGGAGTCTTGCCCTGTTGCCCAGGCCAGAGTGCAGTGGGGTGATCTCGGCTCACTGCAGCCTCCGCCTCCTGGGTTCAAGTGATCCTCATGCCTCAGCCTCCCGAGTAGCTGGGATTACAGGCGTCCGCCACCACCTGGCTAATTTTTGTATTTTTAGTAGAGACGGAGTTTCACCATGTTGGCCAGGCTGGTCTCAAACTCCTGACCTCAGGTGATCCGCCCACCTCAGCTTCCCAAAGTGCTGGGATTACAGGCGTGAGCCCCCATGCCCGGCCTTTAAAAGTATTTTCTATTTCCACTGCCTTATGGCCAATAATGGAGCCTGGTTTTTAGAATGTGTTGAGGAGTGTGTGTGTGTGTGTGTGTGTTGGGGAAGGCACTAGGTTGGAAACTGTCCTCTCATATTCAATGTCAAGTAAGTTTTCCAACAGAGAATCTCTCATGTTAACTTTTAGGATTCCTGTCCTCAAAGGCCTCGCTTGACCTTTTTGTCCATGCCACTGAAGACACAGAAATGTGTTCTTTCCCACGGCTACTATGATGTTGTCCCTTTCTCCCTGTGCCTTAAACATCTTTAAAAATGACACAGATAAGATGCAAAGATTCTTATTTTGAAAGGTTCCAATGCTAAAGAAGAAAGGTCTACCCTTGTCTTCACCCCCGGGTATCACTATAAATCCTTGAAGATTTTTTCTCTGTGCATTTACCTATCAATATATGTTTTTTACGTAAATGAAAACATAGGGCCTGGTTGTCTCATAAGCTTGTTTTCTCAACAACAAACTATGTCTTCTTGAATTGAGCTTGTCCGACGCTTCTCCGCGCTCTGCTGTCACACTGAGGTGGCAGGTCCCAGGGTTGGTGACATGAGCTCATCCACGCTTTGAATGTTTTTGAGGTGGGTTTCATAATCTCTGCTTTATTTGGGCTCAGAGAAGCTGAGACGCTTGCTGGGCTACCCGGCTACCCTGGCCAAGCAGGAACTCCCCCCAGGTCCCACGGGGTGCAAAGCATTGCTTCTGTCCCCCACGCTCTCCTGCCTTCACCCAGATTGCAAAAAACAGGCCTCTCACCTGTCCTGGACGCAGTGTGTGGTCCCTCGGTGAAGGCGGCTGGTGCCTGCCCACTCCAGTGCTGGAGGCCTCAGCAGCCACCTAGGCCCAGGCCCCTGAGCTGCTCGCCCTGTTCTGGCTCTGGCCTGAGCTGTCTGCTTCTCTCCCACTGGGCAGGGCTGCCCCCAGGCTTGGAGGAGCCTGTCCCCGGGATCCCCTGATGATCTTCGCTAGGTTCCCTCTGAGCAGTGGGAAGCCGGGCCTGAGGTATAAATGCAGGATGGGTGCCCGCCCCGCCTGCCAGGGCCTCTGCACGTGGGTGCCACGGTGCTGGCCCAGAAGAGCCAGCTCAAGTCTAATGGACCTAAGCACGCCCCGCCTTGGCTCCCGCAGGAGACAGCTTGACGGCAGTGAAATGGAGGATGAGGCTGGGGCCTTCAAGGAAAGGTGATACCTCCCTTCCTGAACGCCACCAGGGATGGCCGAGGAGACCTCACAGCATTAGTGAGACCCACCATGGGGGGTTCAGGTGAAGCCGTGGAGGAAATGGGGGTTCTTGTGGGCTGGGAAAGGCTATTACAGCCACCCCCAACTGCCTGCCTGGGGAGATGCTCTGGCTAATGGACTCACTAAGGATGCTGCCTACGGAGGGATGGGGAGGAAGGAGAGCTGGGCCCGGAGCCCAGGATCTTATTTCCAGTCTGAGTTCCACTGTTTGTGAGTTGGGGAACCACACCATTCAGGTGACCTGAGTCTCAAAGTCCTCACCAAAATGCCTGTAGTCCCTCAGGGCCTCCCTCAATTCCTAGAAAGAAGGAGAGCTCACACACATGCCACACAGGCAGATGGTAGAGCAGGCCTTTCCCCACACCAGCCGAGGACCCTTTCCTGCCTGGCGAGTGAAGAGTTCTGATGTGTCAGGCCCCTCAAGGGCAGGATGGAGGCCGGCATCTTACCCGTGTCACCTGGCCTGTGAGGGTGCTGGCCTGGAGCAGGTGCTGGGTGGGCCGTATGGATGGTGCAGCGGATGGCTGAGTCTCTAGGAGGGTCCCCGAGCTGGCATGGTGTTCATTCTCACTGCCCCGCCCTGCAGCGGAAGGAGGTATAGGCATGGGAGATGCTGGGCATCTGCTTTGAAAAAATGTGCATGAGGAAAGAAAAAGCGGGGACTCCAGATGTTGAGGCTGATCACAGAAGTGACTCTAGGCAACTGACTTGGGGACAGTCTTAGGGGCGTGGGCTGTGCTGACTCTGCAGTGACAGTGAGGACTTCCCTGGCCTCTTTATTCTGTGTTTGCTGTGCTGGAGCTATGGTGCCTGTCTCTTCCCCAGGAGGGGAGATCCTGCCTGAGAGACAGGCTGCTCAGAAAGACATAAGCTTCCAGAAGGTGGCAGTTCTCACATTTTTGTACCTTCTGTGCCTAAAACATTGCCTGGCATGTAGAGATGCTCACATTCCTTGACTAATTGCTAGTTGATTGACAGAGTCCCCAGATCCAGGCACCTGGATCCAGCTGTTCTTGAAACCCATCTTTGCCTGGACTTTTTAGTAATAGGAGCCAGTGCATTCTGTGTGTGTGTGTGCACGCGCATACACACGTGTGTGTTTCAATGGGGTTTTTGTCATTTGCAACAAAGATTCCTGACCAGTGGAGAAACTAATACCTGAAAGAGGCAAAAGAGGCTTGTTGCAAATACCTGCCTTTACATGTGCAATTGGCTGGGTCCTGCTGGGATGACACCGTGAGGTTGGTAAAGCCCCACTTTCTGCGTTGGGCCACGCGTGTCAGGAGGCAGCTCAGCTCTGCTTCCCCAGGCCTTTAAAGAACATGTGGCATCAGGAGTGGTCCCTGCAGATGTCTTATCATCTGAAGGCTCCCTCTGGGAAGAATCTGTTTTCAAGCTCATGAGGTTGTTGACAGGGCTCGGTTCCTTGCCGGCTGCCAGGCTGGGAACCTCTGTTTATTGCTGGCTGTTGGCCAAAAGCTGCCTTCAATGGCTTGCCACAGGGGCCTCTCTAATATGGCAGCTCACAACATGGCAGCTGGCTTCATTGAAGCCAGCAAGGGAGAAAGTCTGCAAGCAAGATGGAAGTCAAAGTGCCATGCAACCTAATCAGCTTTGCTGTGTTCCATCGGTTAGAAGCAAGCCACTTGGTACAGCCCATACGCACAGGGAGGGGATGACACGAGGATGAGACGGCATCGCTGGGGGCTGTCTTGGATTCTGGCCGCCACACCGGTGGGCTGACCAAGACCCCCTTGCGCTGCTGGTTTCCTGCCTAGCACAGAATATGCCGCAGACCAACAACCATCGTGTGTTTTTGTTCTTTCCTTTTCCTTTCCAAGTGGGAATTCTAAAAAATAATTATTGTTATTTCCTTTTTCTTTTCCATTGTGTGTTGTGTGTCTGGAGAGTGACCATCATTTGGCCAAAGGGCACTATTGTGGCCTGAACAGGGTCTCCTCAAAATTTGTATGTTGAACCCCCAAACCCCTTGTACCTTAGAATGTAACCATATTTGGAGAAAGGGTCTTTAAAGGGTTAATGAAGTTAAGATGACGTCACTAGGATGGGCCCCGAATCCAATCTGATTGGAGTCCTGATAAGAGGAGGTGAGGACACAGACAGGCACAGAGGGACCACCCTGTGAGGACACAGGGAGAAGGCGGCTGTCTGCAAGCCAAGGAGAGAGGCCTCAGGAGGAACTGGCCCTGCCACACCTTGATTTTGGATTTCTGGACTCCAGGACTGAGAGGAAGTAAATTTCTGTTGTTTAAGTGCTCCCGCCAGTCTGTGGTATTGGTGAATGGGTGATAGCATCCCCAGAAAGTACTACAAGTACCTTTCAAAGAGGAGATGTTTGTGGCTCTGACGGAGGGTGGCGTGAATAACACCCAGGGCGTGGGCTCGGAGCTGGGGAGGCAGGCCCTGCGGTTGACTTTGGTCATCTCTCTTCTGTGGGGAAGGAAGGCATTTTATGTTGTAAATTACACAGCTACAGATTTTGGGTGGGAGCATTTAAAAATCATACGTAGGAAAGAAGTGGGCACATAGAAGGTGGACTGAGGGGAGGAACGTGGCCAACACCTGCTGTTTGCCTGCCAGTTTGTTTGTTTGTTTATTTATTTATTTATTTATTTATTTATTCATTGAGACAGAGTCTCACTCTGTCGCCCAGGCTGGAGTGCAGTGGCGTGATCTCAGCTCAGTGTAACCTCCATCTCCCGGGTTCAAGTGATTCTCCTGCCTCAGCCTCCCGAGTAGTGGGGATTACAGGCACCTGCCACCACGCCTGGCTAATTTTTGTATTTTTAGTAGAGACAGGGTTTCGCCATATTGGCCAGGCTGGTCTCGAACTCCTGACCTTAAGTGATCCACCCACCTTGGCCTCCCAGAATACTGGGATTACAGACGTGAGCCACCATGCCTGGCCATGCCTGCGTTTTACCTTGGGCGCACCTCTTCCCTGTTTTCAGTCCACTGGGGTTAGGTGGGGCGACTGTCACCCCCTGTCCCCCGTCCCTGCCTCCAGCTCCTGGGAGGATACATGCCCCTGGCCTGGCCAGTGGGCTTGATATGAGGACTTCAGCTGGAATCCCAGGAAGGGCGTGCTCTTTCTGCTGGGATTGCAGAATTTGTAGAAGTTAAACCGAGAACTGCTGCTTACCTGCCATTTAGTTTTTCCATTGAGAATAAATGGAACACAGACCAAAGCGGGATGAAAACAGGGAAAAGAGAAGTGGCCTAGCGAACATCATCTGTGGCCCTGGATCCAGCTGTGTCTGAGGCCAGAATCACTTCTGGAACTTTCTGGGTATGTGAGTCAGTAAACTCCCTTAAATACACACATACCTCCCACCTACCCCACATGCTAAAGCTAGATTAACTTGGGGTTTCTGTTACTTGCCACCCAGCACCCTGTCTGATAACGGTGTAAAAGTCTGCCTGGGACACTCATCTACAGCGGCATAAAAGCAGAGATGGATGGTCCACCCAGGTGGGGGCAGGGCTGTGCCCGAGGCTGGACTGACTGCCCAGTGGTGCCAGGGAACTTCGGGGGGATGATGGAAGCGTTTCTTCTGCAGGGATGGAAACATTCTGATGACATGGGCACATAAACATTTGTCCAAGATAATTAAACTGTATATTAAATGGGTCAGTTTTATTTTATGTAAAGTAGGCCTCAATTCAATTAATTAAAAAGATGTTTAAAAAAATCTGCCTGAGCGGGGGAGCCTCCTCTTGCATGCCAGGAAACTTGGCGCTGGCACTCTGACTCACCCGCGCAGAGTTTTCCATGAGTTTTGGTTTTGTGAACTGTGCCCTGTTGTTTTCAAGTTCTCCAGCTGTCAAGCCCCTACTGGCTTAAAAGGGAATGTTTTGCACTTGTACTCTCAGTGGTTTTGGTTTGGGAGGATCTCTGCAATGTGTTTGCCCAGCTTTTTGGCCTTGTCACCAGCCCGTCGAAGGGCACATTTCCCAGGCCTGGTCATCTCCCTGTATGCCGAGGGGCCAGACCATAAGTGGACCCTCATTTCCCTTCCCTACCTTCTAGATGAGGCCCTGGTTCTTGGGGAGGAAGCATGGTCCTGGCTGAGGATTCCGAGCCAAGCTGTGCAGATGTGAAAAGATCCTGGGGGCTTAAAAATCCTGGCATAAAATATAAAATTCAAATTATCTGAAAACGACAACTGGCAGGGGATCCGGGAAAGCTGGGTGGATGCCAGAGAGGCGTTCCATTTCCTTTTGTGAAGACGGGAGACAGAGACTGGAGAGGCGTCAGCGTTCAGGCCATTTCTTGACTGTCCGCTGAGCACCTTGTTCCCAGTCCCCACTTTGATTCAGACGCCCACAGCCTGAAACTGAGCTGTTTCCTCCATTGGTCTCCACAGAGTGTGGACAGGTCTCGATGGCCCATCTGGGTTATCCTAGGGCTGTGATGGGCATGTCCAGGCCACTCCATGCATCTCCCTGGAACCCTAGCTTCCAGTGCTTTGCAGATGCCAGATGGAAGGTCAGAGACCTGAGCCTCCAGGGCAACAGGAAGGCCACTGTGGGGAGTCCCTGGATGGCGATGTAGGCCTCCAGCCAGGGCCGTCCACCAGTGCGACTGACCTTGGATGAGAAACTCCATTCATGAACCTCCACTTCCACAGCTGGGGCTGACAGTGTGGGCCGTGTAGCCCTGCATGGACAGTCAACAGAAAACCTATGTGCAGCTCTTGGCCAGCACCCACTGCCCATAGTATGTCTGCGAACAGCGGATTGGTGCTGGGGACAAACCACTCACAGGCACATCCCTTCTGCAGTGGCCACTCTGCTCCCTGCCCCGAACGCCTGACCAGGGCAATCAGGCACACTGGCCGCCACCCCAGGCCACTGCACCAACTCCTGGAGGTCAGTGCTACAGCTGACTTATCCAAGGAAACTTAGGCACAGCAAGACTGAGGTCCCATGGCTTATAGGTGGCAGCCCTCTGCCTCCCTGAGGCTTGCTCTTGACTTTCCAAATTTGGCCTTGCTTATCCCTTGCATAATCTAAAAGAGCAGCTTATTTTTATAGAAATAGTGGGTGGCAGTAAGCACGGAAAAGTGGAGAGTTCTGCCCTGCCTGATGCCCCCACCCCTGCCCCTTCACCCCACCCTTTCCACATACCACATGGTTGTTACTAAGTCGGCTTTGGAACAACCAGGGCAGCCCAGACGCTCTGGTCTCACGCCCCACTCTCCATTCTATGACCGGCTGTGGATCCTTTTCCCAGAGCTGTGGGATGGAAATCTCCCCCGCAGCCCTCAGCTCCTCCCAAGCCCACTTTAATAATTAAATACCAAAGGAAGGAGGAGGAAAGTGGTGGAGAGCTGGCAGTTCCCGCTCATCTTATCATCTGTGCAGTCTCCCTCCATTAGCACAGAGAGCGAGGTGGTCCAGGGAGGCGCGGGAATCCTCCTGGGGCTTTGCGGGGGAATGGAGGGGAAGAAAGCTTGTTGCCTAGCAAGACTGCAAAGACCTGCACCTGAGAAGGGCCACGGGTTGGGGGAGGCCTAGTTCCTGGGGTTCACCTCTGCCCCTCCCCCCTTAGGATCCATCAGGGCAGATGCCTCCTCCTAGAGTCGGACCCAGCCTATTCCTGACCTCCAGGCCCTGCTACTGCGTGAGGCTGTCCGCCCCCTCACCAGCCCTGGCTCTGAGCTGTTGCAGCTGCACCCAGGCAGGGAGGCCCCTTCCTTCTAGGTCAGCAGCTCCCCACAAGCGTTCAGGGCTGGAGTCCTGGGGTGGGGACTCCTAAGGAAGAGATGAATTCCCAGGAACTGGGATGCTCTGGGCCCTGAGGAGGAGCCAGGACCCCAGATGGAACCCCCGGCTGCCTTCAGGACAGGGACGTGCTTCTGCCCACTTGTGTAGCTAGGATGCCCATGCTGGTGGGAGCTTTCGCCACTGGACAAGGTCCCAGCCCTGCCTCCTGGTGTGTCTGCTCAAGGCCCCACCTGGCTTCTCTGAGTCGCTGGAAATGACCTGTTGGACGTGGTGGTCTCCAGCTCTGCTCTTCTGGGATCCTCTGACCAGCGCCGGGGAGGGCGGGACTTGGAGGATAGCAGGGCTCGTTCTGGGCACTGGGAGGGAGCGGGTGGGGACATGCAACCTTCATCACCTAGAGGTCCTGGAACCATGACATCTGGGCCACATGAGATCCCCTCTTTTCCTAGAGCGGTGGCCTTGCTGAGAGGACCCGACCAGGATTGTTGGAAAGGGGAGCATGGAGGAGCAGTGGCTCGGTGGGCAGGAGGGCAGTGGAGGTCAGGTTGGCTGGGCAGTGGATCATCAGGGACACAGAACTGGGGGGTCAGCCCACCGAGGGCGGGACCACTTCACCAGGGGCGGGCCGAGCAGGCTCCAAGGCCTGCAGTTAGAAGGCCAGGTTCCAGGCGGCTGGGTGGGTGAACCTGGTGGTACTGCCCATGCCTCTACCCATTCCCACCTGGAGCTCGGAGTGCTGCCTGCCTGCCTGCTCCTGGCTCTGCTCTGCAGAGGAAGGGCCCAGCTCTGTCAGCCACGTTTCCTGACTGGGGGCACCAACACCTCTGCCCTGATCTCTTTCCGTGGGACCATGGGGTGAGCAGGCTTGCCTTAAGGCTTGTCTCAGAGGAGCCAGGGTCCTAGGCTGCACACCAGGAACCCAGGATGGGGCCCTTCTGGGGGCTGACCAGAGGCAAAAGGGCCAGGCAGGAACCCTTCTAGCATGGCCCTGGCTGGGCTGTCATCTTGGGAGGGCTCCCAGCCTATCGCTGGGTTGTAGAGAGATGTCTGGGCACTGGGAGGCTGGCTCAGGGATCTCAAGACAGAGAGGGCATCCTGAATGGGGGCAACAGGAGGAGAGGCAGCAACCCACTCCACGGAGCCTCTGGTGGACACAGGCAGGACCATGGTGGCCGGCCCAGGGCCTGGCATGGAGGAGGTGAGAGCTGAGGCTCCCAGAGGCCGTGGGGGCCTCTGAGCTGAGAAGGGGCACTGGGATACGCCGGCACAGGACAGCCCAGCTGACCACGGCTCCCTCTGGCAGGGGGTGGACAAGCCACAGGAGCGGGAACACGGGTGTGTGCAGACCCAGCCCCAGGAGGAGGCCTGAGAGCAGAGGCAAAGAGCAAAGTGTGCGGGAGAGCTGGCGGGGGGTGCCACCCGTCCCAGGACTCTGTGCCCTTGGGCGTCCTCATTGTGGGAAACAGAGACTCAGGGTGGGACTGTGGGCATGAAGCCTTCCTGGCTGCAAGCTATAAAATGTTTATTGATATACATTTTGTCTTTTATAAAACTTCCGTTGGCTACATTGGGCCACTGTGCACCACAGTGCCAGTCCCCAGGTGGCCAGGGCAGAGCCAGTGTCCACTTTCGGGTGGGAGCTGGAGCCAAGAGGCTGTCCAGGAGCTGCCCAGCAGGTCCTCATGGCCTGCGGGATACCTCGAGTGCTCCTGGAGGCAGCCTAGGACTGGCTCGTCCCAGAGTCAGAAAAGGCAGGTCAACTACCCAAGGTGGCCAAAGGCCCTTCCTGTTTCCAGAGCCTTGACATAACCAGAAATCCCCCCATCAAAGTCACCAAATGACTCGACGGGGGGAAGGGAAGTTGTTTGCAGGAAGACTTAACTACAAGGCATGTGAACCAGAACCTTTTTCCAGACACCATTTCCTTCAAATTTGCTCACTGATAATGCCTTGAGAGGATCGAATCTCCAGAACAGCCCTGAATGGCAGGAATGAGGCTGCTGGCCTGGTGCTGGCTGGGACACGGTCAAGGAGGGCTGGCACAAGAGGCAGAGGTGGCTGGGCTGGGTGACGACCTCCTCTCTTTTACCGACCAGCCTGGGGCAAGGAGGGGCCGCACCACTTGGGGGCAACTTCTGTACAAGAGGTCTCTAGGGGAGCAGAATGGGTGGGGGAGCCGGGCAGGGGCCACAGGGTCTATTTGCAGGTGGCTGCCCAGTCTCCCAGCCACCCCTGCAGCCCCCAGCCCAGGGAGAAGGAGGCCCGAGGAGAGGAAACAGATCTTTCTTCTCCTGTATGGACTCAGAAGCAGGTGCCCATTCCTGTCCCAAGGCGAAGGGTCTTGGAGGCCGCTTCCTGCCCCTGCCTCCTCCAGGCGCTGGAGTCTCAGGAGGCGTTCCCGGGGGGACACTGCATCTCCATGGTGACTGTGTTGGGCGTGCTGCCCCCGGCCTCCCCCAGCTCAGCGCCGTCCCGCAGGGCCCGCTGGAAGACCACCCTGAGCGGCTCCCACAGCCGCTGCGACTTGTCCCTCCCGGCCAGGAAGTAGACGATGGGCTTGGCGCTGCTGTTGATGCAGATGCACAGGTCAGTGACGTACTCGGGGAAGGGGGCCGGGATCTGGAAGACCCAGAAGAGGAACCAATCGATCCCTAAGTAGATGGAGGACACCAGGAAGACGGAGACCATGGCCAGGATGACGTGGTTGAGCTTGGCAGAGCGCTGGCGCCGTCGGGCCCGGCACTCCACGTGCAGGATGAGGGCCAGGCAGGGAAGCACCATGAGCGGGCAGCAGAGCAGGAACAGGAGGATGCCCAGGAAGATGTCCATGTGCCTGCAGGCCGCGCCGGGGGCCCCGCGGCCCAGGAACACGCAGAAGTAGTTGTGCAGGCAGGTGACCAGGAGGGACAGGACCCACAGCAGGGCGCACACCACGGCCGACAGGCGCTTGGGCCGCCGGCGCCAGTACCAGGCGGGGAAGATGACCGAGGCGCAGCGCTCGGTGCTGACGGCCGGCAGGAGGCTCACGCCGGTGAGGAACATGCAGAGCCCCAGGACCCGGCACACGCTGCGGATGTAGTCGGCAAACGTGCCCAGGAAGCCCCCAGTGTTCAGGATGGAGAACACCGCCTTGCTGAAGAGGTAGCCCACATCGGCGCTGGCCAGGTGCAGGAAGTAGATGGAGAAGGGGTTCCTCTTGATGGAGAAGCCGAAAAACCAGAGGACCAGCCCGTTGCCCACCAGGCCACACAGGCAGAGGAGCAGGAAGATGTAGTTCATGACGGCCGGAGGCGGCAGCATCGTGATCTGCTGGATGGTCAGGAAGCCCCGGCTGTAGAGTTCCGGGGCCTCGCTCATGCCGGGGCACATCTGCACAGGTGCAGAGAGGGACACCTGTGATGCCGGCTGGCCCCCACCCACAGACCTGCATCTGGGGCCCAGCGTTGGGGGGGGGGGGTCCCAATTAGGGACTTGGAGCAGGGAGGGGGTCTGTAGGGCAGTGGCTGTGGAGCAGCTAACTGGCTGCAACTCTATCCTCAAACGCCCCTGACCTCACCTGATGTTCACTCTCTGTCCCAGAGTCTACAGCTAGCAGCACAGAATGGTGCCTATAGGAGTGGAGGTGGCACCAGACAGTGCCCAGGAAGGGTGCCAGGCTGCCCACCGGTCAGAGTAGACTGTCCAAAAAACGTCCAAGTTGCGCAAAAAACTGCAGAGCCTTTCCTTTTTTTTTTTTTTGAGACAGAGTCTCACTCTGTCGCCAGGCTGGAGCGTGCAGTGGCGCGATCTCGGCTCACTGCAACCTCTGCCTCCCCGGTTCAAGCGATTCTCCTGCCTCAGCCTCCTGAGCAGCTGGGACTACGGGCACGCGGCACCACGCCCGGCTAATTTTTGTATTTTCAGTAGAGACGGGGCTTTGCCATGTTGGCCAGGATGGTCTTGAACTCCTGACCTGAAGTGATCCACCTGCCTCCCAAAGTGCTGGGAATATAGACGTGAGTCACCGCGCCAGGCTGAGCCTTTCCATTTTTAAGAAGAGCAAAGAGACATGACTCCTAAACACAGTGTTAGAATCCTGGATTATACACTGGATCTCAACAACTGCTGGAAAGGATATCGTTGGGACCACTGGGGAAATGTGAGTATGGACGGTGCAGAGATAATGGCATTGCATCGCTGTTGCAGCTTTTGAATGTGACAATGTACTGTGGCTACGCATATTTTCACTATGTGGCTATGGGGAACGTCCTTGTTCTTAGAAGACACAGGCTATTTGGGCATCAAGGGCTTGGTGTCTGCAATGTATTTTTGTTTGTTTGTTTTTGAGACAGAGTCTTGCTTTGTCAGGCTAGAGTGCAGTGGCGCGATCTTGGCTCACTACAGCCTCCGCCTCCCAGGTTCAAGCAATTATCCTGCCTCAGGCTCCCGAGTAGCTGGGACTACAGGCACGCACCGCCATGCCTGACTAATTTTTGTATTTTTAGTAGAGATGGGGTTTCACCATGTTGGCCAGACTGGTCTCGATCTCTTGACCTCAGGTGATCCGCCCCTCTTGGCCTCCCAAAGTGCTGGGATTACAGGCGTGAGCCACCGCACCCAGCCTTGCAATTTACTTTCAAATCGTTCTGGGAAAAAAAGCCTATCTGCCAAGAGATAGAGAGAAAGCACTTGTGGTGAAGGGTTAACGATGACTGAGCTGAGGTGAAGTAGTGGGCATTGTACTATTCTTGCAAAATCTTGCAATGTTTCAAAAAACATGAAACTATTTGAAGAAATAAAATCACTTGTAAGTTACATTTAAAAAAAAACAAAAACGAGTGGATCTTGGCCTTCCCTGGAGCCGGACTCTGTCCTCTAGTGGGATGGGAGGTGGCTCCCTGATGAGCCAGGGTTGCCCCTGGGGTTTCCAGATTGTGGGAAAGTCCAGGGGGTCCCTGGGGTGGAGGAGAGGCAGCAGCTATTTATCAAGCTGCAGGGAAGCATTTCAATACTTTAACTGTTGGTGTGGCTGTAAGAGTGCATCCCAGCTGAGTATCAGTCCTGCCCTCAGGGCTTGTGTATAAATACATGCAGGTGGGCCAGGTGCAAGGAACAGGTGAGAGGGAGCACAGTGGCAAACCCGAGAGCCTGTCTCTTGAACGAACGGGCAGCCTGCTGTGCTCCAGCCGGTGGGGGCCAGGGATTGGGTGCGCTGGAGTGGCTGATCATCCTCCCCTGCTCCCTGGAGAAGCCTGAACTGTAGACTGGAATGTGGAACACCCGATCTTTAAATGTTAACATTTAAACACGCTGTGCGGGCCAAACAACCCATCTATCTACAGGCTGGCTTCAGCTCTCCGGCAGTCCTCTCCGACCTTTCCTCCCAGAGGCAAAGGCTGCCTGCCCGGAGAACGGTCACTCCTCTTCCCACATCCAGCATCTCCCCCCAAAAGGCTGGTTTCTGTTCCCACTGCTCAGGGCTCCCTAACAAAACAAAAGACAAGGTTATGAAGGCAGGATCCATTCTGCTACCTTGAGATGACTCCCAGCTCTGGCAGAAAGCTGGGTCCTGAGAGACTGTTCTCTGGGTTGGACACTCCGTTGCAGAGGGACCTCCTAGCCTGCTCAGGTCAAGGGGAATCTGAAAACAGGACTGAAGGTGTTGCAAAACTCTGGGGAGACTCTGTGAGATCAGGGCAAGCACTGTAAGGGGGCCCTGCTCCCTCCCTGCCATTCTCTAAATACATTTATCGGCTCAACCCCTCTGTCTGCTGGTCTGTTCGCCCCAAATCCCACTCCTTAGCTTCTCTTTCCTGTGGGTGACCTGGACACTCTTCTGGGCTGGGGAACTAGACTGTAGGGTCTGGTGCCCAAACAGGCGCAAGAGGACCAGCTCAGGTGCTGGGAAAGAGCTGGGCTTCAGGGGGCTGGATGGAGGCGGTCAGCTTACTCAGTGCCTCTTGCATGCATGCACGCTGGAAAAAGTCTGCAATCCCTTCCTCGGAGTCAGAGAGGGAGGCTGGGTGAGTCACTGGGTGTGTAGCTGCCGTGACCAGCCGCATACCGCCTTGTAAAATGCCTGCTCTGGAGCCTGGCCCCACCCTGGGCTCTGCCTTTGCGCTGGGAGTTTCTGCAGACTGCCCCACGCCACCCATCAGTCCAACCTCTGCCTCCTGCAGTCGCCACTCCACAGCGGTCACTACGGAGAAGAGGGGGAGGGCCCAAGGGCATGGGGGCGAGATCCCGGGGGCTGGGCTGGAGTCCCCACTCTGCTCCTGACCTAGGGGCTGATCCCAGTCAAGTTACTACCTGGGTGTAAGCCTCAGTTTCCTCAAATGCAGAAGAGGATGGATAGGAATTCAAGAGATCCTTCCAAGTTGAGAGCGAAGGAAATCCCAGACTTTTCAAGGGATTCAGAGAAGTAGGGGACTAGGTTGGCTGAGGGCAGGAGGAGGGTCAGCCTGGAGGGGTTGTCAGAGTCTCAGGGTGGGTGACTCATGACTAATGGACCCTGGCCTGGGGCAACACTCTCGAGGTGGCCCAGGAAACCCTAGGCTCCATGGAGCACGGGACATCAAGGCCACCTTGGAGTCAGCGTCCCAGGGCTTCCTGGCCCGCCTGGCTGTAGTAAGTAGCTGACTGCCCCACCTCTTCAGGGAAGAGATGAAATGAGACCTTGCAAGGATGCTACAAGGCGACTGCAGTGTCAGCACAGCGAGGGACCTTGAGGGTGTCCAGTCCTGGTGCTTGCCTCACTGATGAGGACAGGAGGGTAGGAGGGTCCAGGGAACTTGTGCCTGGCCACATAGCCCAGAGGAGCCCACTGCCCACTGTGGGTCCAGAGCTGGAGAGTGGGGCCAGGAAGGGGGGGATGGGGGAGGAGATGCTGGGCTGGGTCTGCCCCTCCCACCTACACCCATCTGGGCAGGACCAGGGCCCTCTGCCTGTGGCACTTACCTTGTTCCTGTTGCCGGGATGGGCCTCCCAGGAGCAGTTTCCAGCCATCTCCAGGCCTGGCGCGTCTGGGCCACGGCTGGCAGCTCACCAGTCTGCACACCCACCTGGCAGAAGCCCAGAGAGAGGGTGGATGAGGGCAGCAGGGACCCCTCCCCTTCCTGGACCCCCGTGCCTAGGCCCCCAAGACCTGTGGCTCTCAGCGGTCACCTTAGAGGAAAGGCAATCACCCCACACCCTCAGTGGCAGGGGCATTGTGGGACTGTCCTGGTGAGATTCTGGAGGTCACCCCT
Source organism: Pongo pygmaeus (assembly GCF_028885625.2). NCBI lineage: Eukaryota > Metazoa > Chordata > Mammalia > Primates > Hominidae > Pongo > Pongo pygmaeus. Next base: position 5,906,803 of record NC_072382.2, on the reverse strand, counting down.
GGGGCACGGCCCCCTCCTGTGTGTGGACTCTGCGTCAGCCCCACCGCAGCTCACTGGAAAAGAAGCCCTCTCCTTTCCCTCTTCTTGTGAGAGTTCTGGAGCCAGGCTGCTTTTGCAGACATACATTTACTTACCCACACACATTTTTGGGGCACTTCCTTTGTGCCCGGCCTGGTGTGGGACAGGGGTTTCCTAGCAATCGGTCCCAGAAGGAGGAGCAGGGGAAGAGGGATCATTCCTGGCAGGGGGTACCTGCTGGAGGAGGAGGGCTCTGGCTGAGCCGGGATATGTAACATGCTAAGGCATCTGGCCTTTCCCCTACATGTGCCTGGGAGGCAGGACAGCCCGGTCATCAGCGTCACTGTCACCACCACTTACCCTGCCAGCCCGCCTACACCCATCATCTGGTTTGGTCCTCATGACCAGCTATGGGCCAGGTATCCTCATGCCCCTTTGATGGGCGCTCCTGGGCTTAGAGGGCGAGGTCACCTGCCCAAAGGCACACCCATAGCCACGCCTTGCCCTGCAGCCTTGCAGATTTGTGTTTCGAGCAGCTGCCGTAGGGAGGGGCTGCTGGCAATAGAGAGGGGAAGCTGCACCCACCCTAGCGCTGCCAATGGGAGGCCTGGGGTAGGGGGCGACCCTGCTGGAGGCCGGTCCACCTTGGCCGGCCAGACCTCATGGGTCTGCCTGCCTTGGGTCCTCTGGAATTGATCCCTGTCCCCCAACCTGAGCTTCCCCCCTTGGAGGAAGCTTCTCCCCGTGAAGCCCTGTGCCCCTTCCCCGCAGGGAAGCACCTATTACTACTCCCTGCTGTACTGGGGGGTAAACTGAGGCTGTGAGCGGAGAAGGGCCTTGCTGGGCACAGCCCGGGTCGCAGGCTGCCGGGCCCCTCCTCTCCCAAGGGGAGAGCTAGGCAGCCCGCTCGGCTCAACTCCCCGGAAATTCTTTCCTCTGCCCCGCGCGGGTCCGCCCGGCCTCAGCCAGCCACGTGCCCCCGCCCGCCGCCCACTCCTCCCGCCCGGGGGTGGGCCGTACCCCTGGCCTCCGCGCCCACCATTGGCTGGAAGAGGTGGCCGTCTGGGCGTGTGGCCCGCCCCCTCTTTAACCCTTGGCCTCCCGGAGCTGGTGGCGCAAGTGTGGCCCCAGGGACCGCTCCCAGGACCCTTCCCACCCAGTGGCCTGGCTCCCCTCGGCCCCGCGCAGCCAGACCGCGCCGCTCTGCGCCTTCAAAGGGCGTTTGCGGGCACCTTTGTCTGGCCTACGGGTGACTCAGCCTGGGGTCTTCGGGGTTTCCCAGGGTGGGGGCACCTTGTGTGCCGGAGTGAGCCAGTGCGTTGTGATGTGTGTGCAGTGGGCTTGCAGATGGCTGGTGCTGCGACCTGTGTGTCTTTAGTCTCCCTCCTTGGACTCCAGTTGGGCCACTGTCCCATTGCCACAGACAGGCCGTACCTTCTCCACACTCTGGGGCCTGTCTGAGCTTTCCTGCCCTGTAACCCCAGACCTATCACCTGCCCTCATCCTTCCAGGCGCCTGGTAAGAGCCCCCCAAGCTCTCTCCATTGCCCCTACTCTTTTTGGTGGCCCTTCTGGACACCCACCACCCCTAGGTCTGGGCCCCCAGCCTTGTTTCCAGAGATGTCCTGACTCACTGGAGCCTCACCCATTCACCCCGGCCAGGCTAGACCCCAGCCACACCAACTAGTGCCCCAAAGGCAGTGGGCTGGGACCCCCCTACGCTGCAGGTGGGCATGCAGTGGGGGCCCCCAGCTCCCCTCACTACCATCTGCGTCCCTCCATTATGTGGGTGTCCCTGTGCATTTGTCCTTGTCCTGCCAGGGACAACCTGAAAAGCGATTTCACGCATGCACAGAAAGATCTAGAAGCCAGTGGAACCCAGAGGGGCCATATTAAAGGACATGTGTGTGACGCGTGGATGGGGCGTGCGTGTGAGTACATGTGTATGTGTGTTCCTCTGGGTGGAATCTGGGCTATGACAGAACTAGTTTCCACTGAAGCTGACCCAAAAAGCTGCCAGCACAGCTCACACCTGACCCTCCCCTCGGAGCAAGCCCAAGGGTGGCCTGGCCACCTGTCAGCCTCCTGCAGCCTTGCCCGCAGGAAGCTCCTCCTCTCCCTTCACCCCAACCCACCATGACCCAGCCCCGACGCTGCTGGGGCCGTCCCAGCCCCTCTCCTTAGCCGCTTGGGCCGCCATCAGAGGGGCCTGTCTCGCTCCCCCAGACACAGAGCCTCTGTTTTCCTCACTCCAGGCCTGGAGTCCCCTGCTTAACAGCTTGGATTGAAGAGGCTTGTCTGGGGGGACTGAGACCTTGCAGATCATTCCAGGAGCCGCCTCCATCCAAGGCCAACAGCTTCATCAGGCCGCAGGCCTGGGAGGTGGGACTGCAGTTGCCCAACATCCTGCGGTTGCCCACATGGACACCCCATGTGCACCCCAGGGCTGAGAGCAGGGGGAGCCATCTCCCTGTGTGTGGGACACTGCCTGCTGGGTGTTCCCTTCTAGCCCCTCTAGAATGCATGCTTGAATGGCCAGTGAGGCTGGGGGAGGGACCGAGGGGGAGCCCTCACCCCCAGCAGCACAGAGCAGGAGCTGGACAGTGGGGCTGGGGGTGAGGCCAGCTGGGAGGGGTCAGGTCCTGCCACGGGAGGGGGACTTTTAAAGTTCCTCCATGGCCCTGGAACCCTGGAGCCTCAGGAGTGTCAGGGGAGCTTCTCCAGTGAGTGACAGGCTCTCTGGGGTCTCCAGGCTCCCTGCCTGGGGCCTTAGGATTTCTGGGAGTTGCCTGCCCCGACAGCGTCCACCTCTCTGCCCCAACGGTGCCCGCGTCATTTTTCTTCCCTGCCTGGCCGTCACCCTGCAGCCCGGGTTGTTGGAACACCCTCCCCTGGACCCTGGGTCCCTGGAGCTACCTGCAGCTGTCCTGATCCGCGGAGGCCTCCTTTTGTGGAGGGCTCTTCCTGTGACTCCGGCCTCCGGCCGGCCGACCCGCCGGGGCAGCAGGCCAGCGCCGAGCGCGGCCCGGAGCCTTGGAAAATGCGAGCTCAGAGTAGAGCCCTCTCCTGCTGGAAGAGATGGCTTTGGAAGCAGAACCCGCCCCAAACCCAATTCCTGGCCCGGCAGGAGGGGGAGGGGGAGGGGAGTAGGAGGAGGGGCTGAGCAGGGATGAGGCTTCAGGAAGGAATGCCCCGCTCAGGAGCCCCCCCAGAGCCCCACCGGGAACTCATCTCTCTGCCTGGTGACGTCACGTTGGCCCGAGCACTGCAGCCCGAGTCCAGCTGTTCATCTCCCTCGCATTCTGCTGCTCGGCAAGGCTGCCCAGGAGAGGGAGCACCGGCTGTACACTTGCCTGGCGCCTTTGGTCTGCCCCCGGTGGGCATTTCGGGGCAGGCTGGCCCAGGAGGGGCTAGTCCCCACCCCGTTGTTTTAATTTACTCAGAGGCTGATACAGAGCAGTGGGGGGCAGCAGGGCGAGGGCTCCATGGAGGGGCAGCGCAGAACTGGCACAGGTGGTCAGCACCGCCCAAGCGGCACCCCTCCCCCTTCCCACCCCGGACTCGGCCTGGGCCCCCTGAGGGCTTATGGAACCAGGAATTCCCTTTTCCCCAGCCCTAATAGCAATCAGATGGCGCAAGTGGAAAATCACGGCGCTCGGCGGAAAAGCTGGAAATTGGCGGGCTGTGGTGCCTGGTGCCTGTGCTGCTCAGCGGGAGGATGAGTCAGGCCCCCCTTCCCCATTGAGCCCCTGGAGGCGGGCGGAGCGGGGGGGTCCTGGAACGCGTTCATGCCTGGGGCACTGAGCATTGGTAGGGGTGGCGGTGCAGAGTCGGGGGTGCAGGAGCCAGCAGGGTGGCCAGGAGGCGGGGGTGATGAGAGGGCTCCCCTCCTGCCCTGGGCCAACTTTCTCAGGGTCCAGGAAGCCCGAGGGAATTCTGAGCTTTCCTTGCAGGAGCATAGTGCCCAGACTGGGAGAGATGTACCTCTGTGGGCATCTTGAAGGGAAACGAGAAGCGGAGCTGCCCCTGCACCTGCGATGGGAGCTGCCTGCCTCCCGCTTGTCCTGCCCACGTGCGAACCTCAGCGTGGAAGAGGGAGTGAGTCTCGCACTGCTCCCTGCGCGGCTCAGCTGGCCTCCTGGGGTCCATTTTTCAGGGATGGGGTGAGGACGGACTCTGGGATCCTGGAGGCTCACGGGCCATGCCTGAGGCTGAGAGAGAGGCTGGAGGCAGCAGGCAGGGTGGTGACCCATCCCCTCCTCTCCAGGGCAGCCAGCTGGGGCCCAGCTGGAACGCTTGTTTACATGGGGAGGCTGGGGGAGGCTGAATCCCAGCGAGTTCCAAGTGTAATTGCGTTTGGACACTTAAAAGGAATTGTGTGAAGTGGGCAGAGGCTCTGAAGTCCACCGCCTTATTTGGTATGGAAATTTGTTTCTCTCGAAATAAGCGAGAGGCGCTTGTAAACGGGAAGGTCGTCCTGGCCTGAGTTTGTGGAGTCTCCTTCCCGTGGGCTTGGTGTGTCCGGCTGCTCTGGCGCAGTACCGCAGACTAGGGGCTTATTGCGCAGGCGTTTGTTTCCCACAGCTCCGGGGGCTGGAAGGCCAAGATCAAGGTACCCACAGATTCAGCGTCTGGTGAGGACCCAGCCTCTCACTGAGTCCCCATATGGTGACCCCTTTCAGGCAGGCGAAGGAGCTCGATGGGGCCTCTTTTACTCGGGCATTAATGCCATTATGAGGCCCCACCCTCATAACCTGCTCATCTCCCAAACGCCCAGCTCACACAGGAGATTAGATGTCAACATATGAATTCAGGGCAGTGGGGCAGCAGGGCAGGGGGCAGGGGGTGGGGCCACAAACATGCAGTCTCTAGCAGCCACCCTGGGGGTCTTTCCCCACCCCCTGGGGGACTGGTGGGCTGTGTGTGTGTGGGGGTGCCCAGGGGCCCAGGGCAGGGAGTTCCCGTGCTGCCTCCAGGCTTGGGTGATCTTGGACAGTTTCCTTCCCACCGGGGACCTTGGTTTCCTCAGCTGTCAGATGGGAAAAGATAATGACCCACAGGGTTATAGCAAGGAGGGATCAGATGCCGGGAGGAGCCGGGAGGAAGAGCTCTTCATGCACCTCAGCAACACCGCTCCCTGCTCCAGGTGTCCCGCTGGTGCCATTCCCTCCCTGCAAGGCTCAGGGCTCTGGCTAATGCTGAGAATGGGGCATGGTCCCTGCTCGTCCAGCCTTCACTTTCTAAACAGCCACCACCTGCCGTCAGGAGTCCTCCCCTGCCCCTCCCAGTAGAACTTTGTTTTTAATCATCCCCTGCCAAGGGCCTCATGGTCCTACGCCTCTCCCCATGTCCCCTCCTCAGGGTGCAGGCCTGGACCCTCCTCTGTTGGGGGAATCCTTGGGGGAAGGAGGCCGGTTCTGGACAGAGATGTCTCCCTGCCAGGTGCTTCTGTGGCCTATGGTTGCCCTGCTGCTCCCTGGACGAGGGAGTGGGTGTGGACCAGCCCTCGTGGCCCCTCTGCAGCCAGCACCATCCTCAGTAAAGACTACAGGTATTTCCTGAGCACCTGCTGGGTGCCAGGCACTGTGCTCTGTGCTGAGGAATAGGCCAGGCAAGGTCCCTGCCCTCCGGGAGCTGATGTCCAACAGAGAGGCAGACCAGGTCAAAGGAAACACAGTAAAATGCACCTGCGATGAAGAAGGTGTGCGGGGCCATTTGGCTGGTGTGGTGGTTCACGCCTGTAATCCTAGCACTTTGGGAGGCTGAGGCAGGTGGATTGACTGAGCTCAGGAGTTCCAGACCAGTCTGGCCAACATTGTGAAACCCCATTTATATTAAAAATACAAAAAATTAGCTGGGCATGGTGGCACACACCTGTAGTCCCAGCTACTTGGGAGGCTGAGGCATAAGAATCACTTGAACCCAGGAGGTGGAGGTTGCAGTGAGCTGAGAGCGCGCCACTGCAGCACCCCAGCCTGGGTGAGACAGCGAGACGCTGTCTAAAGAAAAAAAGTTGAACCAAGGCCTAGCTGTCTTTCCTAATAGTGAAAGGGACCCCTCTCCTTCTGCTCTGTTCCTCTCCTCCACTAGGCTGGGCCTTTCTGTGCTGGAAGGTGCATCTTGGGAATCTCAGCAAAAGTCCACATTATCCTCTGTCCTGCATGTGGTAGACCATTCATTTGTTAATTTGTCCATCTGTCCATCCATCCACTTACTCATCTACCCACTCAACTACCCATCTACTTGCTCATCCATCCATCCATCCATCCATCCATCCATCCATCCATCCATCCATCCTCCCATCCATCCATCCACCCACCAGACCATCCATCCATCCATCCATCCATCCATTCACCTGCCAAAGCATCCACCCATCCATCCATCCATCCACCCACCAGACCATCCATCAATCCATCCATCCATCCATCCATCCATCCATCCACCAAACCATCCATCCATCCATCCACCCATCCATCCATCCATCCACCCACCAGACCATCCATCAATCCATCCATCCATCCATCCATCCATCCACCAAACCATCCATCCATCCATCCACCCATCCATCCATCCATCCACCCACCAGACCATCCATCAATCCATCCATCCATCCATCCATCCATCCATCCACCAAACCATCCATCCATCCATCCACCCATCCATCCATCCACCCACCAGACCATCCATCCATCCATCCATCTATCCATCCATCCATCCATCCATCCATCCACCAAACCATCCATCCATCCATCCATCCACCCACCCACCCACCCATCCACCCATCAATCCATCTATCCATCCATTCATCTATCAATCCATCCATTCATCCATCTAGCCATCCACCCACCCACTCACCCATCCACCCATCCATTCATTCTTACCTTAATTCAACACAATTTTTACTGAACACCAGCAATGTTGGTGCTAGGAAAAGAATTGTGGAAGAACCAGACATGCGGCATGGGGAGCAGGTGATAAATAGAAAAAACTGAACACAAGAACTCCAACCTGTGATTAGTGCACTGAGAAAACCAAACAGGCATAGTGGCAGAAACTTAGGTGGTAGGCAGGGAGGGATGGGAGGTGGGCTGAATAATGGCCCCTAAAGATGTTGACGTCCTAATCCCCAGATCCTGAGAACATGTGACTTTACACCTGGCCAAAGGGTAAACTTTGCAGTTGGGATAGAGTGAAGGGTCTTGAGGCGGGAGCATCATTGTGGATTATCCAGGTGGGCCCCATGTCATCGCGAGGGTCCTTGTAAGAAGGAGACAGGAGATCAGAATGAGTAGTGGGCCACGTGTTGATGTGAGGAAGGGGCCACCAGCCAAAGAATGCAGGCTGCCTCTAGAAACTGGAGAGGACAAGGAAACAAGCTGTCCCCTAGAGCCTCCAGAAGGAATCAGCCCTGCCAACACCTTGACTTTAGGCCTCTGATTTCTGGAACTCTTACTAGAATACGCTTGTGTTGTTTAAGCCACTAAGTTTGTGTCATCTGTTACAGCAGCCACAAGAAACTAATCCATGGGGATGGCCAGGCCTGATTAGCTGGGGTGGGGCTGGAGGCTCCTCTACAGAGATGATGCTTACACTGAGACCTGAAGGAGAAGGAGAAGGAAGTGGCTGCTCACGCAACTCACAGGAAAGTGTTCCAGGATCAAGAATAGCAGGTGCAAAGGCCCCGTGATGGAAAGGATTGGTGGACTAGGAGAACAAAAGGGGTGGCTGCAGGGCAGGAGGGGAGGGTGCATGTGCAGGCTGGGGAGGAGGGTAGGGCCTTGAGGCACCCTACATGCCCCTGTAAGTCGAGGCACAGAGCCGCTGCCTTGAGCCCTGAGGTCCGGACATTCCAGTTTCCCATCTTTCCAGTGTGGGACTCTCTGCCTTTTCCAATTCCCCACTTCCTGATGCCAGATACTGCCTGACTGTGTCCATCTCTCCCCTGTCCCCTGGGCCACCTCCCTGCTGAGACCCCTCGCTGGTGCCTCCCAGGTGCATTCTCCTTGCTGCCCCCAGCAGAGTCCTTCCCACACACCCAGCTCCTTGGTGTGGTGCCTGCCTGTGGGCGGGTGGTGCACCCCACCGGCATCCCTCCTCTGCCCTGTCCACCTCAACTTCCAGGGCATCCTGGACACCAGGTTGGTCCACCTTGTCCACACTCGCCTGCTTCTGTCCTGCCTAAAGTGGATCCATGATGTCCCGTCATTAGACCTTCAATTTCAGCACAGGACTGAATAACCAACCTTCAAAAAGTTTGCAGTAGCCTTGTCACTCCTAAAAATAACAAATAATTCCTTAAACATCATTCAACATCCAATCAGTGTTTGCATCTCTATTTTTACAGCTCTGTGTGTGTGTCACAAGCTAAACAAGGCCCATGAGTGGATGTACTTCTTTTTGGGGTTGGGGAAAGACAGTGTCTCGCTCTGTTGCCCAGGCTGGAGTGCAGTGGCAAGATCTTGGCTCACTCTGTCTCCCGGGTTCAAGTGATTCTTCTGCCTCAGACTCTTGAGTAGCTGGGACTACAGGCAGTGCCACAACGCCTGGCTAATATTTGTATTTTTAGTAGAGATGGGGTTTCACCATGTTGGTGAGGCTGGTCTCAAACTCTTGACCTCATGTGATCCCCCCACCTCGGCCTCTCAAAGTGCTGGGATTACAGGTGTGAGCCACCATGCCCTGCCTGATGTGCTCCTTTTAATGACAGGTTCCCCGCAGCATCTCCCTGTCCCTCTTCCTCAGTCTCTCTCCCTCCTGCCCCCCTCCTCCCCCAGCCCTGACTTGGGTCAAGAAACAGACACATCACACTATTAGGGGAATAGGGGTTCACACGCGGCGTGGGCAGGGCTGAGGCATGCGAGTCTGGGAGGCTGTAGTCAGATAATCAGAGGAACGCTCACTGGGACTTTGGCCAGCCCCTGTGTGGGTACTTGAGCTGGAAAAGCTTGGGAAGCTGCCCCGTGTGGCCACCACAAGCCTGAAGTTAGAGCTCGTGGAGAGGTCTGTGAAGCCACTGCATCTGGCCACCATGGCATCCTGGGAATCACGGGTCCCAACTGACTCACCTTCCAACCCTCACCACGAGCCCTTCTCATTGAGAAACTCTGACCCAGCATCTGTCATGGAAGGGACTCGGGGGAACAGTTTCCAGCCGTAGGAGGTGATGGGACTGAGAGGCCGTCCAGGTCCAGCACACTCCAATTGTCAATTTGCCATGCGGATGCTCCCTTAACGAGACTTAACCTTTTAGTGGGGAGGTGCAAGGAGTTTATTTTGGGGGGCGACCCCAAGAAACATTACAGGGAAGGAAAAGAATTTTGACAATTCCCTCCCACCTTGCTTTGAGGGGTCTTGTCTTCAGCTCACCACTGCCCTTGCCTTCTTTGTGGATTATTGTGGCAACAGACATGTGCAAACCCTAGGTAGGTCCTCAGCGAGGGTGGCTTGGGCAGCCAGAGACAGGCTGAGAGCAGCTGCCAGGATGGCTGTTGGACCCTCAGGGGCCTGGCGGGAAGCTCACTCCTGCTTTGGGGCAGCAAGAGAGAGGGAAACAGGAGTTGAAGTTGCGCTGAACACTGAGGTCACGTGCGGGCTTTCCTTCTGGGCCTGCCACTGGTACACGAACAAAACTCAAATATGTCTTCAAACCCAATCAAACTTCGTCACAGTTTCCCCTGAGACTGGTGCAAAACTAGTACAGAACTCTTTGCTTTCTCAAGTCTGAGAGATCTGGGGTCTTCTGTTCTGGAGAGACCATGTTTCCTAAACTTTTTATCAGAAGCAGCTATTTCCAGAAAAACTTCTGATTGTTCAGCCTCGAAAGCATCTCTTTTTTTTTTTTGAGACGGAGTCTTGCTCTGTCACCCAGGCTGGAGTGCAGTGGCGCAATCTCAGCTCACCGCAAGCTCCACCTCCCAGGTTCACGCCATTCTCCTGCTTCAGCCTCCCGAGTAGCTGGGACTACAGGTGCCCGCCACTACGCCCGGCTAATTTTTTGTATTTTTAGTAGAGACGGGGTTTCACCGTGTTAGCCAGGATGGTATCGATCTCCTGACCTCGTGATCTGCCCGCCTCGGCCTCCCAAAGTGCTGGGATTACAGGCATTAGCCACCGCGTCTGGCCCGAATGCATCTCTTGAATCTGGAATTTCCCCAAGGCTTGATTCCATGGGACGGCTGAACAGATGACACTGACTGGGGGGATGGGTGTAGGTGTGTTGGTGTGTATATTTCAATTCACTTTTGCTTTTTTAAAAATATTTAATTCCAGGATCATTTTTTAAAATTTTGATAGAATGTGCATAATATAAAATTTATCTTTAGCCATTTATATATTTTTCTTTAGATGGAGTCTAGTTCTGTCGCCCAGGCTGGAGTGCAGTGGTGCAATCTCGGTTCACTGCAACTTCTACCTCCCAGGTTCCAGTGTTTCTCCTGCCTCAGTCTCCTGTGGAGCTGGGATTACAGGCGCGCACCACCACACCCAGCTAAGGTTTGTATTTTTAGTAGAGATGGGGTTTCACTATGTTGGCCAGGCGGGTCTCAAACTCCTGACCCAGGTGATACACCTGCCTCGGCCTCCCAAAGTGCTGGGATTACGGGCATGAACCATCGCACCTGTCCCCATGTGTCCCTTGATCCACATCTGGGTCATGTCCATCTCTCTCCTTCCTAAGCAACACCTGCCTTGCACATTCTGTAACTTAAATGCTAGGTATAGGGCTGACAGCTATGAACACACATCAGATAGACTAGGAATGGCGGTGGGGGGAGGAGAAAGAACTCAGTAATATATACCATGTATTCATACCAAAGCAGGAATGAAAGCACACATAATCACCACAAGCCTTGTTCCTGTGATTCCAGCTGAGCAGATAAGGCCTCCTTTCCCCGGCATGTTCCACATTGCCTTTGCCCTCCTGCCATCTCAGCTTGTCTCTGTTCTTGGCATGGTGGGGCGATCGAGACCTTCATTTTTTCTTTTTTTTTTTGAGACGGAGTCTCGCTCTGTCACCCAGGCTGCAGTACAGTGGCATGACCTTGGGTCACTGCAAGCTCCGCCTCCCGGGTTCAAGCGATTCTCCTGTCTCAGCCTCCCGAGTAGCTGGAACTACAGGCATGTGCCACCACACCCGGCTGATTTTTTGTATTTTTAGTAGAGTAGGGTTTCACCGTGTTAGCCAGGTTGCAGGCCTTCATTTTCAAAGGATCTGTGCCCTGGGTGGGGCTACCTCTTTCACATTGCTGTAGTTTCCTATAACTTTTTACCATGGGACACCAGAGTGCTACGGGATACGTCAGAGAATCTCCTGGATTCTAGGCATGGGTCTCCCATTGCATCATAGTAACCCATTTTCTCCTGGAGTCAGGGCCAGCCAGCCGGTGCCGTGACCCCCTCTGTGCTGGTGGGCTCAGGGGTTGATGGTTCAGAGCCGACACTTCATCCTGTAGTCCCACAACATGTCATCGCCTGCCATGAAAAGGTCATTCCTGTGTCCAAAAACTGCTCCTTGCTTAGGACGATGGGGAACTTGGCAAGACAGAGAATTAGTGGGTACAAACCTTCGGGTCCATTGCATTTGTGGAAAACTAAGTTTCTTGATCAGAAGCAATGCGTGGGGAATACACTAATGATTTGTAAGGTCCCATATGCCCATGGATGGTGGTTCCGGCAGAAGCACTGTAGGCAAGGAAGACAAATCCATATTCAAAACAAGTGATTGGACGGGTGCGGTGGCTCACACCTGTAATCCCAGCACTTCGGGAGGCCAAGGCAGGCGGATCACAACGTCAGGAGTTTCAGACCAGCCTGACCAACATGACGAAACCCTGTCTCTACTAAAAACACACAAAAAATTAGCCGGGCGTGTGGTGCGCTCCTGTAATCCCAGCTACCAGCCTGAGCGACAGAGCAAGACTTTGTCTCAAAAACAAAACAAAAAAAACCAAGTGATTATTCCAGGAAAAACAAATCTCTGCCCTTTTGACAGTGGAATTAGTCCAAGGAAATCAACCTGCCATGCGCGAGGTTGTTCCCTGGGAAATGATGTCCCATCATTGGCCTGTAGGATCTCAACAGTGATTGTAGATGGTCACCCTTGGCCAGGGGAAGCTCACATGGCTGAGCTCATGGGAAACCAGGTGTCCAGAGAAACAGGCTGAGCATCATCCTCGGAACAGGTCATCCGGTCCACCTGTTTAGTGAGAGCCGTCTCTGGGAGGCTGACCGTTGGCCAGTATTTACATGGGACACAAAGAGCTATCTGCCTACCTTATGCCCATTAAAAGGGATTCGTCTTCATGCCTCTTCCCGAGACCTTGGATTAACTGTCCAATAGTGTTCCTTCCAAGCTCCAGAGCGGTTGTTAAGTCCTGCCCATGAGTCAGTGTAGACCCACATCTCTGACCATCTCTCCTTCTACGTAAAGTGCAAAACCCGGTGCACAGTTTGCAAGTCTGTCCCCAGACACTTCAGGGCCACCCTTACTGGGGCATTAGAGCTCCAGCTGCCCACTTTCAGGTGATGCCAGCAGAGCCACACGTAAAACAGGCCTGGAGTTTTTCTTTCTTGGTCAGCTGGTCATAAGGGACTCCCATGAGATCATTCGTGTGGAGGGAGGGGGAGGAGCTCTGCAGTGAAGGGGGTGCACGGGAGTCTGGGCCATCTGCTTGTGCAACTGACTTCAGGAGCTGCTGGGGTCTGAGGTCATGTGGCCCACTTCCACCTGATCACAGTGCTACGGCACACATTATGTGTATCATGGTTGGGTTACCGTCTAGTTGCAGATGGGCAGCTCAGATCCTGTGGGAAAATGTGACACATTTAGTCCAACAGCAAGCCAGAAGCTGTTTTTCTTTTTCTTTCCTTTTTATTTATTTATTTATTTTTTGTTTTGAGACAGAGTCTTGCTCTGTCATCCAGGCTGGAGTGCAGTGGCAGGATCTCGGCTCACTGCAACCTCTGCCTCCCGGGGTCAAGAGATTCTCCTGCCTCAGCCTCCTGAGTAACTGGGATTACAAGCGCCCACCACCATGCCCGGCTAATTTTTGTATTTTTTGTAGAGATGGGGTTTCACCATATTGGCCAGGCTGGTCTCGAACTTCTGACCTTGTGATCTGCCCGCCTCGGCCTCCCAAAGAGCTGGGATTACAGGCGTGAGCCACTGCACCTGGCCTTTTCTTTTCTTCTCTTTTCTCTTTTCTTTTCTTTTTTTGAGACAGAGTTTCACTCTTGTCACCCAGGCTGGAGTGCAATGGTGCCATCTCGGCTCACTGAAATCTCCGCCTCCCGGGTTCTAGCAATTCTCCTGCCACAGCCTCCTGAGTAGCTGGGATTACAGGCACCTGCCATCATGCCTGGCTAATTTTTGTATATTAGTAGAGACAGGGTTTCACCATGTTGGCCAGGCTGGTCTTGAATGCCTGACCTCAGGTGATCTGCCTTGGCCTTAGCCTCCCAAAGTGCTGGGATTACAGGTGTGAGCCAGTGCGCCCAGCCCAGAAGCTGTTTTTCAAAAGGAGAATAGTTATCTTCAGAAGAGGACATGTCTTTACTCTAAAATCCCAGTGGTCTCTTCTGTGACACCTGTTGGAGCCTGCCAGAGGCCTCATACAGAATCCCTACTTGCCCCGGACACCTCAAGATCCATTGGATCTGTTGGATCCGTTGGGCTCAATAGCATGATAGCTTGAAAGCAGCCTGGATGTATTGCAGAGGCTTCTCTCATTCTGGGTCCTGAAACTGGCAGCACCCTTGCAGGTTACCAGTGAGTCGGTCAGAAGAGCACACCTGAATGAGGTGTAAGCTGCACCAAAACCCAGAGCCCCGCCAAAGGTCATGCCACTTTCTTAACAGGAGGGGGTGCCTGGTGCAGCAACTGGTCTTCCTCTTCAAGGGGCTATCTCAACACGCCCCCCACCATTGTACCCCTAGAAACTTCACTGAGATGTGAGGCGTTTTATGAGGTTCATTTCCCACTGGCTGACATGCTTGTGTCTTGCCAAGATAGCTCGGGTATTTACTGATTCTTCTCAGGTCCAACGCACACATGCTATCACTACAGTGGGTCGGTTCGTCAGCCTGTGGAATGGTGAGGTAATGGAAGTACTCCAGAACTAGCTGTCACAGAGGGCTGGAGAGTTGGTAGACCTGAGGTAAGGGGGTAAAGGTGTTTTCCTGTCACTGCCCAATGGAACAAACTTCTTATTTGTTTCTATTTTTTTTCTTTTCCTTTCTTTTCTTTTTGAGACAGAGTCTCACCCTGTCGCCCAGGCTGGAGTGCAGTGGTACGATCTTGGCTCATTGCAACCTCCGCCTGCCAGGTTCAAGCAATTCTTGTGCCTCAGCCTCCCAAGTAGCTGGGACTACAGGCATGCACCATCATGACTGGCTAATTTTTCTATTTTTATTGGAGACGGGGTTTTGGTAGGTTGGCCAGGCTGGTCTTGAACTCCTGACCTCAAGTGATCCTCCACCTAGGCCTCCCAAAGTGCTGGGATTAGAGGCATGAGCCACCGCGCCTAGCCTGTTTCTGTTAAGTAATGAGTATAGAGAAAAAAGAATTGGTATTGAGTGTTGGGAGCTGTGTGGATTTGCTCCATAAAAACATTACGTCCCAAAGAGCACATGAAGTTGCAGTTACTGCTTGACTAAGTTCACAGTATGACTTTTGGTTTTCCATGTTGGGAGAGAGAGGCAGTGCTGGTGGCATCCATGTGGCCCTTTCTACCATAGTAGCCCTCACTCTACCAGTCAAGGAGCCACTCCATGGCTTCTGCACGACTGAGTGCCTCTTTCACTGTGCTTTCCAGAATGAGAAAATAACCACAGGGTGGGTTTCAGGGCCTGCGGAGCCTCCCATGAAACAGATCAGAACAAACCCCATTCATTGCTTGACCTCCAAAAGCCCCTGCTCTGACTGTGGGACTGCAGTGGCTGTGTGCGTCAGGCAGAACGAGCGCCACTAAGACTCAGTGCCCTGTGACCGCCCTCCCCTCTGGGTATTTGCCTTTCCATATTCACCCTTCCCAGATAAATGGCACAGGTCCCTTTGGGGACAGCAAGGAAAACGTGTGTACATTGTAAATGTTTGGTGGCAGAGCAGCGTCCTTCCTCAGTGAGACTCAGCCCCGCTTTATTCAAGGAGCTCTGGGTAAAATCTGGGAACTGGGTCGGGGCGCTGAGCCTCCACCACGGTGACTTGAGTCAGCTGTCCATTCACAGATCTCCTTAATCAGGTCAAGTAAGATCTTAGTAGGTTGCCCAGATATTAGGCTGAATGATGTTAAATTGTAGTTTTTCTTGTTGAAAATGGTTAAACATCCGGGCACGGTAGCTCACACCTGTAATCCCAGCACTTTGGGAGGCCAAGGCGGGCGGATCACTATGTCAGGAGTTTGAGCAGCCTGGCCGATATGGTGAAACCCCGTCTCTACTAAAAATACCAAAATTAGCTGAGTGTGGTGGCGCACACACGTGATCCCAGCTACTTGGGAGGCTGAGGCAGGAGAATCGCTTGAACCCGGGGAGTGGAGTTTGCAGCAATGAGCCAAGATCGTGCCACTGCACTTCAGCCTGGGTGATAGAGCAAGACTGCATCTCAAAAAAAGAAAGAAAGAAAGAAAATGGTTGAACATTGGCAATTTTACATGGTGAAACCAACTGTTTCAGTCCCAGGTTCTTCATGATGAGTTAGTTAACCACTGCCAGAGACCTCTGGGGTGGGGGGTGGGGGGTCAAGCCATTCTGATTATTAATGCAGTTCTCTATGATGTAATGACACCCTCCCTGTCTGTGTGGTGAACTAGCCCTTGGCCCCGCCACTTTGGGATTCCACCATCCTCACTGAATTCAGGAAGTCCATTTCAATGGCAGCATCTCCCACTATCACTCCTGGCCTGCAGAGAGCAGCCACTACAAACCCTTCAAACATGCTGATGTTCCTGACCCAGTGTCTTTCTCAATGCTTGCGTGAGGGGCTTTTCTGGGGGCCTAGTTAGGGGATCAAAGGGTAGATTGCAGCTGGGCACAGTGGCTCACGCCTGTAATCCCAGCACTTTGGGAGGCTGAGGTGGGTGGATCACCTGAGGTCAGGAGGTCGAGAACAGCCTGACCAATACGGTGAAACCCCGTCTCTACTAAAAATTCAAAAAATTAGCCGGACGTGGTGGCAGGAGCCTGTAGTCCCAGCTACTCGGGAGGCTGAGAGAGGAGAATTGCTTGAACCAAGGAGGCGGATGTTGCAGTGGGTCGAGATTGCGCCACTGCACTCCAGCCTGGGCAACAGGGCTAGACTCCATCTCAAAAAACAAACAAACAGACAAAAAGAGTAGATTGTACATGATACGTTCACTCCGGTATTCCTCTCCCTAACTGTGGGGTTTTTTTGGTTTTGGTTTTGATTGTTTGTTTGTTTGTTTTCGAGAGAGGGTCTTTCTCTGTCACCCAGGCTGGAGTGCAGTGGTGTGATCACAGCTCACTGCAGCCTCATCCTCCTGGGCTCAGGCCTCCTGAGTAGCTGGGACCACAGGTGTGCACCACCACACCCGGCTAATTTGTTCCATTTTTTGTAGAGATGAGGCTTCGCCATGTTGCCCAGGCTGGTCTCAAACTCCTGTGCTCAAGTGATCCATCAGTCTTGGCCTCCCAAGTGCTGAGATTCTGGGTGTGAGCCACTGTGCTTGGCCCTACTTTTTGGACATCTTTTTCTACTGCAGTGGCTGTCAACCAGGGGAGATTTTGCCCCCCATGGGGACACTTAGCAATTAGCAATGTCCAGAGGCATCTTTGGTTGTGATGGCTGGGAGGGGTGCGTTTCTAGCATTGAGTGGGCAAGGGATGCTGCTAAGCTCCCCACAACCTCCCCCAACAGCAAAGAGCCATCTGGCCTCAAATATCAATTGTGCTGAAGTAGATAAAGTCTGCTCCACGGAATTCCAAAGAAGTCCTGGAATCCCATCTTCATTTAAAATGGGTCACCACTGGGCCAGGTGCCGTGGCTCATGCCTGTAATCCTAGCACTTTGGGAGCGGAGGCGGGTAGATCACTTAAGCTCAGAAGTTTGAGACCAGCCTGGCCAACATGGTGAAACCTCATCTCTACTAAAAATACAAAAATTCGCCTGGCGTGGTGGCAGGCGCCTGTAATCCCAGCTACTCGGGAGGCTGAAGCAGGAGAATTGCTGGAAACTGGGAGGCGGAGGTTGCAGTGAGCTGAGATCGTGCCACCTGCACTCCAACCTGGGTGACAGAGCAAGACTCCATCTCAAAAAAAAAAAAAAAAAAAAAAAAAGGCCTGGCACGGTGGCTCATGCCTGTAATCCCAGCACTTTGGGAGGCCGAGGCAGGTGGATCACTTGAGGTCAGGAGGTCAAGACCAGCCTGGCCAACTGGGTGAAGCCCTGCCTCTACTGAAATACAAAAATTAGCTGGGCCTGGTGGCGGGTGCCTGTAATCCTAGCTACTCGGGAGGCTGAGGCAGGAGAATCGCTTGAACCCAGGAGTCAGAAGTTGCAGTGAGCCGAGATTGCACCATTGCACTCCAGCCTGGGCAACAAGAGTGAAACTCCATCTCAAATAAATAAATAAATAAATAAATAAAAACGTGGGTCACCACTGCTCCAGGTTTCAGTCGATGGAATGGGCCAACTCGGAGAGCCACTCCAAGGTGCCGAGTGGACACGTGGAGCTCAGAATCTCTGGCGAGTGCACCATATCAAAATAATTAAGCCCGACCCGGCATTACTTTCTTCCCCCCACACCGGTCTGACACCCTTAGGGTTTGTTCCCATACAGATTTCCTAGGTTTCTGCCAGTATGAACCGGAACTAGCTCGCATTTCTTTTGTGCATATAGTACATCTTCCTGGGTCAGATTTTGTGCCTACATTCCTGGAGCTCACCGGGATTTCGGTTTAGTTACAGATCTAGAAGCCGGAGGTGGTAGGGGCTCTTGAGGAAGAGTCTACCCTAGGATTAGAATCTTCCCAAATGGAATCCGTTCCACCATTCAGGGATCCACTCTTTCCCCATCAGTGCCCTGACTTTCACGGAAGAGAACCTTGCAGCCCTGAGTTCAAGTGCAGTAGCTGAACTTGATTCTATTTTGCCACCCAGGGGATCAGAGTTTGGATTTTTTTTTTTTTTTTTTAATCTCTCAACTCTGTGGCTACAAGATATATGGGCTTCTTTTCAAGCACCAGTGGAGGGTTTCTGGTACTTTAGGTCTTGAACTGGATATTTAAAGCCCTGAGATCCTATTTTTTTCCCCCAGCAAATTCTCCAGTGCAATGGGAGGAGGCCACCGACTTCACAGGACGCAAACTCTGTATTTCACCATCGCGTTCTGTTGCAACAGCTACCGTCGCCTGTTTGCCTTCTGCAGGCACTTGACGCCATGTGATTGCTGATGAGGACTGCAGCAAGCTTCCCACACCTTCCCCAGCCCCATCCTCTAGCTCCTCCTACGTTTATGGAAGCCCTGATTTCTATAGTAAGCCCCTTTTTCTCTGGAATGCGTGGAGTGGCCCTGCTTTCCTCTCCAGACTCAGATGGATATGGTTTTTAATTTTTTAGTTTAAAAAAATTTCTTTTTGGCCAGGCACGGTGGCTCACTCCTGTAATCCCAGCACTTTGGGAGGCCGAGGCGGGCGGATCACAAGGTCAGGAGATCGAGACCATCCTGACTAATACGGTGAAACCCCATCTGTACTAAAAATACAAAAATTAGCCGGACGTGGTGGCAGGAGCCTGTAGTCCCAGCTACTCGGGAGGCTGAGGCAGGAGAATGGTGTGAACCTGGGAGGCGGAGCTTGCAGTGAGCCCAGATAGCGCCACTGCAGTCTGGCCTGGGTGAAAGAGCAAGACTCCGTCTCAAAAAAAAAAAAAAAAAAAAAAAAAAATTTCTTTTTGAGACAGGATTTCACTCTGTCACCCAGGCTGGAGTGCAGTGCAGTGGCATGATCACGGCTCTCTGCAGCCTCAACCTCTGGGCTCAAGCGATCCTCCCATCTCAGCCTCCCGAGTAGCTGGGACTACAGGCACGCACAACACCTGGCTAATTTGTTGTATTTTTTGTAGAGATGGGGTTTTGCAGTGTTGGCCAGGTTGGGTCACAAACTCCTGGTTTCAAGTGATCTGCCTGCTTCACCCTTTCAAAGTGCTGGGATTACAGGGATGAGCTACTGTGCCTGGCCAAAAAAATATTTTTTTAGAGATAGGACCTCACTCTGTTGCCCAGGCTGACTGGAGTGGCGTGATTGTATGTAGCTCATTGCAGCCTCCAACTCCTGGGCTCAGGTGATCCTCCCACCTCAGCCTCCCGAGTAGCTGGGACTACAGGCAGGCCTATGCCGCCACACTTGGCTATTTTTATGATTTCTTTTTTTTTTTTTTCTGATAGAGACAGGGTCTCGCTATGTTGCCCAGGTTGGTCTTGAGCTCCTGGCCTTAAGCAACCCTCCTGCCTCTGCCTTCTAAAGTGCTGGGATTACAGGTGTGAGCCACTGCACCCAGCCTACTATACGTCTTTTGAAAACCTCTCTAGGCTGGGTGAGGTGGCTCACGCCTGTAATCCCAGCACTTTGGGAGGCTGAGGTGGGCAGATCACAAGGTCAAGAGATCGAGACCATCCTGGTCAACATGGTGAAAGCCAGCCTCTACTAAAAATACAAAAATTAGCCAGGCGTGGTGGCACATGCCTGTAATCCCAGCTACTCAGGAGGCTGAGGCAGGAGAATCGCTTGAACCCGGGAGGCAGAGATTGCAGTGTGCTGAGATCGTGCCGAGATCGCGCCATTGCACTCCAGGCTGGAGACAGAGCGAGACTCTGTCCCAAATTAAAAAAAAAGAAAACCCATCTCATTGTTAAACTCTTACCAGGAACCTTATAGAGAAGGAGATTCAAGGACTTGCAGCCTTAGAGGGGTGTGCTGGCGGGGCCACGTTACTCTTTGTTGGTTTAGTGTAGGTTTTGGTGTTGAGAACCTTTGTGATTTTATTCTTGTGAATAAAATACCTTCATATCATACCTTTAATCCCCTCTTTTTTGGCAGGGGTATTGTCGATTGATTTTCTTTTGTTGATTGGTGTTCTTTACTCAGTTTAAAAATTTTTTATTTTATTTTATTATTTCAGAAAAATTTTCTTGAATTATAATTATTATTTGTTCTGCTTCATTGCTTTGGTTTTCTTCTGGGATTCCTATTGTATGTATCTTGAATCTTATTTGCCTATTTTCTATAGCTGTAATTTTCTCTGGACTTTTTTTTTTTGGCTTCAACATTTCTTTTTGGTTTAAAAATTTTTCTTCTTTCTTTCTTTCTTTCTTTTCTTTCTTCTTTCTTTCCTTTCTTCCTTCCTTTCTTCTTTCTTCCCCCTTCTCTCCCTTTCTTCCTCCCTCCCTTCTTTTTTTCTCTCTCTCTTTCTTCCCCTTCCTCCCTCCCTCTCTTCCTTCCTTCCTTCCTTCCTTCTCTTCTTTCTAGATGAGAGTCTTGTTTTGCCCAGGTTGGACTTGAACTCCTGGGCTCAAGCGATCTTCCTTCCTCAGTCCCCGAGTAGTTGTGACCACAGGCATGAGCCCCCGCAGCCTGCTTTTCCTAGTCTGTTTCTCTTAAGGCTTTATTTGTGGTACTCATTTGCCCTTCTACTCCTTTCAGTTTCAGTCTTCATTTCTTAATTCCTTTTCTCTTTTAAACTCCTTTCTGATTTCATCATCTCTTTACAACTTTTCCTTTTCACCGATTGCTTCATTTCTGAGTTTTTCTAGTTTTGATTTATGCTATTTTCCATAACCTCTATTAGTTTCTTAATATCTAAAATCATAGCTTGTTGTGTGATGTTAAAGTGACTGCTTCTGTCTGTTTTGAGGACATGTCCTTTGGGCACACCATTGTTGGCTGGATAGGGCTGTCATTCTGCTCCTTTGTCTTTCTTTTTTATTTTTATTTTTGAGATGGAGTTTCGCTCTTTTTGCCCAAGCTGGAGTGCAATGACGAGATCTTGGCTCACCACAACCTCCGCCTCCCGGGCTCAAGCGATTCTCCTGCTTCAGCTTCCTGAGTAGCTGGGATTACAGGCATGTGCCACCACGCCTGGCTAATTTTTGTATTTTTAGTAAAGACAGGGTATCACCGTGTTGGTCAGGCTGGTCTCGAACTTCCGACCTCAGGTGATCTGCCTGCCTCGGCCTCCCAAAGTGCTGGGATTACAGGCGTGAGCCACCGCGCCTGGCCTGTCTCTCTTTTTTTGAGACGGATCTCAGGCTGCACTCCCAGGCTGGAGTGCAGTGGTGCAATCTTGGCTCACTGCAACCTCCACATCCCGGCTTCAGGTGATTCTCCTGCCTCAGCCTCCTGAGTAGCTGGATTACAGTCACGCACCACCATGCTGTTAATTTTTTTTTTTTTTAGTAGAGACGGTGTTTCACCATGTTGGTCAGGCTAGTCTTGAACTCCTGACCTCAGGAGATCCGCCTGCCTCAGCCTCCCAAAGTGCTGGGATTACGGGCCTGAGCCACTACGCCTGGCCTGTCTCTCTTTTTGTATAGCATCTCTGTATGGGTTTGGACAACACTTCCTTCCTGTTGATCATTTCCCCCCCCACGGTGAGATGCATCTTTCTGAATATCTCCGGGGGAAAGGTGGGCCAGGAGAGCTCCCTCGAGAGCGCCCTCTGTTATTATTAAGTTGGTGCAAAAGTAAAAAACTGCAATTACTTTTGCACCAACCTAATAGTTCTGAGAAGAGATGGTAAATACAGCCCCTTGCTTTCTGCAGCCTGCTGCCTCTGTTCTCTTCTCTGCCTTTTACTGGGACCTGTTTTCCTTTCTGCTGGACCTGGTCAATTTGGATTCTACCCCCAGCAATTTCTTCTCGGCGCTGGGCTTTGTCTTGGAAGCGAGTTGCATTTTGTGAATTTCAAGAGTCCCTGGCTCAGATGGCTCCGGCACCGTCTGTCTTACTGCTTTCTCCTTGCAGGTGCCCGCAAGTGGAAGGAAGGCTGTGAGTCTCCCTGCTTTGACTCTTGTTCTCTGACTGGACTATGGGCTTTCCAGGGAGTACCTGCTTGTGATTTGGGGGTCTCTCCAGATCTCAGGACCATCAGAATCCCCCTCTGCATTGACTTCTCTCCTCTTCCTCTCCTGCGGTTGCTGATACCATGCAAGGCTTGTGGCTGTCAGTGACTTGTACCCACCTGCTTGTGTGCTGTGGACACCTTGCCACCTAGTCTCATTGTGGCTATTATCCAGAGGTTTTTGGTTTTTCTATCCTAGATGCTCTGTCAATTGTTGGAGAATTTGGGGAGGTGAGAAAAACTATGGCATCACTGTCCCATCTTCCCAAAATTGCTTTCAAGCCCACTTACTAAAAAGTAGCATTATAAAAGCCGCAGTGTGGATGGCAGCCCCCAGTGTTCTTCAGGGGAAATGAGAAGCTCCAAAGAGCAGAGCATGACATGTCTCAGGGCCTGGGCCCCTGTCTTGAGACTGCAGAGACCCTGTGGATAGAGCTGTAAGTAGGGCTACCCTGTCCTGTTGCTGGGTTGTGCACTCTTCAAGTGCCCCTGGCTGAGAGGGTAAGTGGGGCTGAATCCCAGCCCATGCTGTTTGCTGAGTCCTGCGTCTGGTCCTGGGATGCACCCCTCCCACCTTGATAATGCACGCAGGACCTAGCAGCTTTCCTGACCATAGGGGAGGGTGTGGCTGCGTGGTTTTGAGGCCTCTTTCTGCGGGGGGCGGAGGGGGGTCCCTGCAGGGAGGTCTGCAAAGCCCTAGTTCTCTCCCTGAGATGGGGAGAGCGACTGCCAAGTTCCATGCATGTCCTCCCAGGTCTGAGCTGCACCAAAGTCACTTCTGGTAGAAACACAGAGCTTCGGCTGGGGGCGGCGGCTCACGCCTGTAATCCCAGCACTTTGGGAGGTTGAGGCGGGTGGATCACGAGGTCAGGAGAATGAGACCATCCTGGCTAACACGGTGAAACCCCGTCTCTACTAAAAATACAAGCATTAGCCAGGCGTGGTGGCGGGTGCCTGTGGCCCCAGCTACTCGGGAGGCTGAGGCAGGAGAATGGCATGAACCCGGGAGGCGGAGCTTGCAGCGAGCGGAGATCGCGCCACTGCACTCCAGCCTGGGGGACAGAGCCAGACTCCGTCTCAAAAAAAAGAAAGAAATGCGGAGCTCCCTCACCTCCGTCCTGACCCGTGCTATCTTCAGCCTTATCTGGGAAAGAGGCTTCTGGGAACAGGGGCAGGGGGACCCTCATCCAAGCCAGGAGCTGGATGAATCATGCTGGCTTGGCCCAGTCCACAGGGGCTCCAGGTAGAGGGACCCTAGAGCCACAGTCCTCCCGGAGGAGTTTCCCCAACTTTCCAGCCCCTGCCCCGCCATGGACTGCTGGGGTTCCCGGTTGGTACGGGCCCTTTTCCGCCCCTTGGTTTGTGATCACACTGTTTTCTTTACCGCTGTCCCTTGGAAAACTTCCATGCATCCTTCAGGGCCCAGCTCAGATGTCACCTCCTCCAGGAAGCCTCCTCATGAAGCCTTGCTCCTTAGCCCAAGCTCAGTTTGTCCCTTCCACAAGCGTTGCTGCTCCTGACTCCATTCAACACGCATGGGTTCAATGGTCCATCCAACCAACGTTTGCTGAGCAGCTACTATGTGTTCAGTCTCTGTGTGTTACCCTGGGGTAAATGACACAGACCTGGCTCCTGGCCTCGGGCGGGGGTGTGCGGTGAGATTGTCACTGTGATGAGCTTGTCTGCCTCTCCCCAGGGAGGGGCACCACAGCAGATATGCTGCTGACCCCAGTGCCCAGCAAGGACCTGGCACGCAGGAGATGCCTCATGGGGGTTTGGTGCGGGGCGAATGTCCTCAGCGTGGAGGCCTCAGCCAGCACAGCAGGGGAGCAGAGGCTGTCTTTGGCATCAATCCCTGAGTAGCTTCCTGGTCCCAGCTGCTGGGCTGGGGGACATTGCCCACTCCCCAGCTGCTCATGTACATTAGTAACTGCTGGAGGTGGGTGGGGGCTTCTCAGCTCCACAGGGGCAAGGTGCAGTGACAGAATAGGCCTTGTGCATGAACCGCCAGGGTCCCCTAGCCGAGATGAGTTCCTCTCTGACAGCCGTGGAAGGATCAGCCCTCCCTGGGTGCATGCCCCCAGCCCCGCCCGACCTCAAGTCTATCCCGGGGCCTCCCCTCCCACCTCTGAGCTCTGGGTCCCCCGCTGTAAAAAGCCTGCAAGGCTGGCTCAGAGTCTGGTCCCAGGGCAGCTGTGGGGTTGGACTTGGCCCCACCCTACTGGGTCTCACTCACCCTCAACTCACCTCAAAGCCCTGAGGTGGGAGTCCTGTGGAGCCCCTTTCTGTGCCGGAGCACCCGCAGACTTTTCTCTTCCAGCCTGGGGCTCATCGTCTGAGGGCAGGGTTGCCTTTAAGACATCGTGGGGTTCGGCCACCCCAGTGCAAGCTGCCCCCACCACGGCCCCTCTTCAGGCCCAGGGGTGAATGGCTGCTTGCACCAGGTAACCGCAGCCCAGTCTCAAGCCATCGCATCCCAGAGGCACCTGGTCCCCCTGGAGGGTCGGCCTCCTTCCCCTCTAATCCCCACAGGCCTCTCCCAGGGACCTCTTAAAAGCACAAATCCCAGGTGTTTTTCTCCCTTGCTCAAGACCCTCTGGCGGCCTTCTCCTTGCTCTTGGAGTGAGGTCTAAACTCCTCAGCACAGACACCAGGCCCCACGGGGTCTGCAGCTACCCCTCACTTCCTCTGGGTCATCTCCCCTCAAGCTCACTGCTCCCAGCACCGCCCCTGCAGACTGCGGCTCCTCCTGCCTCCCTGTCTGTACCCCCCGCGTGGAGGACCCCTCATCAGCCTTCAGACTTCAGCTGAAGTGGCACCTCCTCCCAGAAGCTCTCCCTGTTTATCTCATTTAAAGATGGCCCTGCTGCGAGTGCGCTTTTGAAAATTGCACCGTAATTCACTTACTATAAAATGGGCCCTTTTACAAGGATACACTTCAGTGGCTTTTAGTATATTCACAAGGTTGAACAACCACGACCACTTTCCAATTTCAGAATGTACTCATCACCCCAAAAGGAAACCCTATCCCCGTCAGCACTCTCTCCCTGTTCCTCCCTCCCCCCAGGCCTGGCAACTGTAAAGCTGCTTTTTCTCTCTCAGGACCTGCCTCTTCTGGACATTTCGTGTAAATGGAATCGTGTAATATGTGGCCTTTTGAGCTGGGCTTCCTTCACTCAACGTCCTGTTTCCAAGATCCATCCCCACTGAAGCCGGTGTCGGAGCCTCACTGCTTTCTGCGGGCGAGTAACATACCGTCCGGAGTGGGTTATGTTGGTTCCTTTCATCAGTCCCTTGGTAGCACGAGTCCAGTTTGTACTTGTTATTTTTATTTTATTTTATTTTATATTATTTTATTTTCGAGATGGAGTCTCACTCTGTCTCCCAGGCTGGAGTGCAGTGGCACGATCTTGACTCATTGCAAGCTCCGCCTCCCGGGTTCAAGCGACTCTCCTGCCTCAGCCTCCCTAGTAGCTGAGATTACAGGTGAGTGCCACCACACCTGGCTCATTTTTGTATTTTTAGTAGAGATGGGGTTTTACCACGTTGGCCAGGCTGTTCTCGAACTCCTGAGGTCAGGTGATCTGCCTGTCTCGGCCTCCCAAAGTGCTGGGATTAGAGGCATGAGCCACCGTGACTGGCCTGTGCTTTTTATTTATCTGTGTGCTTGTTTTTCTTTTTCTTTTTGTATTAATTAAAAAAAAAATTCGCCGTATGCAGTGGCTTATGCCTATAATCCCAAAACTTCGGGAGGCCAAGGAGGGAGAATCACTGAGCCCAGGAGTTCAAGACCAGCCTGGGCAACATAGCAAGACCCTGTCTCTACAACCAAGAAACAAATTAGCTGGACGTGGTGGCACACGCCTGTGGCCCAGCTACTTGGGAGGCTGAGGTGGGAGGATCGCTTAAGCTGGGGAGGTCGAGACTGCAGTGAGCTGTGATTGTGCCACTGCACCCCAGCCTGGGTGACGGAACTAGACCCTGTCTCAAAGAAAATAAATAAATAAAGAAAGAAACAGAAAAGAAGACGAGTGAAAGTCCTAACCGCCTTTGTCTCTAAAAAACTTTTTTTAGAGATAGAGTCTCACTCTGCCGCGCTGCTGGAGCTGCCATGCCATCACAGCTCACTGCAGCCTCAAACCTTGGGTGCTCCTTGTGTGTGATTGTGTGGGGAGGGTCTGAGCTCGGCACTGCCTCCTTGCAGGGGTGCGTGGTGCCGCCCGCAGCACATTTGCACTTCCCAACCCAGGACAGACTGGTGATGCCCCCTTGCCGTCCCCTGCGCCCCTCCACGCAGGGAGATCTGTGCCCCAGGAACAGCTCCCAGCCATGGCCAGGGACCACCGGGAGTGGGGAGAACACCCTGCTTCCCCACCTCCCCGATACCTCTGAGGCTTGTTCTGCGTGGTCTCCCAGAGGTCTCCACGGGGCCTAGCCCCGCTGCCACTGCTGAAAATTTGCCTTTTTTGGCTTCTCCCCTCCCCTGCGCCCCTTCCCTCTTTCCCACCCACCCTTCCCAGGCTCTCCACCAAAACACACTACTTGTGCTCAAATCCTTGTCTCAGCGGGAGCGTCCAGGGCCCCGGCCTAAGAGCTGGCAAGGCCCCAGCTTCCACCCCGCTGGCTGTCCTCCCAGCTAGGCCTGACTGGCCCCTGCTTCTCCTGGGGCTTCACCCCCAGGGCCCCTCCCAGCCTTCTCCCCTCTCTGTACCCCCAACCCCCTCTCCCAGCACTTCACCCGAGGGGCCCTTCCCAGCCTTCTCCCCTCTCTGCACCCCCAACCCCTCTCCCGGGGCTTCATCCCAGGGCCCCCTCCCAGCCTTCTCCCCTCTCTGTACCCCCAACCCCACAGGCCTCTGGGCTCAGACTTCAGCCCTCACTTTCCCGACGCCACTCTGGTGACTCTCGTCCCCCCACGGCCCCTTCCTTGGCTGCCACCACAAGCCATTTGTTTCCCAACATAGCAAATGGCCTGGGTCTCCCCGAATTCCTGTTGCTTGTGTCATATGCAAGAGAACTCAAAATAGCACGTGCAGCCCAGCCCGCCCTGGCCTGGGAAGTATCTGGTTTTCCCAGGGGTTGGTCCCCAGGGCAGGACAAGGGGGTTTGCTCACCAACGCCCCATTTTTGGGCCCTGTGCCCAGCTCACACGCTCTCCTTCCCCTCCAGGGCCAGGCTTGGCTTTCACTGTGTCCCTTGCTCACTGTGTGATCTCAGACAAAGCACACAGTCTCTCTGAGTCTTCATTTCCCAGCGTGCAACAGAGGGATAATCCCTGGGCTGCTCTGGGCAGTAGTTTCAAGGTTGAAGTGTGACAAGGGATGGGAGAATAGCTCGTGAGGTGTTTTTTTTTTGTTTTTTGTTTTTTGTTTTTGTTTTTGTTTTTGTTTTTTGAGACAGGATCTCTCTCTCTGTCACCCAGCCTGGAGTGCAGTGATGGGATCATAGCTCACTGCAGCCTTGACCTCCCCGGCCAAAGCGATCCTCCCACCTCAGCCTCCCAAGTAGCTGGGACTACAGGCATGTGTCATAACACCCAGCTAATTTTTAAAACGTTTTGTGGCGATGGGGTCTCCCTATGTTGCCCAGGCTGGGTTTGAACTCCTGGGCCCAAGTGCTCCTCCTGCCTTGGCCTCCCAAGGGATTGGAGAATACCTGGTGATTTTAAAACAGCATTTTTTTTTCTCCCAGAGAAAGGGGATGAAGGGAAGGGGGTGGGAGGGCAGAAACCTGGCCTGGGGCCCTACTGCATGTCCCTTCTGTCTGCAAACCTGGGCCCTCACCATCATTATCCCCATTCTACAGATACAGAAACCGAGGCTCAGTGAGATCCTGGGGTTGCCAGAGCTCACAGGGCTGGCGGTGGGTGGGTCAGGGCACAGGCTTTGCTCACATGACCATAAGGCTGACGGTTTTTGCTTTCTTCCATGTGATCTTAGCAATCAGCAGAGACTGTTGCAATGAGCACATTTGTTTGTTATTCATTAGTGCCTAGGACAGTTCATGATATGTAGTAGGTGCTCAGTAGATGCGTGGGTAAATGAGTGAATGAATGAATGAATAAAAACCACAGAGCTCTGCTTAGAAAGACTGATACGGACACATGCCCCCTGCCAATGCAGCTAAACAGAGGAAACCCAGCTGCACGTGGGCAGTCGGCCTGACGCACCCAGAGCAGGGGAAGTAAATATGGCCAAGAAGCACCTGGAGCAGGCCCGGGGTGCTCAACCACAGACGGCCAGTCTCCAAGCTGCGGGGACGCTCGGGTCCCTCTTGGGATGTTCCTGCAGGGGAGTGGAGCTCCTGCCTCCCCAGGCATTCTCCGTCTTGGGAGACATTGATTTCAGTGCAGCGCTGGTGCCTCCACTCATTGCTGGACCTCACAGAAGCCCCGGCAGCCTCCCCAGAAGACACGATTTCTTCCTCCTATAAAATAAAGGGAGAGATGATGGGCACTTTGCCCGAAGTAACACAACTGGGGCAGTTTTTGGAAGCTCAGGGAGGTATTTCTGATATTCAAACCAAGTTAGGTGCAACCTCTGGGTGCCTTGGGAGAAAAAGCTCCCATTCGATGGCACCAGCCCTCGGCCCTGGCAGGACATAAGGGACCTTCAGGCTGAGCCAACATCACTGTCCCCACCAAGAAGTCTTTCTCCACTGCTGGTTCCAAAAGACATGCGTGGCGGGCAACAAAAGCCACATTGGAGAGTGCAGCTGTGCTGTGAGGGTTGTTCTTGGTTCATTTATGGGGTAGTGGGGCGGGGGGAAGAGGAGGACAGAGTCCTCTTATGACTCTTCTGGGTTGTTTTCTAGCCTAGGGGGAGGGCAGGGAATGGGGTTTCTGTGCCAGGGACCCCCTTTCTCATCGACCTCACACAACACTGGCTCACACAGCTGGGCCAGTCTCCTTCGCAAGAGGAAGCTGCTGTGTTGGGGACTTGGATGGCAATCCTATTCCCGGAAAAGGGGTCTTGTCCCAGACCCCAAAGGTGGGGTTTTTGGCTCTCTCATGGGAAAGAACTCAGGGTGAGTCGCAGAGTATAGCAAAGTTAAAACAGTTTATTAGAAACCACTCGGCTGGGCGCGGTGGTTCGTGCCTGTAATCCCAGCACTTTGGGAGGCCAAGGCGGGTGGATCACGAGGTCAGGAGATCGAGACCATCCTGGCTAACACAGTGAAACCCCGTCTTTACTAAAAATACAAAAAATTAGCCGGGCATGGTGGCAGGCTCCTGTAGTCCCAGCTATTCGGGAGGCTGAGGCAGGAGAATGGCGTGAACTCGGAAGGCGGAGCTTACAGTGAGCCAAGATTGCGCCACTGCACTCCAGCCTGGGCGACAGAGTGAGACTCCGTCTCAAAAAAAAAAAAAAAGAAACAAAAGAAACCACTCTAGGCCGGGGGCAGTGGCTTGTGCCTGTAATCCCAGCATTTTGGGAGGCCGAGGCAGACAGATCACCTGAGGTCAAGAGTTCGAGAGCAACCTGACCAACATGGTGAAACCCTATCTCTACTAAAAACAAAAATTAGCCGGGCGTGGTGGCGGGCACCTGTAATCCCAGCTACTTGGGAGGCTGAGATAGGAGAATTGCTTGAACCCGGGAGGCAGAAGTTGCAGTGAGCCGAGATTGTGCCACTGCACTCCAATCTGGGGGACAGAGCAAGACTCTGTCTCAAAAACAACAACAAAAAAAGAAATCACTCATTGCAGAGTAGGGCGTCCTCGGGAAGCAAGAGGAGGAATGCTTCTATCTTAAACACAGTGCTTGCTATGTTAAAAACAGTACGCTTTATTACAAAGGCTTGTGATCAGCTTGCGACAGACTATTAGCATTATTTTCCTATGTTACTATGGATTTTAATAAGAATTTACCAGTATACTATTATCTTTAAGAAAAACCTCTTCTGGCGGGGCCTGGTGGCTCACGCCTGTAATCCCAGCACTTTGGGAGGCCGAGGCAGGTGGATCACGAGGTCAGGAGTTTAAGACCAGCCTGGCCAAGATGATGAAACCCTGTCTCTACAAAAATTAGCCAGGCGCGGAGGCAGGCGCCTATTATCCCAGCTACTTAGGAGGCTGAAGCAGGAGAATCAGTTGAACCTGGGAGGCGGAGCTTGCAGTGAGCCGAGATCGCGCCACTGCACTCCAGCCTGGGTGATAGGGTGAGACTCCGTCTCAAAAAAAAAAAGAAAAACTTCTTCTTCTTTTTTTTTTGTAGCCCAGGCTGGAGTGCAGTGGTGCAATATCAGCTCATTACAACCTCCGCCTTCCGGGCTCAAGCAGTCCTCCGGGCTCAGAATCCTGAGTAAATGGAACTACCAGCATGGCCACCACACCTGGCTAATTTTTAATTTTTTTGCAGAGATAGGGTTTCACTATGTTGCCCAGGCTGGACTCGAACTCCTGGGCTCAAGCAATCCACCTGTCTTCGCCTCCCAAAGTGCTGGGATTATGGGAGCAACCCACACGCCTGGCAAGAAAAACTTATTCTTAACCCAAGAATGCTTTTTGTTCTTGAAAGATCGGGGCATTTCCATCAGTTCTGGGTCTTTAGTTAGTTAGCATCATCAACTCATTCTCTCAACCATAAAAAAACATCTTGTGGGCAAGACAGCCCAACCCCTTGGAATGTAACCCAGGAGGTTTGGCCTTATCTGGCCTTTATTCGAGATGGAGCCACTCTGGTTAGGACGCCTCTGACAATCCCAGCGAGCTGCTGTGGGTTGACCAGTGTATTAGTCTGTGCTCACATTGCTAATAAAGACATACCTGAGACTGGGTAATTTCTAAAGGAAAGAGGTTTAATTGACTCACAGTTCAGCATGGCTGGGGAGGCCTCAGGAAACTTACAATCATGGTGGAAGGGAAAGCAAATATGTCCTTTTTCACGTGGCCCCAGCAAGGAGAAGTGCCGAGTAAAAGGGGGAAAAGCCCCATTAATAAAACCATCAGATCTCATGAGAACTCACTATCACAAGAACAGCAGCGTGAGGGTAACTGCCCCCATGATTCAATTACCTTTCACTGGGTCCCTCCCACAACATAGGGATTATGGGAACTATAATTCAAGGTGAGACTTGGGTGGGGACACAGCCAAATTACATCAACGGGACTGGGTCAGCCTCACCCTCCTGACATCATCCTACTCTGGGTGGGTCCTGGCCTCGTGTGAAGCAGTGGATGACGTACCAGGGCTGCTTCCAGACACTGTGCCACCAGCCCTCTGGGCAATGCAACATCACAGAGTCCCTCTAGCCTCAGCTTTCTCATCTGCCAACTAAGAAGAGTGACAGTGTCCTTGGCTCACAGGCTGGCTGTGAGAACCAGATGGGAAGTGGGGTATGGGATCTTAGGAGGCATAGGAGCAGGCGTATACCCAAAGTCTCACTTACCACTGTAAACTTCCACACTACATATTGTGGTAGGCCGCCTTCTAAGATGACCCCCAAGGACTCCCACCTCTTGGTGGTCACAGCTTTGCTGTTCCCTCCCCTTGCGGGTGGGCTGGACCTGGTGACTTGCTTCTACCTGATAGAATACAGCAAGAGTGATGAGATGTCACTTCCGAGATTAGGTTGGAAGGACGGTGACTTCCATCTGGTTAGTCTTCTCTTGGGCTCTTCTTGTTTGCTTGCTCTGGTGAAGCCAGCCACCATGTCACATATGGCAGTAGCTGGTGAAGAGCTCAATCCAGCCCACAGCCACTGAGCAAGCTTGGAAGAGGACCCTTCCCTAGGGCAGCTTTGTGCTATCGTAATATAATAAAGAGTGTATATCTGGTTTTCATCTAGGGTTCCTGGCACTGAGTTTCTGGAACCACTGGAATTTCCTAAGTGAAAAGGGTGAGAGAAGTGTCTTTTGTTACTCATAATAAGCCCCCTTCAACCATACTTGAGTTTATTCTAATGAGGTGACTCATGGAGGTTGGGGGCTGGTAGCCAGAGGAACCAACCACGTGATTGAGGGTTGCAACTTTCAGCCTCACCCCCAACCTCCAGGGAGGAGAGAGGTGCCAGAGATTGAGTTCAATCACCAATGGCCAATGATTCAGTCAATTCACGCCTATGAATGGAACCTCCATAAAAACACTGGATCTCGTGAGAACAACAGAATACAGAGAGCTGGTTTGGTGCACGTATGCAGGCTCTGGGAGGGTGGTGGGCCCAGAGACGGCATGGAGCTCCTCTCCTATACCTCGACTATGCATCTCTTCGATTTGGCTTTTCCTGAGTTGTATCCATTATAATAAACTGGTAATGGTATGTAGACTATTTTCCTGAGTTCTATGAGCCATTCTAGCAAATTATTTAACTTGAGGAGGAGATTGTGGGAACCTTCAATTTATGGCTGGTCTGTCATTAGTGCAGGAGACCCTGGACTTTCAACTGACATCTGAAGTGGGGGCAGTCTTGTGGGATCCCTTAACATGTGGGATCTGCATTAACTCCAGGAAGATAGTGTCAGAATTAAATGGAATTGTAGAACACTCACTGGGTGTCCAGAGAGTTGGTTGGTGTGTGGGAAAAAATATCCCACACACTTGGTGTCAGAGATGTGAGTAAAAACAGGTCAGAGACCTTGCGATGACTGCAGCCCTGGCTGACACCTTGATTGCAACCTCTTGGGAGACCCAGAGTCTGAAGCATTCAGCCAAGCTGCATTCAGATTCCTGCCTAAGAAAAACTAGGAGATAATCAGCATTGTTTTAAACCACTAGGTTTTGGGGTTGTTATATGGCCATAGATAACTAACACACATATTTATTTTAACATCTCTTAGAAAAATAGAACTAACACATCAAATTGAGTTTTAGTGTTTATTACTTGCAATGAAACTAAGTAGAGGAAATGAATCAATGTAAATCAATTCAAAGAGAACCATAAGATAAACAGAGGTACAGATGGGTGTGGGATGGCAAACAGCAAGGGGTGGAAGGACAATGACTGAAGTTTCGTAAGCACTGAGCTAATTGAGCTGACCGTAATTCCAAAGCCATAGCATGCATGCTCAGTGTTAGGAATAACGAAGGGTTACCTCTGTCTGGGTGTAGGAGTCTACAGGGTGCAGCAAGTGCCTCCACTTCCAATGGTAAGTTGTGCCCTGCTGAGAGGGCTGCATATCAAAATAATCTGGGTTACCGCTGCCTGCCTCCCATAGCTCCCTCCCGTCCCTAGCTCCTTCTTGTCTTACCCCCAGCCTCAGTGCAGGCAGCACACCCATCAGGGAAGGAATGACTTTGTGACCTGTTTGCTGTAGCCCTGTGTCCAGTGGCCTGAGGGGACTGGAGATCCAGGAACCCTGGTTCTTTTTTTTTTTTTTTTTTTGAGATGGAGTCTCGCTCTGTCACCTAGGCTGGAGTGCAGTGGCACGATCTTGGCTCACTGCAACCTCCGCCTCCCAGGTTCAAGTGATTCTCCTGTTTCAGCCTCCCCAGTAGCTGGGACTACAGGTGCACGCAACCACACCAGGCTAATTTTTTATATTTTTAGCAGAGATGGGGTTTTGGTATGTTGGCCAGGCTGGTCTTGAACTCTTGACCTCAGGTGATCCGCCTGTCTTGGCCTCCCAAAGTTCTGAGATTACAGGTGTGAGCCACCGCACCCGGCCAGCATCCCTGGTTCTAGGATGGCTTCTGCCATCACCTGAACAGGGATTGTGGAAGAGTTATTTCTCTTCTCTGGGCTGAGGAAGAGGAACAGTGGTGGGTAGGGTGGAAGAGAAAGGAGACAGAAAGATAAGGGTAGGGGATAGGTGGGACAGGGTCAAAGGACGTCACTGCCCTGCCTCGAGTCCACTGCAGAACTGCCTCCCAGTCTGGGGCACCAGAAAGACCCACGGATGGGGCAGGCAGGAGGACTGGTGGCTTCACCCAACCTCGGCTGCAGATAAGGGGAGATCTTGGCCAAGCCCTTCTTGCCTCTGGGCTCAGTTTCTCCCTCCCTAAAAGGATTGCGGGGGCCTTTCTGGACTCTATAGCCTTGAAGGGGAGGTGGCCAGAGCCACTGAGTCTGTGCCCCTTCTTCTCTGGGTCTGGGAAATGCTGTCATAGCCTCCTCTTTCTGGGTTCTGTCTCCTCCGCTGGACCAGACAAGGAGCTCTGAGGATGGGGCCGGGCACTCAGACTGTGCCTGCTGGAAGGGTGCCCCCTTCACCAAGTGCTTCCCATTGGCCCCGCTTCTGACACATGTCATCTTGTTCGAATCCTCCCTACAGCCATGTGAGGTGCAATTCTCTCCCCACTTTACAGATGGGGAAACTGAGGCTCAGAGAGGGGGTGATGCGCCCGGCATCTCACAGCTGGGCCAGTGTAGGCATGGAATCAGCAGAGCCAGCAGCAGATCCCCATTTTGCCCTCCCCTCTATTGTATCCACAGCACCTACAAGAGCGCACAGCACATACGAGGCGCTCAGTAAATGCTTGCTGGGCAGGGCAGGCTAGTGGGTGGTTCCTGGTCAACCTCGCAGAGCAACTGGCCCCGAAGGAGCAGCTCGAGCCAGGGCCTGGACCTCCGCTATTGGAGGCATGTGTGTCTGGGAAGATCCCCCTTCACCCAGCACAGGGGGCTTGGGCTTGTTACGCCCCCACTTCATGGAAGAGGCAACTGAGCAGCCAAAAAGTGCTGTGACTTGCCCGAGGTCCTGCAGAGGCTGGGCTGGTGTCTCTCTAATTTTTTCTTTTTTGAGATGTAGTCTCACTCTGTTGCCCAGGCTGGAGTGCGGTGGCACGATCTCGGCTCACTGCAACCTCTGCCCCCTGGTTGAACCAATTCTCCTGCCTCACTCAGCCTCCTGAGTAGCTGGGATGACAGGCGTGGGCCACCATGCCTGGCTAATTTTTGTATTTTTAGTAGAGACAGGGTTTCGCCATGTTGGCCAGGCTGGTTTTGAACTCCTGACCTCAAGAGATCCGCCCTCCTCGGCCTCCCAAAGTGCTGGGATTACAGGCGTGAGCCACCGTGCCTGGCTGTGTCTCTCTAGTTTTACTCCCAGGCTAGCACTGCTCCCTTGGTGATGGGTCCCTAAGCCAGGGCCCAAAACACCCACAAACGGTGACTGCCAGGCTGCTGTGAGGATGGTGCTACCCAGAGGGGCCCCTACGCTAGCTCTTTCTCTCCCTCCCGAGACCCGTAAGTACGTGGCGACAGACTCACTGAATGCCGGTGAGGGACGCAACCCAGATGCCATCTGTCCGCGCCCCATTCTGGCTGTGCCAGGAACAGGTCATTGCCATCCCAGTCTCAGCGCCCTCTTGCGGGACCTCACTGGGCCCTGCCCCCATTGTTTGTTTCTGCTCCTTCTGAGCTCCCTCCTGCATCACGCTCCACATGGTGTAACTGCTTACTGGGAACCACATTCCACTAGGGCCTCTGGGGTTGTGTACCCAAACATCAAGGGAATTCTTTAGTGGCAATAAAGACAATTTATTGGGACGTGCCGTTTTTGCAGACAGCTGCGTGCATCTATTATTTCCTTTCTTCAAAATAAAAACATCTTATACTTTTTTCATGTTTTAAAATGTATGCTCCTTGTCAAAACAAAACAAAAAAACAAAACAAAACAAAACAAAACAAAACTCAAACCTGTGGCCACATCCTGGGATCTCTCTCGACCCCAGTCTGTTCCCTAGAGCTGTGTCATCTTTTAAACATTTGCTGACTTAGGAGTTCAGTGATTTCATTGTTACTTTAATGTGCATCCCTTTGTAGCCTAATGAGATGGAGCTTTATTTTAGGCATTCCTCACTGATATTTCCTCTTTCTTGGGAACTTCTGGTTCAAGTCTTTTCCCATATGTGGAATTTAAGGCTGAATATATGGGATTTTAAAGGCTCTGCAGGAAGCAGAATTTTGGGAGCTATGACCTTCACTCCTGGTGTCCGGCCCGTGGTTGTGTTAGATGAGATGGCAAAAAGCATTTTGTAGATGCGATTGAAGTTGCGAATGAGCTGATCTTAAATTAGGGAGATCATCCGAGATTATCTGATGAGCCCAGTGTAATTGTTACCAGAAAGAGGTCCTGATCTAGATCCCAAGAGAGGGTTGTTGGATCTCCCACAAGAAAGAATTCAGGGCAAGTCCACAGTGCAACGCAAAAACAAGTTTATTAAGAAAGTAAGTAGGCTAGGTGCGGTGGCTCGTGCCTGTAATCCCAGCACTTTGGGAGGCCTAGGCGGGTGGATCACCTGAGGTCAGGAGTTCGAGACCAGCCTGGCCAACATGGTGAAACCCCGTCTCTACTAAAAACACAAAAATTAACAAGGCGTGGTGGCGTGTGCATGTAATTCCAGCTACTTGTGAGGCTGAGGCAGGAGAATCGCTTGAATTCAGGAGGCGGAGGTTGCAGTGAGCCGAGATCGCGCCACTGCCCTCTAGCCTGGGGGACAAGAATGAAACTCTGTCTCAAAAAAAAAAAAAAAACAAAAAGAGAGAGACCAGGCACGGTGGCTCATGCCTGCAATCCCAGCACTTTGGGAGGCCAAGGCAGGCGGATTACCTGAGCTCAGGAGTTCGAGACCAGCCTGACAAACATGGTGAAACTCCGTCTCTACTAAAAATACAAAAATTAGCCAGGTGTGATGGCGGGTGCCTGTAATCCCAGCTACTCAGGAGGCTAAGGCAGGAGAATCGCTTGAACCTGGGAGGCGGAGGTTGCAGTGAGCTGAGATCACGCCATTGCACTCCAGCCTGGCGACAGAGCGAGACTCCGTCTCAAAAAGAAAAAAAAGGAAAAGAAAGTAAAGTGGTGACAGAACAGCTGCTCCATGGACAGAGTTAGGACATTCCGGAAAGTAAGGAGGAACGTGTCCACCCTAGGTATAATACTCGTTTATATATAGGATGAAAAAAGATCAAAGATCATGAGGACATGTGCTCTGCCACCGGGGTTTGTGATAAAGAATTTTCTTAATTATTGTATTTTGCAAGCATCAGTATTATTATCTTTAAAGCAAAAGTAGGGATGCTTCTGTTCTGAAGATATCAGGATATCAGGACACTCCCAAGTCTAGGTCTGCTTAGTAAACATTATCAATCTGTTCCCTTAACTGTGAACACCTAGTGGCTGAGAATGCCTCACTTTCTGGGAATGCAGCCCGATAAGCCCCAGCCTCATTTTTCCTAGTCCTCACTCAAGATGGAGTCCCAGCAAGTCCCAGCCTCATTTTTCCTAGTCCTCACTCAAGATGGAGTCGCAGCAAGTCCCAGCCTCATTTTTCCTAGTCCTCACTCAAGATGGAGTCGCAGCAAGTCCCAGCCTCATTTTTCCTAGTCCTCACTCAAGATGGAATCGCTCTGGTTCGAATGCCTCAGACATAATCATATGAGTCCTTGGCTCACTGCAACCTCTGTCTCCCAGGTTCAAGTGATTCTCCTGTCTCAGCCTCCTGAGTAGCTGGGATTACAGGCGCCCGCCACCATGCCTGGCTAATTTTTGTATTTTTAGTAGAGACGGCGTTTCACTATGTTGGTCAAGCTGGTCTCGAACTCCTGACCTCAGGTGATCCGCCCGCCTCGGCCTCCCAAAGTGCTGGGATTACAGGCATGAGCCACCGTACCTGGCCTGAAAGCAGAGTCTTGACGAATTATTTGTACACTGATGTTCAGAGCAGCATTATTCACAGTAGTCAAAAGTTGGAAGCAACCCAGTGCCCATCCATGGATGACTGGATAAGCAAAATGTCATGGATACATACAGTGGAGTATTATTCAGCCTTAAAAAGGAAGGAAATTTGGACACATGCTACATGGATGAACCTTGAGGATTTTAGGCTAAATGACATAAGCCAGTCACAAAAGAACAAATACTGCAGGATTCCACTTATATGAGGAACCTAGAGTCGCCAAAATCTTAGGGATAGAAAGGAGAATGGTGGTTTCCAGGGGCCGAGGGAATGAGGAGTCAGTGCTTAATGGGTCCAGAATTTCAGTTTTGCAAGGTAAAAAGAGTTCTGGAGTTGGAGGTGATAGTTGTATAGCATCATTAATGTATTTAATATCGATGAGCTGTACACTTCAATATAGTTATGTGAACTAAAAATATCTGAGACAGGTCTCAATCTATTTAGTAAGTTTATTTTGCCAAGGTTAAGGAGTGCCTGGGAGGCAGGTCTATGCCTTCCTCCAAGGATGATTTGTAGGACTTCAATATTTAAAGGGGAAAGAGGCCAGGTGCGGTGGCGGAGGTTGCTGAGTGAGCTGAGATCGCGCCACTGCACTCTAGCCTGGGCAACGAAGCAAGACTCTGTCTTAAAAAAAAAAAAATGGGAGAAAGGGTGGATATTGGGAAAGAGGGAGAAATTTTAAAAATAAGTGGAGAGATAAGAGACAAAGGTTGCATTCTTTTGAGTCTTTGATCAGCCTTTCACTGAAATACACAATTTACAGGTTGCGGGGGTAGAGGAATAGTCACTTAATGCCTTAGTCTGGCTCGGTGAATCTGCACTTTTACAGCAGAGGAAGCAATCAGGTGAGCAGAAGGATGACTTAGAGTTCCATCCTTTGTTCGGAACCTGTGAAGATCAGTTGTCAATTTACATTGTCAGGGTAAAATTCAACAAAACTGTTTTAGGGTAAAGATCTTGGGGGCCCACAAAAAATTTCCTAGTGGGCAAATTGTGAGGGAGGTATGTAGCTTTTTAAATCTTTGTAGTTGTTTTATTAAAGAAGAAAAGGCGAGGCAGTTTACCCAACGCAGTTCCCAGCTTGACTTTTCCCTTTGGCTTAGGTCCTCAGATTTATCTTCCTTTCACAGTTATGATGGTAAATTTTATGTCATATTTATTTTAAACCCTCACCCCTCCCCAAAACGGGGAAAAACCAAAGAGATGTAGCAGAAGGGTAAGTCACAGAGATTGGAAGCATCTTGCAGTATCCTTTTTTTTTTTTTTTTGAGATGGAGTCTCGCTCTGTCACCAGGCTGGAGTGCAGTGGCGCAATCTGGGCTCACTGCAACTTCAAGCTCAGCTCACTGCAACTTCCGCCTCCCGGGTTCAAACGATTCCCCTGCCTCAGCCTCCGAGTAGCTGGGACTACAGACACATGCCACCACGTCTGGCTAATTTTTTGTATTTCAGTAGAGACAAGGCTTCACCATGTTGGCCAGGATGGTCTTGATCTCCTGACCTCATGATCCACCTACCTCTGCCTCCCAAAGGGATGGGATTACAGGCATCTTGCTGCATCTTGAAGCGTCTTCAGTGTGCTCCTGCTTGCTGGCTCTGATGATGGAGATGTTCAAGCCATCGTGGGAATGCAGTGGCCTCTAGGAGTGAGAATGACACCAGCCAACATCCAGCAAGAAGACGTGGACTTCAGTCCTAGGCCCATGGAGACAATTCTGTTAACACCCTGGATGAGCCTGGAAGTGAGCTTTCCCCGGAGTCTGCAGGTAAGAGTCCACGGCAGCTGACATTTTGACTTTAGCCTCGTGAGGCCCTGAGA
The DNA here is from genome assembly GCF_028885625.2 of Pongo pygmaeus. Taxonomy (NCBI): domain Eukaryota; kingdom Metazoa; phylum Chordata; class Mammalia; order Primates; family Hominidae; genus Pongo; species Pongo pygmaeus. The sequence continues at coordinate 5,867,281 of NC_072382.2, read as the reverse complement.
CAGGAGGTTTCCTGCCCCTCAGGACTGAAAGATAATGAATGGGAGTTATTTTATATTTTAAGATTGTGGTAATTTGTCACTGTAGCAATAGAAAATGAATACAAGGTCTTTATGCATTAATGTTGAAAACACTTTTGATATATGTTGTAAATATTTTTTAAGCGTGTCATATGTTTTTAAACTTTTCCCTTAATGATATTGAATCCTCCTAATTTCACCATCAGAGGGTAAACTCCAGTTCCATTCTGGGGGGAGTCCTTTGCAGTCACCCCAGGTACTCAATACTCATATGCATCAGAATCACCCTGAATGCTTGTTAAAACACAGATTCCTGGGTCCTCCCCGCAGAGTTGCTAATTCAGTAGGTTTAGAAGGGCCCAAGAATTTGCATTTCTAAAACGTTTCCAGGTGATGCTAAAGCTCCTGGCCGGAAAGACCATCCTTTGAGAATGTATTTCCTCCCCAGCCCTCGGCCCTTAAGCCCCAGAACGCTGCCCCGCCCTGGGTGGAAGGAAGCTGAGCTCCACCCAGAGGGGCGGGGCCCTTTAGCTCCGCCCCACTCAGGAGACCGCCCCCCCTTTCTCATTGGCTGGGAGTGCAGGGATCCCCGGCGTCACAGGGCCGCCGCTCCCCAGCCAGAACGCCAGGGGCGGGGTCTCTGCGCCTGCGCAGTGGAGCTGGGCGCCCTCCGGGCTTGAGCTTCTGAGAGTCGGGTCCGGCGCGCGGGCTACCGGATGGCGGAACCGCAGGCGGAGTCGGAGCCCCTACTGGGCCGGGCCCGCGGCGGTGGCGGCGACTGCCCGGCGGGGCTGACCACTTGCCGTAGCATCCAAGTCGGCCCTGGTGAGCCGCCCGGACCTGGGAAGGGGACTGGCCCGGGAGACCAGGGTCGCGCGTGGGGGTCCCGCTGTCCGAGCACCCCGCGTTCTGCCGGGCTCGCCCCCACCAGGTTCGAGTCCGAGCGGGGCCCGGGCCGCGCCGGGTGCCAGGGGAGCCGGTGTTCTGAGGGCGAGTGGGCTGTGTCCTGCGGACCCGGACCGGGGTCAGGGCAGAACTGGGGTCGCTTCCGTGTCGCGTCCTGATCCCGACCAGCCGGGCGGAGAGGCCCTCTCCCAGCCTTGGGCAGCCCCGAGGGAATCGGCCCCTTGCGGCAGGCATCTTCCGTGTGCCCGGGCGGGCACAGACCCCATGCTTCCCCAGGGTCGCCTGATTGACTCAGAGAAGGCAAGCACTTTGATTTTTCCCGTTTCTTCTGGGAAAAGCAGAGGCTCACAGAGAGGCGTTACCCCACCCAAGGTCACACAGGCAGTAAGTGGCCGAGGTGGGATTCGAACCAGCTGGGACCTAAGAGTCCTTTCTTTGTAGGGTACCTTTACCTTTCCCACTTCCCGTGGGGCTGGGGCGGGTCCCCTAGACGGGGGAGGCTTCCTCCCCTTGCTGTCTGCCAGCCCAGAGTCCCCTCCCCACTCCCTCCTGCCCTTCCTGTTTTTTGTCCTAGTCTGAAGATTGCTGAATCCCCCCCGAGGGTGGGGTGCGTCCACCCCTCGCTGACACCAGGGGAATTAGGTTCTGGATTAGAGGTGGGAGGACCTTAGCTTCACTTTACAGATGAGAAAACTGAGGCCCAGAAAGGCCCTGAGACCTGCCCAAGGTCACAGCCCTCTGTTCTGGTGTGGCTGCTGCTCGAACCACTCTGAGAATTCACACCTGGCTGCTTCCCTCTCTGGCCTCTGTTTCCTTCTTCTCTGTCTGGAAGGAACTGGGTTGGAATCCTGGTGCCCACCCACTGGTCTGTGGCATGTGCCCATCCATGGAGTAATGAGGGGCCAAGGAGGAGACCCTGACAAGAGATGAAAAACCAGAGGCCAAGGTGGCCACCCTGTCTGCTCACCTCAGAAGCTGCCTCCAGGAAGTTCTTCAGGTGCTTCCTGGGACCAGTCAGGAACGAGATCTTCAGGGAGCAGCTCTGGCAGGCCCCTTGATGAGACGCCCAGCATATGGCACCGTTCAGGGAACACGGACTTTGTGTATAGGGGACTGGGCGTCTTTCTGGGGCTGCCCTGGCTGTGTGACCTTGGAAGGTTGCTTAACCTTTCTGTTTCTTTTTTGAGATGGAGTATCACTCTGTCACCGAGGCTGGAGTGCAGTGGCGTGATCTCGGCTCACTGCAACCTCCACCTGCTGGGTTGAAGCGATTCTCCTGCCTCAGCCTCCCAAGTAGCTGAGACTGCAGGCGCACGCCATCACACTTGGCTAATTTTTGTATTTTTAGTAGAGATGGGGTTTCACTGTGTTGACCAGGCTGGTCTCAAACCCCTGACCTCAGGTGATCTGCCTGCCTCAGCCTCCCAAGGTGGTGGGATTACAGGCATGAGCCACTGTGCCTGGCCATGCTTCACCTTTTCGAATCTCAGTAAAAGGGAGACAATACTAGGGACTGCCTGGCGGGCATTGTGAGGATTCAGAGAGAATCCAGAGTTTGTCCTCAGCACAGGGCCCGGCAGGCTGGTGTGGGGGCCAGTGGCGGTCCTGGGTAAGCACTGTGATCATTGCAGGTCCTCCCTGGCAGGTGAGACCCGCTCTGCTGGGCAGTGTGGCTGACGAGAGGAGGCTCTCAGGGAGCGCTCTTTGTCCCTATGCTGTGGCCTCAGCCAGGGCTTCTGAGAACGTGGACAGGACGCTCTGTGTTCTGAATCCCCTTGGCCAGGGTCCCCGGCAAGACTGGCAGACTGTGGAGCCGTGGAGACTCCGAAAAGCTCATTCAGTCTCTGTGCTGAGGCCTGTGCCGGGCTTTGAAATGAAGGCCCTGTGCTCTGGTTTGCAAGTCCTGTGGTTGGTCTCTTGCCAACGGGTTGTGGGGTGGCTGCTGCTGTGGGTGCCCCAAGGACCCCAGCGGACCCTGCTGTTGGGTCGTTTTGGCTTGGCCCCACCTGGTGGGGCCGGGGTCAAAGGTTGAGAACAGTTGTTTTCTCTTGTTTCTGGGTCAGAAAATCACACTCTTACTGGTTATCAAACAAGTCAGAGGACAAGGGATTGCGATGCTATAGAGGCTTTCAGAATAACTGAATGCTTATGAAGGGCTCACTTAGCAAAGTACTCTGGCTATAGTAAGTCATTCAGTCTGTACTTAGCTCCTGTTGGGTGGGGGTCCATGAGGACCTGGAGCACCGAGAGGTTAAGGGACTTGCCCAGGGTCACACAGGATGCTGGTCAGGACCCTACACAGGTTGTGCAGCCTGGAGCCTGGAGCAATAGGGGAGCGGGAGCTCAGACCTGGATGTTGCGGGTCAGAGGCTTGGATTAGGAAGCCGTGTCGAGGCCTGGTGTGCGGGATGCAGCATCTCAGCCCCTGCTGTCCTCTGTGCCCTGCAGAACCCTTCAGCCCCAGTGGGGTGATGGTGTGTGGACAGGTGATTGTCCTCCAGGGTGATGAGCTCAGGGCGGGGCAGCTCTGTGTGGACAGGTGATTGTCCCCCAGGGTGATGAGCTCAGGGTGGGGCGAGCTGCCCCAAGGGAGTCCCTGGACCCACAAATTGGGGGATGGTGCTCCTGGCAGAAGCAGCAGCCTGAGTAAAGGGTTGGAGGCTTTGGAGAGCATGGCCTTGGCAGAGCCAAGTTCAGAATGAGTGGCACGGAGGGTTGAAAGGCAGGAGAGAGGCGGGCCGGCAAATGTGGGAACCTGCAGTGCCAGGCCAGGGTGGAGTGTGGGCCTGGAATAGTGGGGGCCCAGGGGAAGCTGTGATGTGCTTCTGAGTGTTTGGAATAAGATCCTCGGGCTGTTGCAAGGTGAAACGGAGGATGGCCAGACCCAGAATTTTACAAACCAGCAACCAAAAAGCCAGGCGAAAGGGAACCACGAGTGCTGGATGGTTCCAGGGATGCCCACCACTGTTGGCCCGGGATGGCTGGCCTGGGTGGGTGTGAGTACTTTCCATGGTCCTGGGGTTGGAGTGAGCCCTGGAACTCGGCCGCTTGTCTGTTGTCTAAGAAGCTTGTATCACTAGATCTCTCCCGGTAGAGATTCTGTCTTCTCCCAGGGAATCTGGTAAGGTGGGGCCTCTCAGATCACCGGCCCCCCAGGCTCCCCTTGGGGCTGTTCATTTATTCATGGGATAAATCAGCTTTGAGTCCTGTGTGCTTGAGTTCTGGGCTCTGCAGATACAGCAGGGAACAAAACAGTGTGGCTTCTGTTTACAGCGATCCCAGGATGTGCTCAGGGGACATAAACAGTAGCCACTTTCAGAGCTTCCCTGGGGTGACATTCGGGTGTCCTAGGGGTGGGTCTCGTGGCTGTGCATGTGGGCACCAAAGCCTCAGGGAGGGAAGGCTCTTGCGCCCGGCAGTGCAGCAGGGCCGGGCAGAGCGAGGGTGGGGTCCAGTCTCCTGCCTCTGTCTGGGGCCCCCCACACCTCTAATCCGTCCAGGGCCCAGCTGCCTCTACCTCCTGTCTCCAAGCAGGAGCCCCGAGGACAGGGGCAGCTGCCTCCCTAAGGATGGCCAGCGGCGTGGGCGGGTCATGGCCTGGAGCTCTGCCCGGGGACCAGCACCTCCCGAGGCCTCTGCTGCTGCCTCCCGTGTCACCCCATTGTCTTAGTGCAGCTGTGGGCCCCAAGGGGCCAGGTGTAAAAGCCGAGTCTCAGCTGAAAAAGCAGCTGCTTCACCCTCTCCCCGTGCTGGGAAGTGTCAGCCTCTCCGGGTTCCTCAGTTGTTTCGGGTTGAGCTTTCCTTCCCTCTTGGCCTGCTGGGGAGCAGCTCTGCAGCGAGGCCTGCGATGTGGGTGGGTGGCCCAGGCCCCCCGCAGTGGCTCAGTGGTTGACCAGGTGCGCCCGCTGGCTGCTCCGTGGCAGGCGAGGGGCTTGTGAGCAGGCCAGGGTGCTGGGTCCTGGCTTCTGTGCCGCCTGACTTTTCCTGAAGGCCCCTCCTAGTCAGGAGCCACTGCTGCTTTTGCCCAGGCCTGCCGGGAGGCTCCACCCTGCTTGTGCTGTTGGTAAAGGCGGGCGGCCACCGTTCACCACGGAAGGCACCGGCAGAGGCTGGGGGACTCGCGCGTTGCCACAGCTCTGACCCTGGGAGTGATTTGGGTGGGCTTGCCTGGGCCCACGGACCGGGACAGTGAGGGGGCGGGACCTTGGTAGCTCTCCTGAAGCCTCACGGCGGTGCCTTCGGGTTCTAGATGCCAGTTCTCCCTGTCGGTGTTGAATCCGAGGTCTGGTTTGATGGGGGTGGGTGGGACACTGGGTGCAGTGTCCTGGCTCATGAAGGCTGTGCAGGAGCCAGGTAGGGCTGAGCGGAAGAGGGGTGACAGCAGCCCCGTGTACCGAGCATGCTTGGGGAGCGTGGCAGGGGGCTCTTGCGCTCCTGCGTCGCACCTCACAGTACCCTCTGGGGAGCCGATTGGGTGGCTGTAAATAGCCCCACTTGACAGAGGAGGAGCCAGCCACAGCCTTCCTGCCAGCATGTGGAGGAGCCGGGCCCTGAACCCCGAGGCTGGTGCCAGCGCCCTGCAGGACGCGCTCTTTTCACGGGCTTGCTGGGTGTGTGCGCTGCATGTGGAGGTGCCGTGCCCTGGGCCTGGCCTCTGCGTGTGATGCCGAGGCACTTACCTGGTTTGGTCCCTGCCCCGGGCAGGTACGCGCAGCCCCACTGCCGGGTGGAGTCATCTCTTTACAAACGGCCTTGGGAAGAACCGCAGCCGGCATGTTTCCTTGATCACGGGTGTCCTGGAGGGTGAGGCCATGTCATCCTGCTCAGTCACCTGATGTGTCCCCTCTGCCTGCAGGTGCCGCGGCCAGGTGGGACCTCTGCATTGATCAGGCTGTGGTCTTCATCGAAGATGCTATTCAGGTCGGTGGCACCTGCTCCCTGTGGCCGGGCCTGGGGGGTGGCCGCCCTCCGATTGGCTCACCCCTCCAGGGGCGACTGACTGGGTCCAAGGCCTCCGTTGCTGGACTGTAGGTTAAGAGAACTGAGGGTGGAGCCTCTGGGCACGGCTCTCCGTCAGTCCCCGGAGGACTTGTCTTCTGCATCCTGGACGCATTTGCTGCTTTGATGCACCGTGTTCTGAGGCCTGTCGTGGACCATCCCATTCTAGGTCCTGGGTGGGTGGGGGCATCCTGGAGGATGACACGGCTGCACGGGGCGTGGGAGGGTCAGCCTTGCACAGAGAAGAGAGAGCCTCGCAGGCAGACACGGGCACAGCTGTGCCCTCAGCAAGTGTTCCCTGAGCGTTTGCTCACGCACCCACCCACCCTGGGTGTGTGGCCTGCGAGGTCTTGTGTGTTGGGCAAACCTCGTGGTTTGTGATGGTGTGGGCCTGCTGGGTCAGGGCCAGCCACGTCCACACGCTGAAGCGTCCCCTGTGATCCACAGCCTGAGACTTGGGCCTGTCTCGTGTGTGGTGTGGGGCTCGGGTCACGGCCCACCCTGCGTGCACCCCTGTCATGCCTTGTGTGACTTTTCGCTTCTAGTACCGCTCCATCAACCACCGGGTGGATGCCAGCTCGATGTGGCTTTACCGACGGTATTACTCGAACGTGTGCCAACGGTGAGAACGCACCCATGTGGAACTCAGGGTTCCTGCCGGCTTGCATGGCGGGGGAGGCTGGCCCCCACCTGGGGATCACCTGGTCTCAGGGTCCAGGCAGGCTCCCCACTACATAGATAGGGCGGTTACCATCATCCTCTCCGGAAAGGAGATGGCCTGTGATGGAAGGCTCCTTCTACAACAAGGGTTCCTTTCTGGAATGCTGTAGTCAGCCCTTGGCAATGGAGCTTTGAGCAGATTCGTGATCTCCCCAGTCACGAGTGTCCACGCTCAGGCAGCGCCAGCTCCCGCGCTTCGGACTGGGGAAGCTCCTGATCAGCCTCTGGGCCCTGAGGGCTGCTGGCTCCTGTGTTTTCATGTTTCTGTCCCCTTTCCAGGACTTTGAGCTTCACCATCTTCTTGATCCTGTTTTTGGCTTTTATCGAGACCCCATCCTCGCTCACCAGCACGGCGGACGTGCGCTACCGCGCTGCCTCCTGGGAGCCGCCCTGTGGCCTGACCGAGAGTGTCGAGGTGCTCTGCCTGCTGGTCTTTGCGGCTGACCTCTCTGTGAAGGTGAGGCGGGCGCCAGGCCCTCTACATGCTGCCCCGGCCTCCCAGCGCCTGGCCGCTGCTCTCCTGGTTTATTGCTGATTCTCTGGAGCGAGCTGCCTTTTCCCCAGACTTTGTACTTTGTACTTTCACCCGGTGAGCAAGGCATACTTTCTTGGACAAGCAAGTGCCTGAGGCAGAGGTGGTGTCAGCTCTCCTCCTTCTCCACCATGCAAACTGAGGCCAGTGTGCAGTCAGCTCTCCTCCCTCTCCACCATGCAAACCCAGTGTGCCATCAGTTCTCCTCCCTCTCCACCATGCGAACTGGGGCCAGTGTGCCATCGGGGGTGGCGCAGGCTGGCAGGGCCTCTGGGAACAGTCCAGGATCTGCAGTGCTGCTGTGAGGACAGGTCCCAAGTGAATAAGTGAGGCCCAGGTGGTCCCTCCTCAAGGCTCATCCTGCCACCCCCAAAGAGAAGAGGAGAGGAGGTGGGCGTGGGGCAGAAAGGGGTTTCTTATGCACACAGCAGCTGCTGCATGTTTGACTCTGGGTTCTGCCTGTGACGCAGGTCCTCCCAGAAGCTGGAGGTGGGCCTTTGGTGCTCACCTAAGCTTCTGAGCCTCGTCAGAGCCTTAGTGCCTTTCCAGGGAGGTGCAGGCTACGTGTTCTATTTTTGTCAAACAGTGATTCCAGTGCTGCGGTCTCAGGGGCCCCCACATCCACGCCCATGGTGTTAGATCGGGCCCTGGCTGCAGCTGTCCTCAGCGCCAGCCCTGCCGCTCCTTGGCTGGGCCTTGGGCTCACGTGGCTTCCTGGTCGCGTGGGGCCTCTGCCCGGCACTGCCCTGTAGTCCCTTGTGGGCAGGGCGGGCTGTGTGCTGACCGAGGGTTGTGGCTGGATGCTGTGTGTGTGATTGCAGGCCCCGGGCAGTTTCTCATTTCTTCCTTTGTAGCTTATCATGTGGTTAGCAGGTCTGGGGGTTTTTCAACTGGAACTGAAACTGGCAAGAGGTTGTCATTAGCGTTTTTTGAATGGTTGGTGTGTTTGAGAAGTGTCAAAAGGTGAGAGAGGGTACATCAGCAAGCTGTGACCTCTGGGGGCTGTCTTTTATTTTATTTTATTTTATTTATTTATTTATTTTGAGACACAGTCTCGCTCTGTTGCCCAGGCTGGAGTGCAGTGGCGCAATCTTGGCTCACTGCAACCTCCGCCTCCTGGGTTTAGGCGATTCTCCTGCCTCAGCCTCTCCAGCAGTTGGGAATACAGGCGCGTGCCACCACGCCTGGCTAATTTTTTGTATTTTTAGTAGAGACAGGTTTCACTGTGTTAGCCAGGATGGTCTCGATCTCCTGACCTCCCAAAGTGCTGGGATTACAGGTGTGAGCCACTGTGTCCGGCTGTCTTTTATTTATTTATTTATTTTTGAGACAGAGTCTTGCTCTGTCACCCAGGCTAGGGTGCTGTGGCATGATCTCAGCTCACTGCAGCCTTCGCCTCCTGGGTTCAAGTGATTCTCCTGCCTCAGCCTCCCAAGTAGCTGGGATTACAGGTGCATGCCACCATGCCCGGCTAATTTTTCTATTTTTGGTGGAGACAGGGTTTCACCATGTTGGCCAGGCTGGTCTCAAACTCCTGACCTTGAATGATCTGCCTGCCTCGGCCTCCCAAAGTGCTGGGATTACAGGCATGAGCCACCGCCCTCTGGGGACTTTCTTGATGATGGGAAATGGCAGTTAGGTAAGGGAAGAACAGACCAGACCTCACTTCCCAAACTGCCTTGCTGTGGCGGCGGAGACCTGCCCACTGAGCCGGTACTCTTCTAGCCTTTTCCAGAGTGCATTCTGTGTCTTCTCAGCCTGCACAAGGTGGTTGGTTAGATAGGCAGAACAGGCAGGAGCCTCCGGTTACTGATGAGGACCCCAGGCCAGAGAGCTTCGATGCTGCCTGAGACTGCACAGCGAGTCCCTAGCAGGCTTGGGCGGGAGCTCGGGCCTCCTGACTGCTGCTCTGCGTCCCGTGGGGACCACACTGTTGTGGAGGCGCACCCTGCTCTGGTCGCCTGGTCCTTGCCCTGCGCACCGTCATTGTCTGGCTGCAGGGCCAGCATGTGGGGCTGCTTGCTACTCACCCACCCGTCTCTCTTGCAGGGTTACCTGTTTGGGTGGGCCCATTTCCAGAAAAACCTTTGGCTGCTGGGCTACCTCGTGGTGCTGGTGGTGTCTCTGGTGGACTGGACCGTGTCCCTGAGTCTTGTGTGTCATGAGGTAGGTGGTGAGGCGGCCCTGAGACAGGCGGAGAGCTCTGGGGGTGGTGTGGGTGCAAGGCCCACGGGGGTGCTGGGATGGAGCCCTGAGCCCGCCAGCCGTCCTGCCCACCCGCCCAGCACTGCCCACCTCCCGTGGCACTTCCTTCACTTGTTGGCTGGGGAGCCTTGTTCCTGTCTCGCAGATGAAGACACGGAGGCCTGGATGGGCACAGGGTTGCTCCTGGCTCGCCCTGTTGGTGAGGGCGGATCTGGGAGTGAGCTCCAGGACTTCTGCCTCCCGGCTCTCCGCTCTCTAGCTGAAGGCCTCAGCCGTCCAGCCCCGGATGAGAGCGCCACACCAGGGCCTCACCATGCCCTGTAGTCAACAAGCCTCTGTGAGGCCTGACAGTGAGAAAGCCCTCTCACCCGGCCACGCTCAGCCCTTTCCACCGCAGCACCTCGGTTTCCCCTCAGAGCATCCAGAAGCACCCCCTGGGCTTTGGGAGAATAGAACTGGGAGAGGTGGGTGCGGAGTCAGCAGAATCCATTGGGGTCTGTCAGGAAGCAGAGCACCGCAGGTGCCTCGTGGAGAGAATGAACAGAGGGCCTAAACAGGCTCTGAGAAAGCAACAGTGAAAGGAGCCCAGAACCCAGAACCGCCGGGAGCAGCCCCACCCCTGGGCAGGGGACGGGGGAGAGATGGGGGTTGTTAGTACCTGGAGGCCCAGGGGAGGGGTCCATAGAGCTAGGACCTTGCCCTCTGTCCTCTGGGAGGGGGTGCTGTCCGGTGGGCGCTGGTGCTTCCCAGAAGCTTAGTGAGGTTGGTCCCAGCTGTGCTGATGGGGAGGCTGGAAGCTCCAGGTACAGCTGATAGGAGCAGCCTAGTGAGTGCATCTCCTGTCCCCGCCTGCCCCAGGGCCCTGCTGGCAGGACCTGGTGGGGAGTAGCCGCTAAGGAGAGCTGGAACAGGCGGCATCGCGGCCCACAGCACGGCAGAGCGGAAGGGTGGCTGGAGGGCAGCCCCGTTGTGCTGCTGCGGGGCCTCCGTGGCCGCCTCCTTCCTGTCTCCCAGACTCGGCAGCTTCCTGCAGCCTCTTCCCTGCAAAGGGAGAGCCTGTCGCGTGACTGCCCCAGCAAGGGGAGCGAGGACGGCCCTCCCACCGCCATTTCTGAGTTACGGTTGTGGCAGCTGTATCATGTTCTGTAACTTACAGGCTAAATTGTAAGCCACACCAAGAATCCTTATATGAAATTAGGATGGGGAAGGAGACAGGAAAAAGAGACACAGGTCTACGTTACAAGCAAGGAAAAAAACGAATAAAGGCCTGGTTTTATACCTGGCCGTGGGCCCTGCCTGGATCTCTTCTGCCACCTGCTCCGCGCTCCCTTTGCCTCCGCCAGCTCCCCAGCTGGCCCAGGTTTTTCACCTGGCACGGGGACTGGACCTTCCTCCCTGAGGGGCCCGAGTCCTTGGTGGTCCTGCCTTTGGAAGGCTGGAGTTTTCTGCTAACTTTTCCTGTGGGACATAGGAGTATGAGGTGGCCCAGAGGACCCCCACCCAGCCCTCCCTGCTGTTCTCAATGGCAGCAGCCAGCCTGCCCGCTCACCCCGCTGGCGTAGCAGCCCTCTTTCCATGAACAAGCTATGGTCCAGCGTGTGTCCTGGTGGAAGCATCCCCACCTTGGGAGTGGATATTTCCAGAGCAGGGACCCAGAATGGGGGAGGTGGGAAGTGGAAAGCTGGCCATCCACCTGTGCCTCTTCACCGTGTTCACTCCCATTGCCCTTGCTGGGTCCCAGTGGGTCCTGGCTGGGGGAGAGAGAGCCCTGCCGAGTGGCCTCTGGTTCAGAGCCTGTGCTGTGCCCTGTGACCCTAAGCTGACAGCGTTGCTGAGTCTTCCTAAGGCTCTGGGACCCTTCCTACAGCCAGCTACTGTGGGGGCCACGCCGGGGCTGCCCCGGCTCTTTCACCTGAAGCAGCATTTGCAGGGCTGTGAGTGGGACACAGTGCCCCACTGAGTTCATTCCCCAAGTCCTAGGATGGTGCTGGGAGAGGTGTTGGGGGCAAGGCAGGCAGATCCATAACCTGCATGGCTGTCTGTCCCGGGAGGACAGATGAGCGACGGTTATGGGCAAGGGCCCCTCTGTTGCCAGGGGGCTGTCTCGGGCCGGTGCCTGGCCCTGCCTCTGGCTGAGTGGTTGTGCTGTTGGCACCAGGCATAGCCTCCGTGTCTGTCGTGGTGGCCGCTTTGTGTGTGGTGGAGGGAGTTAGGAGCAGGGTGGCTGAGGGAAGAGGCCCAGCTGCATCCACAGGACGCCTGGTCCTGGCCGGAGAGCCTCCTCTCCGCGATGCCCATGGTGGGCGTTCACGTGAGGCACCAGCTCCTTATGCCACGTGCCCTGCAGAACAGCTCGTTCAGAGCAGCTGGTCCACATGCTTCCTCCCAGACCTCGTCCCCAGTCTTCCACCCTTCTTTCTCCACGCTCCTGTCGTCCACCTGGGAATGTCCCCTTTCTCAGTCCACACGGGACCGCCCAACCCTGCGCACTGCAGAGCTTTCCCTTCCGCAGCGTCCGTGCGGCGCTTTCTTGATGGAGGCTGAAATGCGCATGTGTGTGTTTCTGGCTGGGCCGGCTATTACTCAGCACGTCTGCAACACAGGCCTGAGGTTTTCCCCTGTGGCCAGCTGTCCAGTCATAAAGAACTCCCACAGGCATCGGGTGGCTTGCAGGGAGGACTGGGTGCCCCCGAGCCTTGTGGCTGGGGGGGTTGGATAATACGGGGGCTGCCGGTCACTGTAGGGTTTTGCCCGTTCACTCTTGTCTTTGCAAGGGCTGTTTGGACGTGGTTTTTCCTCAAGACCTTGGGTCTGAGGGTCCCGGGGGCTTGACTGGCATTGTGGTGGGTTGTCCTTGGGGGCTGGTCACCTGGATGTACCTTCCAATCCTCATAGAGGCCTCATGGCCCCAGCTGTCAAGGGAAGGCCCTCAGGTTGGGCTCTTGTGTCTGGGGAAGCTATGCTGTGGTCTGTGTCTGACTACAGGTGAGGGTGCAAGTTCCTGGGCAGGGGAGGGGACCCAGCAGCACCTTCAGCGCCTCCATGGCCTGTAGAGGGGCTGAAAGAAGCCTTTTGTTATCAGGCCCTAAGACCAGAGTTTCCAACCAGTGGGCAATGAGTGGGTTCCGGGTGAGCTGGGCGCACAGGGCAGGGGCCAGAGCCCTGAGCAGTTCTCTGTTCACCGCTGTTCCCTTGGCCTTCTCAGTCCTGCACCAGGCCCTGGGGTCCCTTTTGAGGATGATGATTCACTTGGAGTGAGGGCTGGGGATCAGTCACTGGCAGACATTCCGGAGGGCCTGCCGTGCTGCTGCTGGCTGGACTTTGGTGAACAGAATAGGCAGGTCTCTTGTCCTCTCAGAGCCCCTTCTGGAGTGAGAGAGAGACTGCCAGTGCACAGAAGTGCCAGACACAGAGTGTGATTCCCAAGTGTGGCGGGTGCCGTGCTGGAGAGGAGCCCAGCAGCCCTGGCAGAGGTGGTGTTCTGCAGGTTGCGGGGGGCTGCGCCAGCTGGCTGGGCAGACACTGGCGGCCTGAGGGCCGTGGCCTGTGAGGCCTGGGAAGGGGCTGGACTGGCCGGGCCTGCTCCGTGGACCCCAGAGGCCATGGGCAGAGCCGTGGGCAGCTGTCGGAGGGTTTTGGTTTTGTGCAAGGAGCTGACAGCTCTGCGTTTCTAAAACAAGATACTGATGAGGCTGCGAGACTGCAGTGGAGAGCGTGGATTTGAGATTGTCAAGTGCCAAAGTGTAAACGTGATACTCAAGGGACTGAATCCGGGTTTGAGGCAGAGAGAGGAGGTGGGGGCAGGGTGCCCAGCACAGGCGGATCGGGCAGTGCGGGGGCCCGAAGGGCGGCCAGGAGCACCAAGGTAGCCCTGTCTGGTGCCAAGGGCGCCAGGGAGGATGGGAAGGTGCTCATGGGGACCCCCAGGTGGATCCCAGTGGCCAGGAGGGGAGGACGGGCTGGGATAGGAGCAGGAGAGTGAATGGAGGGAGAGCAGGGAAACGCGGCGTGACGGAAGCTGTGAGAACACTGGTGTGTGATGGTTGGGGCAGAAGGTGGTGACTGAGCCAATCCTGAGAGGGCTGGGGTGGGTTGACAGGACTGGGTGGTGGCTGTGGGTGGCCGTGGGTGGCCGTGGGTGGCCGTGGGTGGGCCCTTCTATCCCCACGGAAGGAAGGCGGGGAAGATGGGGATACCTGTGTGAGTGTGTGTGTGAGAGTGTGTGTGTGAGTGTGAGTCTGTTTTGCGTGGCCATAAAGTAAGACCTGAGGCTGGGTATTAATAGAGAAGGGGTTTATTTGGCTCACGGCTCTGTAGGCCGCATGGGAAGCATGGTGCTGGTGTCTGCTTCTGATGAGGCCTCAGGAAGCATCCACTCATGGCAGAAGGAGATGGGGAGCAGGTGTGTCACATGGCGAGAGAGGCCCCCAGACTGCTTTTAACAACCAGATCTCTCGTGAACCCCTCACCTGAAGTCATTACCGCAGGGAGGGCACCAGGCTATTCACGAGGGATCCACCCCACAACCCAAACCCCTCCTGCTAGATCCCGCTTCCAACATGGGGAATCAGATTCAACATGAGATTTGGAGGGGACGCACATTCACACCGTGTGAGTGTTGAGTATGGGAGCAGTGAGTCTGGAGGGTGCTGTGTGAGTGTGGGGGTGTGGAGGTGGGGCTCCTGGGGGCAGGGTCTGTGTCTGGGAGGGGAAGGCTTGGAGATGGGGGTATGAGAGGAGGCGGGTTGAGGGTTGAGGAGGCGGGGATGGTACCCTGAGAGGCCAGGTGTGCTGGGCAAGGCAGGAGGGTCCCAAGGGAGGCATGGGGCCACCACCCTTCCAGCTGTGTCCTGGGTGGGCAGAGGGGAGGATGGCCTTGGACAGGGACGGGGACAGGTGTTAGGATTGGGGAACCTCTGTGTGCAGCGCCCAGGAGTTGGGAGATGGGTAGGGGGAGACCTGCGACAGGGAAGGACTGCAGAGCATGTGGCCTGGAACAGGTCTCGAGGCCAGCTCTGGAGCCAGGCCCTCCACTCTGAGCTCAGTGACCCTGGAGTGGCCCCCAGGGCACCGGGGTCTCTGAACCGTGTGCCCATCTGGGATGGTCGGTGAGGGGTAGAACTAAGCACTCGACGTGGTCCTCAGTTTCCTGGGTCTCTTCCAGCCCCTGCGGATCCGCCGGCTCCTCCGCCCCTTCTTCCTGCTGCAGAACTCCTCTATGATGAAGAAGACCTTGAAATGCATCCGCTGGTCGCTGCCGGAAATGGCCAGGTGGGCTCTTGGTGCCCCGGGCTCGCAGGGTTGGGAAGGGGCTCTCTTTGCCCCAGGCCATGTGGTTGTGGGTGGGGCCCACCGGAGTCTCATCTTGGACTGCGTGCTGCACATCCCTGGCTGGCTGGTGATGGTGTGGGGAGGCTGCTGGGGGGGCGGGGGCGTTTGGGGTTTCTGTGGTTCCAGCAGTTCCCCAGAAGCCTCCCAGCAGCCTTCGAGCTAGGGCCAGGGCTGCAGACACCCCGACCCCAGCTCAAAGGCTGCTGAGTCCCATGGGCTCCCTCTGATGGGTCTCCTCTTGTCCCCTCTGTCCCCCTGTGGCTGTGCCCTGCCTCTCCCCTCTGCCGTCCCCTCCCACTCATGGTGTCGGCATGCTGCCAGTCTAGACTTCATAAAGCTGAGCTGCTCCTGACGGCACCCCTGCTTGGAAGCCCTCGTGGCTCTTGTTGCCACTGGAAGTGTAGGGCTCTCTCCCTGTGCCCCAGGTCCAGCCTCCATCCAGCCTCGGCTCACCCCGGTCCCGATCCCCTGCCACCCTCCGCTCTTGCCAGTGGCAGCGTTGCCCGAGTCCCTAGTGGCTGACCCCTCACCATCCAGCTCAGATGAATGGAAGTGGCCTCCCCTCTGAGAGCCCTGGGTCCTTGGATGCTGTCTCAGCTGGACCCCCAGGGTTTCATTTGTCACTGTCAAAGAAAGGACCCTGCCAGGGTAGGACCAGGCCTTTCCTCTGGGCCCCATGAGCTGAGCGTGAGGCAAGGCCCTCGGGGAGAGGGGGACCCAACTGCTGCCTGGATCTACGCCAGCTGCTGCAGACTCCTGGGCGCTCCTGTCACCAAGCCCTGCAGGCAGGTCAGGTGTCCCTGCCTGTCCGCCCTCCTGGCCCAGGCTGAGTGCCGTGCTCTCCCCCAGCGTCGGGCTGCTGCTGGCCATCCACCTGTGCCTCTTCACCATGTTCGGGATGTTGCTGTTCGCCGGTGGGAAGGTAGGGTGCCCATGGTCAGGGTCTGGGAATGGGGCTGCCCTGTGCTGTGACTAACAGAGGGGGCTGGGCTGGTGTCTGCTGCCGTGTCCTAACCCATGTGCAGACTCTGTCCAGTGATAGCAGTGGCCCATCTGGGGTCCAGGAGTCTGCCTTCGGGTGGCCACGGTGTTCCACCACCCCACTGCCCAGACACACCTGTCTGTCCTGGGGTCTCCTGGGCTCAGGGCCACTTGTCCTCTGTCCTGGCTGCCCCCTCCCACCCTCCTCTGCTCCCTCCCATCCTGACTCAGTTCCCCTATCCTCCTTCCCACTTCCCTCCCTCCCTATCCCCCGCCCCTCCCCGCCCCTCCCCGCCCCTCCCCACCCCTCCCCGCCCCTCCCCACCAGGCCGTTCACTGAGGGTGGGTCCTCCAGCCCCGCTCATCCTTCCTGACAACCAGGCTGGCCCTGCGCCCTCTCTGACTGCAGCCCCCAAGGCTGCGCTGGCCTATTGGGAGGGCCCTCACCTCCCACGCCCTCTCCTGCCACTAGTCTCTCCCACCATATCCTCCTCTGCGGCTGCCCCGGGGCCCAGCAGCTCGTTGCTGTGTGGAGGTGTCTTCCTGTCCCCCCACCCAGCTCCAGTGCTATGTGTTTGTCCTCCTGTCCTGGCTGAGGGCGCCATCCTTCTTGGGGCTGGGGCCACGCTGCGTCTCTGCGGCTTTGTCATGGGAGTGGACGGTGCTCAGCCTGCGCTGCTATTCCTGTTTGTGGCCGTGTTGGGGTTTGGTGTGTGTTGTCCAGAAGGGGAAGGCTGAAGCCTGCGTTCTCACCCAGGGCGAAGCGGTCATTGAGCCCCCTGTGTGTGTGTGGAGTCTGCATGTCTGTGTGCATGTTTGTTTGTATGTGTAGGTGTGTGGTGTCTATGTCTGTGTGCTTGTTTGTTGTCTGTATGTGTGCATGTGTGGTGTCTGTGTGCGTGGTGTCTGTATGTGTGTGTGTGTGTGTGGTGTCTGTGTGCGTGGTGTCTGTATGTCTGTGTGTGTATGTGTGGTGTCTGTGTGCGTGGTGTCTGTATGTCTGTGTGTGTGTGTGGTGTCTGTGTGTGTGGTGTCTGTATGTCTGTGTGTGTGTGTGGTGTCTGTGTGTGTGGTGTCTGTATGTCTGTGTGTGCGTGTGGTGTCTGTGTGCGTGGTGTCTGTATGTCTGTGTGTGTGTGTGTGTGCGTGTGGTGTCTGTGTGTGTGGTGTCTGTATGTCTGTGTGTGTGTGTGCGTGTGTGGTGTCTGTGTGTGTGGTGTCTGTATGTCTGTGTGTGCGTGTGGTGTCTGTGTGCGTGGTGTCTGTATGTCTGTGTGTGTGTGTGTGCGTGTGGTGTCTGTGTGTGTGGTGTCTGTATGTCTGTGTGTGCGTGTGTGGTGTCTGTGTGCATGGTGTCTGTATGTCTGTGTGTGTGTGTGGTGTCTTATGTGTGCGTGGTGTCTGTATGTCTGTGTGTGTGTGTGTGCGTGTGGTGTCTGTGTGTGTGGTGTCTGTATGTCTGTGTGTGCGTGTGTGGTGTCTGTGTGCATGGTGTCTGTATGTCTGTGTGTGTGTGTGGTGTCTTATGTGTGCGTGGTGTCTGTATGTCTGTGTGTGTGTGTGCGTGTGGTGTCTGTGTGTGTGGTGTCTGTATGTCTGTGTGTGCGTGTGTGGTGTCTGTGTGCATGGTGTCTGTATGTCTGTGTGTGTGTGTGGTGTCTTATGTGTGCGTGGTGTCTGTATGTCTGTGTGTGTGTGTGTGCGTGTGGTGTCTGTGTGTGTGGTGTCTGTATGTCTGTGTGTGTGTGTGTGTGTGTGGTGTCTGTGTGTGTGGTGTCTGTATGTCTGTGTGTGGTGTGTGTGTGTGGTGTCTGTGTGTGTGGTGTCTGTATGTCTGTGTGTGTGTGTGGTGTCTTATGTGTGTGTGTGTGTGGTGTCTGTATGTCTGTGTGTGTGTGTGTGTGCGTGTGGTGTCTGTGTGTGGTGTCTGTATGTCTGTGTGTGTGGTGTGTGCGTGTGGTGTCTGTTTGTGTGGTGTCTGTATGTCTGTGTGTGTGTGTGTGCGTGTGGTGTCTGTGTGTGTGGTGTCTGTATGTCTGTGTGTGTGTCTGTGTGTGGTGTGTGTGTGTGGTGTCTGTGTGTGTGGTGTCTGTATGTCTGTGTGTGTGTGTGGTGTCTGTGTGTGTGGTGTCTGTATGTCTGTGTGTGTGTGTGGTGTCTGTGTGTGTGGTGTCTGTATGTCTGTGTGTGCGTGTGGTGTCTGTGTGCGTGGTGTCTGTATGTCTGTGTGTGCGTGTGGTGTCTGTGTGCGTGGTGTCTGTATGTCTGTGTGTGTGTGTGTGCGTGTGGTGTCTGTGTGCGTGGTGTCTGTATGTCTGTGTGTGTGTGTGCGTGTGTGGTGTCTGTGTGCGTGGTGTCTGTATGTCTGTGTGCGTGTGTGGTGTCTGTGTGCATGGTGTCTGTATGTCTGTGTGTGTGTGTGGTGTCTTATGTGTGCGTGGTGTCTGTATGTCTGTGTGTGTGTGTGGTGTCTTATGTGTGCGTGGTGTCTGTATGTCTGTGTGTGTGTGTGCGTGTGGTGTCTGTGTGTGTGGTGTCTGTATGTCTGTGTGTGTGTGTGTGTGTGTGGTGTCTGTGTGTGTGGTGTCTGTATGTCTGTGTGTGTGTGTGCGTGTGGTGTCTGTGTGTGTGGTGTCTGTATGTCTGTGTGTGTGTGTGTGTGTGTGGTGTCTGTGTGTGTGGTGTCTGTATGTCTGTGTGTGGTGTGTGTGTGTGGTGTCTGTGTGTGTGGTGTCTGTATGTCTGTGTGTGTGTGTGGTGTCTGTGTGCGTGGTGTCTGTATGTCTGTGTGTGTGTCTGGTGTCTGTGTGTGTGTGTGTGTGTGGTGTCTGTGTGTGTGTGTGGTGTCTTATGTGTGCGTGGTGTCTGTCTGTGTGTGCGTGTGGTGTCTGTGTGTGTGGTATCTGTGTGTGTGTGGTGTCTTATGTGTGTGTGGTGTCTGTATGTCTGTGTGTGTGTGTGTGTGTGGTGTCTGTGTGCGTGGTGTCTGTATGTGTGTGTGTGTGGTGTCTTATGTGTGCGTGGTGTCTGTATGTCTGTGTGCGTGTGGTGTCTGTGTGTGTGGTATCTGTGTGTGTGTGGTGTCTTATGTGTGTGTGGTGTCTGTATGTCTGTGTGTGTGTGTGTGTGTGTGGTGTCTGTGTGCGTGGTGTCTGTATGTGTGTGTGTGTGGTGTCTTATGTGTGCGTGGTGTCTGTATGTCTGTGTGTGTGTGTGGTGTCTGTGTGCGTGGTATCTGTGTGTGTGGTGTCTTATGTGTGTGTGGTGTCTATGTCTGTGTGTGGTGTGTGTGTGTGGTGTCTGTGTGCGTGGTGTCTGTATGTCTGTGTGTGTGTGTGGTGTCTTATGTGTGCGTGGTGTCTGTATGTCTGTGTGTGTGTGGTGTCTTATGTGTGCGTGGTGTCTGTATGTCTGTGTGTGCGTGTGGTGTCTGTGGGTGTGGTGTCTGTATGTCTGTGTGTGCGTGTGGTGTCTGTGCGTGATGTCTGTATGTCTGTGTGTGCGTGTGGTGTCTGTGTGCATGCTGTCTGTATGTCTGTGTGTGCATGTGGTGTCTTGTGTGTGTGGTGTGGTGTCTGTGTGCGGGCATGGTATCTGTATGTCTCTGTGTGCGTGGTGTCTGTTTGCCTGTGTGCGTGTGCATGTGTGTGCGTATCTCTGTGTGTATGTTTGTGTTTGTGTGCCTGTCTGTGGGTGGTGGGGGCAGCTGGGTTGTGGAGATGGAACCGGCTGACAGAATCTCAGGCCTTCCTCTGTGTGACCGTCCAGTGACCGCTGCGGTGGCGCTGTTTGCCAGAGCCCGTGCCAGGTGGATGGCGTCAGTGTGGGTGCTGGAAGTGGCAACAGCCTCGGCCTTGAGGCCAGGGTGTGGTCCTCCGCCCCGGGAAGGCCGAGTGTCCCGTCCTGAGGCACCTGGAAGGGTTGGCTCCTCCTCCAGGCGTGGGTTTCTGCCCCACGAAGGGGACCTAGGGGAGCAAGGTGTACCTTGTGTAAGGGGTGAGTGCTTGTCGTGGTCTTGGCAGGAGTCTGGATCCCTGTCCGAGGCAGGACTTGAGAGGAGTGTGGGATGGTGGCTGGCCCGTCCTGCCTTCCTTCCCTGGCCGTCATGCCCTGCCAGCCTGGTCTGGGGACGGTAGCCAGGCTGTGCTTCTGGGCGCAGCGGCCGCCTTGCTTTAGCTGCCTTTGTGAGTGCGGTCCAGAGCCAGCCTGCTTGTCCTCTGCTGGCTTTGCTCGTTGTGAAGCTCCAACCTGGATTGATTTCCAAGAACCAGGGTTGGGGTTGGGGTGTGTGGTCTCCCAGCAGCTGTGATGGTGCTGTCCCATTTTACAGATGTTTCTCAGGTTGGGGCTGTGGGCTGGCTCGGGTCCATCGTCGCTGGTTGTGGCAGGTTGGGCAGGAGCCCACGGCTCCTCTGTGTTCCTGCAGAGCTGTGGCTTGGGCTGGGCAGGAGGTACGGGAAGTCACGCCTAGGGTCTGGAGCTGAATTGTAGAGGAGGAGCGTGAGGCCTGCTGGGAGGCGCACAGTGTGGGATGGGAGATGGGCCGGGGCAGGGCCACCTGCCTTGGGGAGTTCTGTCGGCTCTATGGACCTCAGCGTCTGTTAGGTGGTGTGCCTCAGCTGGCTCGAAGCCTGGCCCTAAACCTTGCTCCGTGGGCGCTCGGTGGGTTGCTTTATGTTTGGGAACGTGGTGGTTTGACTGGGTGAGAGTGGGATGGGGGAGGCCCGGGAGGCCTGGGCCCAGCACTCCGGTCCTGCTGTCCCCGGTGCCCGTTGGAGGCCAGCCTGCCCTCCAGGCCTCGGAAGGCCTCGCTCTGCTCCTCCACTCTGGCTTGGGCTGAGGCCCAGGAGGGGCCCGCCTCGCTCTCCCCAGCAGGGGAGCCTGTCCCCACCTGTGGCTCTGTGCCTGACAGCGCTCCCTGCCTTCTAACTCCCTCTCAGTGGCCCCTGTGCCCCCTCCCCCTAGCAGATTGTGGAGTCTTCACCAATTAGCTCACGTGTCCTTGGGAGCCCCTGACTGGACAGACGAGGGGACAGTGCCATTTTATAGGTGAGGCCTTGGAGGCCTTGGTGCTGTTGATGGGGCTCTGAGGCAGGAAGGGTGGCCTATGCGAGAGAGAGTGGCCATCACAGGTGCCTCCGTGCCAGGGCCTGCCTGCGGGGTCGCCCCTTGGCCAGCAGCTGGGATTGTGGCTTTGAAACGATCCCTAAGAGAAGAGGTTGCTTTGTGTGCCAAGTCCCGCTGTGCCACCTGCCCCCACAGTTCATACAACCAGTCTGGTTTGCGAGAACCACCCATCTTCCAGCTGGGGGGTCTGGAGGCTTGGTAGGCAGAGGGTGCCCACGAGCCTGGCCCGGAGTCTCAAGCGGAGTTGCTTTCCGAGCAGAAACGCTGCACATGCCAGCTGTGTTTTGTGGCTGGGACCCCTCTCAGGAAGGAGAGAGGATAGGGACTCCGGTGTGGATGCCCCCTTGCCAATGGCTGTGATTCACCACAGCCACGAGCACAGTGCCACTGAGTCCCGTGGGTGGCTGTGGGCGGCCGTGGGCCCTGACACACAGCCCCTAGAGCAGGCTTCACGAAGGGTCCAACCTATCCCACCCTGGCAGCCTGGGCCCCTCTGCTCCTCCTGCCCCTCCTGCCTCTGCCCTGTAGTCTCACTGCTCACACAGCGTATGGCAGAGTCGGCTGCGAGCAGGCGAGGTGGCCTGAGGGAGGTCACTAGGCTGGCTGAGGGCTTTTTGCTGCGGTTCTGAGCTGGCCTGCTTCTGGGCACCGTGTCCATGCGGGTGAGCAGTCTCCCTGGGTGCCCACTCTTGAGCCCGGAGATCCTGAGTTTGGTCCTGTCTGGTCATGAGCTCACCCTGCTGGGAGACCACAGGGAGATGCAGGCTGGGCAGTGGGTGGATGGTTCCAGCCGCTTGGGTCTGGGGCCTGGAGCTCAGCCTGTGGGGTGGGGACCCAGTGGTGCCCTGGAGCTGTCGCTTCTGCTCTCAGCAGGATGATGAGCAGGACAGGGAGAGGCTGACCTACTTCCAGAACCTGCCTGAGTCTCTGACTTCCCTCCTGGTGCTGCTGACCACGGCCAACAACCCCGATGGTGCGTGCAGGGCCAGGGAGGGGCCCTGGGGGTTGGTGAGCCCAGCATGTGGGGGCCGGTTTGGGCCGCTGAGCCTTAGAACCCAGCGGGAGTGTCTGAGGCCTTTTTATCGATAAATGGAGAAGAAAGGGTGACATTTTCCTTCCTCACCTTCTTTTCCTTTCTCTTCTTTTTTTGTCTTGGTTTTCTTCTCCCTCTCTCTTGTCCCTTCTCTTTCCTTCTTTCCTTTTCTGTCTCATGCCTTTGCTTTCTCACTCCCTCCTCCCTTTTTCTTTTCGTCTCCTCTTCCTCCTTGTCTTCTCACTCCTCTGAGAAGCTGAAAGTGGCTGGTGTTCTTCATAGGGCGATGATAGCGGTGGTCAGAGGGGTCCCCCGGTGCCCTCCTACTGGAGATCAGTGGTCAGAGGGGTCTTCCGGTGCCCTCCTACTGGAGATGAGTGGTCAGAGGGGTCTCCCGGTGCCGTCCTGCTGGAGATCAGTGGTCAGAGGGGTCCCCCGGTGCCCTCCTACTGGAGATCAGTGGTCAGAGGGGTCTTCCGGTGCCCTCCTGCTGGAGATCAGTGGTCAGAGGGGTCTTCCGGTGCCCTCCTACTGGAGATCAGTGGTCAGAGGGGTCTCCCGGTGCCCTCCTACTGGAGATGAGTGGTCAGAGGGGTCTCCCGGTGCCGTCCTGCTGGAGATCAGTGGTCAGAGGGGTCTCCCGGTGCCGTCCTGCTGGAGATCAGTGGTCAGAGGGGTCCCCTGGTGCCCTCCTACTGGAGATCAGTGGTCAGAGGGGTCTTCCGGTGCCGTCCTGCTGGAGATGAGTGGTCAGAGGGGTCTCCCGGTGCCGTCCTGCTGGAGATCAGTGGTCAGAGGGGTCTCCCGGTGCCCTCCTACTGGAGATCAGTGGTCAGAGGGGTCTTCCGGTGCCGTCCTGCTGGAGATGAGTGGTCAGAGGGGTCTCCCGGTGCCGTCCTGCTGGAGATCAGTGGTCAGAGGGGTCTCCCGGTGCCCTCCTACTGGAGATCAGTGGTCAGAGGGGTCTCCCGGTGCCGTCCTGCTGGAGATCAGTGGTCAGAGGGGTCTCCCGGTGCCGTCCTGCTGGAGCTCCACACACCCACACTCCTGTTGCTGCCGAGGTTCAGCTCTGGGAGCCACTGGGTAGCAGCGTGTGAGGGCCAAGGGTCTTACTGGCCACGATGCTCACCCTGTGTGATGCTGATGGGGCCTCCGCTCCTCAGGTGCAAGTGTGGCCAGGATGGAGGCCACGGTCCTGGGCTTGGCTGTGGCCCAGCCACCCTGGTTGGTGCCTTTCATCTTGTGGACCATGAGTGCTGTCTCTTGTGTCCTCTGAGTCCTAGCAAGTGACCGCAGGGGGAGCAGGACTGTCTGAGTCCTAGCAAGTGACCACAGGGGGAGCAGGACTGTCTGAGTCCTAGCAAGTGACCGCACTGGGAGCAGGACTGTCTGAGTCCTAGCAAGTGACCGCACTGGGAGCAGGACTGACTGTGGGGAGGGCTGCAGGGAGGCTTTCAGCTCTGTGCGCAGATGGACATCCTTGATAGGTAGGGAGTTCCCCGTCCTGGAGGGTGTGCGAGCAGAGGCAAGAGATCGAATTTGGACAGGAAGGCCTATCAGCCCTCCCAGGAGACCTCCTTTCTTTTTTTTCTTTTCTTTCTTTCTTTCTTTCTTTCTTTTTTGTTTGAGACGGAGCCACGCTCTGTCACCCAGACTGGAGTGCAGTGGCGCAATCTCGGCTCACTGCAACCTCCACCTCCCAGGTTCAAGCGATTCTCCTGCCTCAGCCTCCCGAGTAGCTGGGATTGCAGGCATGAGCCACCACGCCTGGCTAATTTTTGTATTTTTAGTAGAGACGGAGTTTCACTGTGTTGGCCAGGCTGGTCTCGAATTCCTGACCTCAAGTGATCCACCCGCCTCAGCCTCCCAAAGTGCTGAGATTATAGGCGTGAGCCACCACGCCCAGCAGTGGAGACCTCCTTTCTATTGCAAAAGCAAATAGGGTAGCGTCAGGATGGGAATGGGATCAGGTACTGAGGTTGTCAGTTTCTGTTATTTCTTTGTCCTTTCAGTGATGATTCCTGCGTATTCCAAGAACCGGGCCTATGCCATCTTCTTCATAGTCTTCACTGTGATAGGTGAGTGCAGGTAATGTGGCCAGCATTCTATGACAGGATCCCGAGAGCTCAGGGACCGATACACCCTGCTGCCTCCACATCCGTGTTTTTCACTCCAGAGATCACCCCGGGGATCCCCCGCCAACAGCTTCGCCCCAGGGATCCCCCACTCCACTCTTTCTGTTCTGTCACCACCGTTGACCTCGTCGTCCTCCCGCCCGTGACTGCGCTGGCCAGGCCACGTTTCCCTTTGCTAGGGGACACCCCCGGCGCTCTGTTCTCCTGTGCCGGCCACCCTCGCGTTGGTTTTGCTGCTGTGCTGGTGGCGCCCCTGATCGTGGCTGTCTCCTCTTGAAGGAAGCCTGTTTCTGATGAACCTGCTGACAGCCATCATCTACAGTCAGTTCCGGGGCTACCTGATGGTGAGCGAGCTCCCCCATGCTGGCTGTGCCTGGAGCTGCCGGGAGGCCAAGCAGGGTGTGGCTTGAGCTGAGCAGCTGGGTGACCCTTGCCGGCCAGGCTCCTGGTGGGATGGGAGGGCAGGGTTGCCACCTCCTGTGGATCAGCCGGGGATACACATGTGTGGTTGCTCTAGCCACTGCCAGAGATGGCAACTCCCAGGACAGCAGACCCTAGACACTTTTGAGGGGGAGCCGGGGGCCCCCCCCAACACACAGAGAAGAAACGCGGCCCAGCGTATCGCAAGCACGCCCGTCAGACACCTTCCTGTGCGGCCTGTCCCGGGAGTCTGACCAATCCTCTCATTCCCGGGGGGGTGAGGGGCTGCCCCCAGGCTGTGGGGAACTGGGCCCCCTCCAAGGCTGCCCAGACTCCCCCTCTGCCTGTTCCCCAGGGGAGGGACGGGTCGGGGGTTCTGAGCCGGGGGAGGGCTGATCCTGCCGTCCACAGCCTTCCTCTTTGCAGAAATCTCTCCAGACCTCGCTGTTTCGGAGGCGGCTGGGAACCCGGGCTGCCTTTGAAGTCCTGTCCTCCATGGTGGGGGAGGGAGGAGCCTTCCCTCAGGCGTGAGTGCTGGGCATGGACCCTCTTCTCCCTGAGGGTGGGCGCTGTGGCTGCTGGGCAGGGGCCGGGTGTTCATCAGGGGCTTCTCGTGCTCAGCCTGTGCCTCGCCCCTGCTGGCTGGCACCCGATTCATGGAAACCACCATGTCCCTGGCGCTCTGTGGTTCCTGGCGTCCTTGTCCTGAGTCCACGCCTTTGTCTTCGTGCCTCCCAGGGACCCTGGGCTGGTGAAGGACCCAGTGGCCCGGCCTTCTTGTCCCCCTTTGTGCTCTTCCACCCTTCTGTGCTGACTTAGGCAGCAGAGCCAGAGGTGCGTGGGCCAGCTGTCCACACCACTGTCCTGCTTGCAAATGAGGGCAGAGAGCTGGAGGGACATTGCAGTGGAAAGTTCTGGTCCTGACTGCTCATAGTGGTGAAGTCAGTTTGCCCCTCCTCGGGGGGATGGCAGTGGCAGGACACTCTACAGGCGCTCTTGGTGTGGCTCAGGCTGCAAAGTGGCTTCATGGCAAAGCTCAAGCCAGACGCCAGGGCAGGAGGACCCAGGCCGGGGTTCCAAGGGAGCCGAGCTGGCTCTGCTCACCGGGCTGTGGGTTTTTCCCTGCAGAGTTGGAGTGAAGCCCCAGAACTTGCTGCAGGTGCTTCAGAAGGTCCAGCTGGACAGCTCCCACAAGCAGGCCATGATGGAGGTACCCGCCCCCTGCTCCCAGCCTCCTCTGGGCTCCTCCCGGGAGGTCACTTGGGCCAGCAGCCCCTTTTCAGGACTGGGGGTGTGGCTTCAGGTCACCTGCAGCATTCACAGCCCGTCGGGGTGGGGTTGGGGCTGGGGGCGCTCACCTCTGAGGGCGCTCACCTTCCTGTGCACCCCTGCTGACCTGTGCTCCTTCCTCTGCAGAAGGTGCGTTCCTACGGCAGTGTTCTGCTCTCAGCTGAGGAGTTTCAGAAGCTCTTCAATGAGCTTGACAGAAGTGTGGTTAAAGAGGTACTGGGGCCACAGCCGCCCAGGGTGGATAGTGGGGGCCTTCCAGTTTCCACTGCCCTTGATCACCTGGGGAACTCTTCTAATGATCAGTGCTGGGATTCACTTGCCAGGGATCCTGGCTCCTAGGATGGGAACTGGGAATGGAGATCTCTTTGGCTCTTGGAGATTGGGGAGATTTTTATGAAATTCACTAGACCCCAGGAACTAGCCTGAGCCCAGCTCGACACGAAGGAGTCTTCCAAATGGTCTTCTCGGTTTCCATGACATACTCTCCTTTTCCTGTCTGTCCTTCCTCAGGAGGTCCGCACGCTGGTCCTCTCCAAGGCGTTTGCCTTTCACCCTTGACACTGGTTTACAAAGTTCCCAGGTGGGCCTGAGCATCCGGCTAAGCTCTGTGTCCAGAAGGCCTGGGCCGGGTGGGCGGAGACAGTGAGAAACAGCCCAGGTGCTCACAGGCAGTGTGGGGGCAGCACAGGGGCTGCCATTCCAGCTGCTCAGCCTCAGAGGACTGAGCCAGACCCTGGAATGGGGATGGGGTAGAGAGGTGGGGTGGCAGACGCCTGCCAGTTCTGTGTCACTTTTCTCGTTTGCTCACACTCCTGGGATGGCACCACAGACTGGGGCGGGGGCAGGACTGAAGCAGCAGACATTTGTCATCTCAGTCCTGGCCGTCAGTCTGAGGCCAAGGTGTCACAGGGCTGGTTCCTCCTGAGGCCCCTCTCAGTGGCTTATAGGCACTGTTCTTTCCCTGTGTCCTCACCTGAGGCCCCTCTCCGTGGCTGTAGACATCGCCTTCTCCCTGTGTCCTCACGTGGTCATCCTTCTGTGTGTCGTCTCCTCTTCTTATAAGGACCCTATTCAGATTGGATTAGGGCCCATTCTAATGGCCTTGTTTTCACTAAATTACCTTTTGAAAGGCCCAGTCTCCAAATATAGTCACATTCTGAGCTACTGGGGGTTAGAGGTTAAAGATACGAATTTCGAGGGAGACAAAATTCAGCCCATAGCAACTGTCACCTACTTCGGGATTCCTTGTCGGCCTCTGTGGCTGCAGGCCCCTGTCAGAGGTGGTTCTCTAAAAAACATATTTTCCTAACTTCTGGAGTCAGGCCTCTGGAGTCAGGCCCTGTCCCAGCCTGAGCTTGAGTGCCGCGCACTCATCCGCATCGTCACTTTGGGCATCCCCTTTAGGGCTGCATTCCTCAGTGTGGCACCCCCAACCGCTTGGGGCATATGGGCAATGAGTGTGGTGAGGATCAGTAGGTGGCACTTTGAATATTCACGCCATCAAACCTCTGTTTGGGACAAGGCTGGGCAATGCGGTATCAACTTAAGGTTGACTTGAAGATACGAAATAAAGTTTACCAGGTGCAGATTTCGCAGAAACTGTGGAGATGGTCCTCAGATGACAGAAAATGAAGAAGCACTGTTCTAGATAAAGGTGCTTGTCCTAGGGCTGGAGGTGTTTGGGGCTCAGGAAGCAGCTCTTAGTGGCTGTCGTAGGCTAGGTTCGCTGTGATCCGGCCCCTTCCAGGGGCAGGCAGACGCAGGCTGGGAGAAGCCAGTCATCCTAAAGGTTCTGGAAAGGTGGTTTTCATTCCTCAGGCTTTGCTCCTGGTGTGCTCTGGGCCATCTGGGCTCTCCCTGGGCAGTTGTCGCTGTTCCCTAGGGTGCAGTTGAGTCCTTGTTGTCCAGTCCCTTTTCCAGTGTCAGGATTTGATGAGACCTGGAAAGGGGTTCCTCCTCCCGTGGTGATGTGGAGGAAGGGCGGATGGATTGCTTTGGCCGTGACCCAGTAGAGCGGGCTCGTGTGCGTGCAGGAGTGGGGAAGGCCCAACACACAGGCCTGGCCTGATTCCCAGCCTGGCGGTCCCCCTGGAGGTCCCGGTGATGCTCTTCCCAGGGCACTGAGCACTCGGCTTTGAGATGGGAGTTTAGGTTCCACAGGTTTTGGGAGCTGCCGATATCCTTAATCTGGTTTTCTGACACCTTTCCTCAATAATGCTGACTGTAGAGGGGAGGCCGTCGCCCCTCGGTATCTGTAGGGATTGGTTCTAGGACTCCATGTGGATACAAAATCCATGGATGTTTAAGTCTCTTGCTTAAGATGATGTAGTGTTTGCATGTAACCTACACACATCCTTCCGTAGACTTTAAATCATTTCTAGAGTACTTAGAATACATAGCACCTAGGAATGCGGTGGGAGTTTGGGGAATAAGGGTAGGAAAACCTGTACATGCTCCGTACAGATGCTTTTTCCCCAAGTATGTTTTGATCTGCAGTTGGTTCAGTCTGCGGACGCAGAGCCCGCTGATGTGAAGGGCTGGCTGAGCTTCAGTTTGGGAGGCAGATGCTTCTGGGATTGCTCAGATTTGGGGCAGTCTGTGGTTTTGGAAGCACAAAGAGGTGCTTTCTCGGCAGGCTGACGTCATGGGAGCTCCAGCCTTTTTGAGAGCCCTCCTGTGTGGGGTCACTGCCTGGGCGTCAGCCTGGCCATGGCCAGGGAGTCAGTTGGTGCTTGCTGGCGAGCTTCAGAGAAGGTGCCCTGCCTGCTGCTGAAAGAAGTCTCCTCTTCATATGAGAAGCTTTTGGGGTTTAAAATGCAGTGGTCATTCATTATAGACAACAGGGAAGTGGGAAAATCCACCTCACTGGCTTTCTACCCAGAGACAACCACTTTAGTCATATCAGTTATCTCTCAGTTACACAGCTAACATATGAACACCTCCTCCTTGTAACAATTTAGACATAATAGATAATGCTAAAATCTCTCTTGGCCAAGGTGTTGGTCTGGGTTAAACGGAAAGTGTCGTATACAGAAGTGGCAACTGTGATAAAAGAGTAACTGCAAGATGTGAGGAAACCATGTGGCGTCCTTGGGCTGAGGGGAGTGCATGAGGAAGGATGGACCTGGAAGGGGACCCTCCGAAGCCGGGGTCCAGACCTCTTGAGAGCGGGTGTGGTTTCGCCCACAGGAATGCAGAGACGTTCACTGGCTTCCCTGGGCTGCGGTTGGTCTGTGGTCACTGGGTAAGCAGGAGGTGACCCTCCCGGGTGCAGCAGGCCCAGGCTATGAGCAGGCAGTGGCGTGGTCCTGCCGAGGGAATTGGGTGCCAGTGCGGGCAGGTGGCCTTTGGGCACTGGTTTCCACATTGAGGACTGTGGGAAGCTGGGAAATTTTCAGGAGGTCAGGCTGTGGCTGTAGGTCGCCTGGGGACTGTGTGTCTCAGACAGAGCGTGTCCAGATGTGCTTAACACCACACCCCGATCCACCCCGTAGCATCTGGAAACCGCAGGGGAGGCTTGCCTTCCTGCCGTGTCCCTCCACCTGCCCTCCTGCCGTGTCCCTCCACCTGCCCTCCTGCCGTGTCCCTCCACCTGCCCTCCTGCCATGTCCCTCCACCTTTCCTCCTGCCCTCCTGCTATGTCCCTCCACCTGCCCTCCTGCCCTCCTGCCTTCCTGCCCTCCTGCCGTGTCCCTCCACCTGCCCTCCTGCCATGTCCCTCCACCTGCCCTCCTGCCATGTCCCTCCACCTGCCCTCCTGCCATGTCCCTCCACCTGCCCTCCTGCCATGTCCCTCCACCTGCCCTCCTGCCCTCCTGCCATGTCCCTCCACCTGCCCTCCTGCCATGTCCCTCCACCTGCCCTCCTGCCATGTCCCTCCACCTGCCCTCCTGCCATGTCCCTCCACCTGCCCTCCTGCCCTCCTGCCATGTCCCTCCACCTGCCCTCCTGCCCTCCTGCCATGTCCCTCCACCTGCCCTCCTGCCCTCCTGCCATGTCCCTCCACCTGCCCTCCTGCCCTCCTGCCATGTCCCTCCACCTGCCCTCCTGCCCTCCTGCCATGTCCCTCCACCTGCCCTCCTGCCATGTCCCTCCACCTGCCCTCCTGCCCTCCTGCCCTCCTGCCATGTCCCTCCACCTGCCCTCCTGCCCTCCTGCCCTCCTGCCATGTCCCTCCACCTGCCCTCCTGCCATGTCCCTCCACCTGCCCTCCTGCCATGTCCCTCCAGCCCCTCCCCTGAGAAAGCCTCACCTCCTGCTCACTGTGGATGAGATGCTGAAAGGGACCCTGCCCGTTGTGGCAGAATGCGTATCGAGGAGGATATCGGGAGCCGAGAGGAAGTTCGCTGATCATTGACACCGCCAGTTTGGGTCTCACTGGAGAATAGCCACTCTATTCAACTGGATATTCTGGTGTTTTCCTTCCAGACTTTTCCCCGTGTAATTTCAGGCATTCGTAGTTACCTGGGGAAACAGTTGCTTTGTTCTTCTTTGACGTATACATGAAGCATTGCGATTTTCACTCCGCAGCCTGCCTGTTCACGCAGCCATGTCTTCTTACCCTCTCCATTTTCATATGGACTTTTTTGGGGGATGAGCTGTAGCCACATGTCACATCACATGTGGCTGTGGAGTACTTGACACGTGGCTGTTGCCACCGAAGAACTGAGTGTTGAATTTTGTTGCATTGAAATGTTCATGAAATAGCCGCCGGTGGTCAGTGACTCCTGTGTGGGACAGTGGGTGTAGGTCCCCTTGCTGAGAAATGTTTAGGCCGTTCCCCTTGTTGACCTCGTGCACACACGGACATGTCTCAAGGAGGCTGCTGAGCGTGGGAAGTGCCGGGTCTCAGGAGGGTCCTGACAGTGGCGGCGTCTGCCCACCTGCCCCTCATTGCCTTCTGCTGCTGCCGGCCCACAGTACAGGAGTCGGTTCTGTACTAAGTTTCTGTAGCTATGAGCATATCACTTACATGTGTTTTTTCACACAGGTTTTTTTTTTTTTTTATATCAGGGTGACACTTTGCATACGTTTAAGGTGACTCTAATATCACAACATGGTTTACTTACAGCCTCAGTGGACGTTTCAGTTGCTTATATTTCTCTTTGGGTGTTACAAAGACCACTGAGATGAACACCTTTGTGTATAAAGCGATTTCTGTGTCTGGGATTATTTCCTGTGGCTGGATACATAGGACGGGAGATAGGGTAGGAAAAAATCAAATCCCAGAATAAGAGGGTATGAGCATTTTTGGGCTGCAACAGCCAGGGCTTCTGGTCTGTGCTTCTGAGCGCGTGTGTTCCTTGCCCAGCACCCGCCGAGGCCCGAGTACCAGTCTCCGTTTCTGCAGAGCGCCCAGTTCCTCTTTGGCCACTACTACTTTGACTACCTGGGGAACCTCATCGCCCTGGCAAACCTGGTGTCCATTTGCGTGAGTGTGGATTTGCCCCAGAGCTGGCGTGGAAGTGCCTGTTCCCGCCCACCTTGCACGGGAGCCTGCCCCTCCTGCCTCACCCAGCGCTGTGCTGGGCTAGCCGGCGAGCCCTCTGCTCTGGCTTTGCAGGTGTTCCTGGTGCTGTATGCAGATGTGCTGCCTGCTGAGCGTGATGACTTCGTCCTGGGGGTAAGTTCTGAGCTGCCTACCTGTCAGGGCCAGGGTGAGGCTGGGCAGGGTTGGCAGCCCTGGGGCCCAATGCTGGGTGCCTCTTCTGCCCCTTTCAGATTCTCAACTGCGTCTTCATTGTCTACTACCTGTTGGAGATGCTGCTCAAGGTCTTTGCCCTGGGCCTGCGAGGGTACCTGTCCTACCCTAGCAACGTGTTTGACGGGCTCCTCACCATTGTCCTGCTGGTAAAGTAGGCGCGTCCGAGGCCGGCCTCTCCTGGGTGGGTGGGTGAGTGCCACCTGGGCTCTGTGCTGGCCCATCTGAGGCCTCCCCTGAGGCCCAGAGGCTGTGGGAAGGTGGGCTCCTGCTCTCAGTGGTGAGGGCTGGCTTCCCTGCTGGCCGAGTTGCTCAGTGGGCAGCCGGTGGGGGCTTTAGGAGGCTGGGTTTCTACTGCATCTGAGCGTCATGGGGGGCAGGCTGCCACTCCCGACCCCCAGGGGAAGCCCTGAAGGACCTATAGCCCTGGCCAGCGACTCCAGCCCGGAGCCCAGCCTCTAATGTCACTGATAGATGGTGTGACCTCAGCATGGGTGGAGCGAGGGGCCAGGGGGCTCTCAGGCACCAGGGTGTTCTCAGGAAATGCTTACACTTCCTTTCCCCAGACCCTGTGGGAGTGAGGGCATGTCACACTTGGTGTGTGTGTCATAAGCAGCCACATGAGAGTGACGTTTCCTGTAGCCAGCAGGCCCCTCGGCACACGGGTGAAGAGAAATTTGAGAAGGGCCCTGTGGTCTGTCCTTGACTCAGTATCTTCTCTGCCACCTCCGCCACCCCAATCTGTGCAGTCCCCCGATTCCTGAGGCCAGGGTGTCTTTCCAGCTGAAAGAAGTCCCGACATCTGGAACCAACCCATGGGGTCCAGGACCAAGCTCTGATTTCTCCCCAAAAGCCCCTTTTGGGGAGAATGTGTTAGAGATGAGCTTTATAATTCCTTTAAGGGCCACCTAGATTAGTGTTGCTGTAGCGAAGCCTTCTTTTCTTTTGTAATTAAAGGTTTTGGAGATCTCAACTCTGGCTGTGTACCGATTGCCACACCCAGGCTGGTATGTGACTGGGCAGAACCGAGGGCGGCTACAGCAAACAGCACCACCACCTAGCGCCCCTGGGAGGGTCTCAGTGGTGTCCAGGGGGCCGGGTCTGCTCTGACTCTAGGGCAGACCCCGTGATGGTGGAATGGGTGGGCCGATCCCACAGCAGAGGCTGTGTTGGGGCAGGGTCCTGCCATCGCTCTGGGGGTCCTCTCTGCAGAAGCTGGCACCCCGCAGGCTGTGGAGGGAAGCTGTTGTTCTCCCTCGGAGATGCCTTCCAGGGCGGCAGTGGGCTCCCCCTCCCAGCACACATGCTGGGGGCTGGCAGCAGAGATGTCCCTGGCTCGGGTCTCAGGGGACCTGTGACCGCTGGGATTCGGCTGGGCCCCTCTGCTGGCGGGAAGGTCCTTGGGAGAGCCCCTGCCTCACAGTGTGACCTTGAGTCATCACCTCCCACTCTGGACGTCACTTTAGCCCCCTTAAAATAGTGGAGCCAGGGGCCTGGGGCTCACTGAACTCTGAGGCTGTGTGTTGATTCCCCACTGCCCGGGGTTCTGGCCATGAAGAGACAACCTGGGCAGGGACCCTGGAACCTCGTGGCACTGCAGGGCTGTCAGCCAGGCTGCTGTGCCCGGAAAGCGTGGCTCCGATGTGCCTGTGATGAGACAGGAAGGGTGGGGCGCAGGGCCCAGCATGCCAGCCTCGGCCCTGTGGTTATGCTGGGCTCCTTGGGTCTCTGTGTGCTGTGTCATCCACCCCACTGCCTAGGGAGCAGCTGGGAGTCGCTTGGTGGGGGTGGGGACGGTGAACTGCAAGAGCCTTGCTATTCCGTCACCTCCCTAGGAGGCCCCCCAGAGCTTACCTCAGGAAGGCAGGCAGTGCCACCACGCTGCGCCATGGGGCTGGCATCGCCTCGTCTTTCATGTGCACTGAGCATGCCAGCTGCACTTCGTTCTGAGTCATTACCTTGGGGGGCTGACACTCTGGATGAGAATGGGTTTGAGTTTCAACAGAAATGAAAGCATGGAAAGACCATGAGGGATGCCAAGCGGGGCGCGGGTCAGGGACGGGGTCAGGATCAGGGTCATGGGACAGGAGGTGGGCGATGGGGGCAGGAACCAGGGGATGGGGCTGGCGCCGGAGACCAGGGCAAGAGACATGGGCTCACCCAGTTCTGCTGGGGCCTGAGCTGGAGCAAGTCTCAGTGTCTGGAACCTCCGTGCCCTCCCGTGTGGACCGAGGGTCTGTGTAGAAGGAGGGCTGCAGCCTTCCTGCGCGGGCTGGCTGGGAAGGTGTTGGGGGGCGGGGGTCGCTCCGGAGCTGCAGGTGGAAGCAGAGCTGTGAGTGGCCCGGGCCCCGCCCTCTCGCTGCCCTGCAGAGGCTTTTCTGCTCGGTAATTGGCTGTGGGGTGCACTCCCGTCATGCCCTGTTGTTCTCCCTGCGCCTCCGTCCAGGAGCCCGCGCGTCTCCTTGTCTCCTTGTCTCCTCCCTGTGGGGCCTCTGGGCTCCTCCCAACCCGCCTCCCGTGTCTCTCCCCAGGAGGCCAGAGATGCTGGGCCTGCTGTCGCTGTGGGACATGACCCGCATGCTGAACATGCTCATCGTGTTCCGCTTCCTGCGCATCATCCCCAACATGAAGGTGTGTGCTGGCCCCACCCCTACACTCGCCCTGCCCTCCTGGTTCACGCTGCTGCGTTGCTCCAGGGTGGGTGAGCCTGGGGCAGGAAGGGCCCGAGGACTGTGCCTGTCACCCTGGGCTCCCTGGCTGCACCCTCAGCTCTCTGCCGTGTTCTTGTGATGCTGGGGTAGGGTCATTAGAAGCGGGAGAGCCCAGCCCTGCATTTCTGGGTGGGGAGAGCAAGGTGGGCAACGGCGTGGCGGGTGCAATGCTTTGGCCAGTGGCAGGAGCTCCTTGGGGCTGGAGCCCTGGACACCAGTGCTCCCCCAGGTCTCTGAGGTTCCCAGAAAGGCCTTTGCCATGGCTCCCAGGGTGCTAGTAATGAGGGGCAGTGGTACCCCTGGCCAGGGAGCTCGTTTCCAGGATCCCCTAATGCGGGCGCAGGTGGCTCATTGACCATCTCTGAGCGCTGGTTTCTCTTAATGCACCGGTTAGGGGCAGTGGGCACCTTGAAGGGGCAGGCAGGCAGAGGCCGGGGGGCTGGGCCTTGCTGCTCCTGGCACCATGTCCTAAGACCCATGTTCTGAGTGTCCAGGTCCCTCCTCTGTCCCCATTCATCCTTCCTCTGACCTGTGCACCTGTCCCACCTGGCAGTATGTCCCACTTGAAGGCAGCTCAGGGGTCCTGAGCCATCCTAGGGGGCTGCTGTGCTGGGACCTTCATACACACACACGTGCGCACACATGTTCACACGTAATTACAGTCATACAGGCACAATCATACATATATACAATACAGGCATGCACACGTGATCTCACAACCACACGTGACCATGCACATGCATATACACACACACGATCACAGGCACACATGATCATACACAGTCACACATATACGATCATGTTTGCATACAATACACATCATCATGCACATACACACATACATACACGTACATTAATTCACACGCACCCCTGCATCACCGTATGCACAGATAATCATGCAAATATCCATGTGAACTTATGCTTGGGTAAGACGCATGATTGTGTGTGCACACATCGCATGCAGATATCCATGTGAACTCATGCCCGTGTAAGATGCATGATCGTGTGTGCACACTCCACAGTAAGGCCTCAGTGCCATCCACAGGTTCTTGGAAACTGTGACTTTAAGGGAAATGGTGCACAGCAGGCCCTGCAATCATGCCGTTTTGCTTGAAGTCGCAGTTTCCCAGGACCTCTCACGTGAGTATATACGTGCTCACGATGACATGCAACATGTGCACATGTACATGCTGACTGGTCTCCACGGTGGCATTCAGCTGTGTTGTCTAATTTGGATTCCTCAGGTGGGTGGATGGGGCTGATGTGAAGGCCTTTCTCCCGGCTAGGCTGTGATGAGGAGGAGCGGCTCTTTGGAGTTGGGGCCTCCCTGCTGGTCCTCAGAGGCCCCTTCTCAGACTCGGTTCCTGCGGGTGCTCCTGCCACCTCTAGCTCTGCATTTTGGCGCCTCCAGGCCACAGAGTAGCTGACCCACCCGCAGTGGGTTGGGAGGCAGAGAAGGGCTTCCCACAGGGACTTGAAGTCAGTGCTTGAATGAGGCTGGGGTGGAGGTGTTGGGATGCGGGAGTGGGTGAGTGAGTGCGTGCGGGTGGGCGATGCAAGTGTGTGCGAATGCGTGTGGGTAGATATGGGTGTTGCGGTGCGAGGGTGTGTATGGGTGGACGTGGGGGCCTGACAGGCTGTGTGGGTGTGTAGAGGCGTGTGGGGGTGGCTGTGGGTCCAGGTGCGTGTGTGTGTTTGTGGTCACTGGCCTGCCCCATCTTGCCTTTCTGTCAGGGTCAGCATGGTGGGCCGGGATGGTGTCCCCTCAGCGGGGCCAGGAGGAGTAAGGGCTGTGCTCTCTTCCTGTCCTCAGCCGATGGCCGTGGTGGCCAGTACCGTCCTGGGCCTGGTGCAGAACATGCGTGCGTTTGGCGGGATGCTGGTGGTGAGTCCCAGGCTGTTGCTGGCGGCGGGTTATGCACTGGAGTGGGAGGCTGGGAGACTGGCGGGAGGCAGTGCCGGGCCGGCTCATTGCTCTGTCGGCAGGAAGCTTCTTGGGTTCCTGAGGCCAGGGAAGTACAGGGTCGGGGTAAGAAGCCAGAGGCATCCCCTTCTTTGCAGAGCAGGGAGCTCGGGGTGGTGTGGCTGGTGGCCCTGCCTGAGCATGCTTCCCTCCCATGCCAGAGACTGTTTGGTAGTTTTTGAGTCTCTCGTGTTTTCTGGGTTGTGGATCTCGTTGAGAAACTAATGACAGAAATTTAAGAGGTGCAGGGCTTTGCCTGCAGGGACCCTGAAGCCCGCACAAGCCCTGGGATGAGGACTTGGTCGAGGCTCCTTTCTTAGAGGGATTTCAGGGACTGGCAGCCACATTTGCTGAGCGAGAACTGTGGGACGCCCCGGCCCCTCCCCGGGGGCCAGCCTTCCAGCTGAGGAGCCCATCTGCTCTGCCTGGTGACCGGGCTTGGGCAGGAGAGGGGCCCGTGACCAGGCAGGCCCCAGATCCGCTCCGTGTGGAGTGATAGGAAGCGCCCTCTGCAGGAAGCCCGGCCACACTTCAGGCAGTTTTGCCATTTTATTCGGACCACCTTGACGTAGGGACCACTGGGGTGAGAAGGTGTCTCTGGGGTCGCGGGGTGCTCTGGGCTGGACCCCAGCTGTGCCTTGCGCCTCTGGAAATAGACGCTGGGAAGAGAATCTTGCCTCAGGCACTGTCTGCCCAGCCCCCTAACTTGCACAGCAGAGGAAACTGAGGCCCAGAAAGGGGACCAGGTTAGCCCAGGCGTGTACCCCTCCACTCTCTGCTGACGCATGTTAGGGACAGGCCTGGGGTGGGCGGGCAGCCTTTCTAACTGTGGCTGCCAGGGTACCTGGGGGGGCAGGGCCCTGATTCCCTTAGGAGCTCCGTGACCACCCCTGCCTGAGCCCCACTGTGTCTGTGGACCCGCCAGCCCTGGGGGAGGCCAGCTGCATGTGTTTTGAAGTAGCAGCCAGGCTGGAGTCCCAGCCCTGGGCAGAGGGTCCTGGCCTCACAGGCATCCTCTGGCTTTGCGGTTCTGTGTGGGGAGCGGGGTGGCGGGTGCACCCATGGGTGGGGCTGACCAGTTCCCGGCTCCTGGCCCGCCAGGTGGTCTACTATGTATTTGCCATCATTGGGATCAACTTGTTTAGAGGCGTCATTGTGGCTCCTCCTGAAAACAGCAGGTGAGGTGGGGTCTGAGGTGCCACGGGGAGTGTCTCAGGGGTGCTGGGGTGGGTGGGAGGCCTTGGTGGTGGCCTCAGTGGGCTCAGCATCTCAGGAGGGGAGGGCGTTCTCCCAGTTCGTTCGTCTCCTCCCTCCACCCCCTTTTCCCGACCCCCAATTTCCACCTCCGCTCCACACCTCTCCTAGGAGCCCTTGCCTGGAGTCTGCTAAACACATTTCTCGTGGCCTGCTCAGAGCAGCACTTTCCCTGTCCCTGCCCCTCTGTATCCCAGTTTGGACCTTCAGGCCAGGCTGAGCACGCCAGCAGAGGAAGGGGGTGTAAGGTATTAGGCCTCAGAACCTGGAGCCCCTGCCCCTGACCCAGGTGTGTTGTGTCCCCTAGCCTGGCCCCTGCCAATGGCTCGGCACCCTGTGGGAGCTTCGAGCAGCTGGAGTACTGGGCCAACAACTTCGATGACTTTGCGGTGAGCCCTGCGCCCTGCCCCAGCGCCCTGCTCCCCGGGCTTCTCCCCTCCCCACCTCCTGGGCCCTCCTGGACTGCTGGTCTCTGCCCCCGCAGGCTGCCCTGGTCACTCTGTGGAACTTGATGGTGGTGAACAACTGGCAGGTGCTCCTGGATGCGTATCGGCGCTACTCGGGCCCGTGAGTCCCTGTCTCCCTGACGACGGTGATTCTCCGTGCAGCCTGGGGGTTCCCTCACCTCCGGGCACACTGCACCTGCACTGGATGCCCGGAGCGTGGCTGGGACAGGGACTCGGGCCTTGACAGGGAAGTCGGCCAGCGTGGCATCCTGGCTCACCTTGCCCCTGCCCCCTGCATAGCCACATCGTGACTCTCAGGATGGTGGCCAGTGACTCTGGGTTTACACCTCCTGGAGGTCGTTGGTGTGTTTGGGGCTTCTGAGGAATTCCACGGGGGTGGGGGAGCCCCGGGAAGGCTGAGTGAACGAGATAGTTCAGCTCTGAGCTTGAAGAGCTCAGACTGGCCCCAGCAGATGGTCCTGGGTTTTAATCCCAGCACCGCCTCCTGCTGGCTGAGCTACCTCTGCAGCTTGTTGCACGTTTCTAGGCCTCGGCTGGGTTGTTTCTGAGATGGAAATCGTAACGCGCTCTGCATCATGGCGTGCGTGGGCCGGCTGCCCGAGAGCTGTCCTGGCCACGCAGCAGCGGTGTTTGTATCGAGTGCTCTTGCTTTGCCCATCGTGGTTCACGGGGTGGGTCTCTGTCCTCCGCAGGTGGTCCAAGATCTATTTTGTATTGTGGTGGCTGGTGTCGTCTGTCATCTGGGTCAACCTGTTTCTGGCCTTGATTCTGGAGGTATCAGAGATCCCCACCCAGGCTGTTCTCCATGGTCGTTTGTTTCTAATTCACTCTCGATGGGCCTGAGGCCACCGGCCGGGCCTGCCTGGAACTTTGATGGGAGAGTCGTGCTGGGTTAGGCGGCCTCCCGTGGGGCTCAGTGCTGCCCGCCCTGGCTGCTGGGGCCTTGCGGGGTGCTCCTGACATCTGGGCTGCTGGGGCCTTGGGGGGTGCTCCTGACATCTGGGCTGTGGGGATTCTCAGGCCCCCAGGTCGGGCTGAAGGAGGGACTTGGACATCGGCTCCAGGAGGAGCCAGCAGCCTCGTGGGGCCTGTGCCTGGGTGTCCAGGGTGAACAGCTCAGCCCCCTCAGCGGGTGCCCTGTGGCTGACCCTGGAGGAGCCGGGGATGGGGCAAGGCTGCTTTCACTCGGGGCCCACACTCACTGGCCACTCCTCCTGCTTGCCAGAACTTCCTTCACAAGTGGGACCCCCGCAGCCACCTGCAGCCCCTTGCTGGGACCCCGGAGGCCACCTACCAGATGACCGTGGAGCTCCTGTTCAGGTGTGTGGGTGGGGAAGACGCCTCTGTGTGGCCCCCTGGGGTGTGAAGCCAAGAGCTGGGGGTGGAGGGGCCAAGGCGGCGGGCAGGCCTTGATGACCCTCCTCCCCCTCCACCCGGTTATCTGGCTTTGGTCCTGTGCTCTAGGGGAGAAGCTCAGAGCCGGGATCGGGGGGGCTTCTTCTTCCTGCCACTGGTGTCATAGCCTTTGTCCTGTCCTCCTGCTCTTGGATCGGGCATATTTAAGGCCCCATCCTTCAGGGTCCATTGGATCCTGTTGGATGTAAACAGGGGACCTGAGGAAACCGCACCCATCTCTTTTTCTGGCAGCTTTGAGATGGTTCCTCTACTAGTCCAGAAAAGTGACCAGCCAGAGGCAGCCCTGCTGTGGGGCCTCTGTGCCTTCCATGAGGGGCTGCTGAGTTGCTGTAGCTGAGCCCTGCGGTCCTGCCAGCCAGTGGGAAGACGTGTCCCCTGGGCTTTTAAGAATGCCATGTAGACATTTCTAGTGGCTGCATCCATCCTGAGGCTCGTCTGAGTCCCCGTGTCTCTGTGTCCCTGTGACACTCACTTCGCATGTGTTGCTAAGCTCTGCTCCCTTGTTCTTGGGAGCAGGCCAGGGTCTCCCTCCTTTAGAGGCCCCTGTGTGCATCTTTCCTCAATTCCACAGGGATATTCTGGAAGAGCCCGGGGAGGACGAGCTCACGGAGAGGCTGAGCCAGCACCCGCACCTGCGGCTGTGCAGGTGACGTCCCGGCTGCCGTCCCAGCGGGGGCGGCGGGAGAGAGAGGCTGGCCTACACAGGTGCCTGTCATGGAAGAGGCGGCCATGCTGTGGCCAGCCAGGCAGGAAGAGACCTTTCCTCTGATGGACCACTAAGCTGGGGACAGGAACCAAGTCTTTTGCGTGCGGCCCAACAACCATCTACAGAACAGCTGCTGGTGCTTCAGGGAGGTGCCGTGCCCTCCGCGTTCTTTTATAGCTGCTTCAGTGAGAATTCCCTCGCCGACTCCACAGGGACCTTTCAGACAAAAAAGCAAGAAGCAGCGGCTCCCCCTGTCCCCTGCAGCTTCCGTGGTGCCTTTGCTGCTGGCGGCCCTTGGGGACCACAGGCCTGACCAGGGCCTGCACAGGTTAAACGTCAGACTTCAGGGGCATTCAGGTGGGGATGCTGGGGGTTTGACATGGAGAGAACCTGGACTGTGTTTTATGATTTCGTGGCTTGTATGAGTGTGACTGGGTGTGTTTCTTTAGGGGTCTGATTGCCGGTTATTTTCATCAATAAGTCTTGCAAAGAATGGGATTGTCATTCTTCACTTCAGCACAGTTCTAGTCCTGCTTCTCTGGAGTAGGGTTGTTGAGTAAGGTTGCTTGGGTTGTGCACTGCACAAGGGCACATGGCTGTGAGGCATATCCTGGCGGGGGGCTGTCTGCCTGCAGTGAGGGGCACCTTTTCTGTTTTGCTCAAAGGCATGTATAAGCCAATGGTGGCCTTATTTCCTGTGTCCTCAAGGTGTGTGGCAGGGGGTCTGGGGTGGGGAGGCAGGGCAAGCGAGCAGTGTGTGGAAAGCCTCGTTGTCACTTGATCCGTGCCAGGTCCGGATCAGGTGCCAACCCACGCCCCCTTTCTGCTGAGGTTTGGGTGCCATCTAGTGGTGGGTTGGGATTTGGTTGACTACTTTTAAGGCAAGGTGGACCCAGCAACTCCCAGAAACAACTCCAGGGACACCGCTCCCCGTCACATTCCACACTGAGCCTGGTGCCCGGTCTGTGCCCGAGCTCAGCGGGAGCAGGAAGGGATGGGCCCTGCCAGGGTTGCCCCTGCACTGTGCATCCTCGCCTGGGAGGCACAAGTTCTTTCGTCTGCTTTTCCTTCAGAGGTGCTGAGCCCACGCCATAGCCCCTGTGGGATGGTGGGGCAGGGGGCGACCCGAACAACAGTGCGGTCGGTATTGAGATTAGGGAGAGGAGCAAGTCCAAGGAGAAGGTCATGAGTTTCTTTTTACTCACGTAGAATAATAACAACAATGACAATATGGAAACCACCGCAAACTTGGAGAAAATTGCAAGTACAGTAAAGAGAAGCTTCCTTCTGAGTCACTTGAGTGGTTGCCGTTCTGGCCCTGCACCCTCTGTGCTTTGGGACGGCGTCCAACCCGCATTCGCGTCAGGAGTGAGTCGCACGTGGCTTTGTGGTCATGGCGACTTAATCCGCCTGGACGGTGGCTCCGTCTCCCTGGGCTTAGACGACCTTGGCACCTCTGGAGATAAGCCCGTGGCTCCCAGGTTGTGTTCATGTGATGTTTCCTCGTGGTAGGTTCTGGGTCTGCGTTTTGTCTAGGAGTGTCACAGGATGGACACTGCCTCCTGGCAGGGGCTGCCCAAATGCAGTTAGCCTCCTGCTGGTGTTCTCTCTTGTTGCTTGGTGAAGGTAGCCCCGGTCAGCTTCTCCACTGCCCAGTAAACGACCCTTTTGTAATGAATGAGTGGGGAGGTAGTGTGAAGCGATGTCAATATCCCATCCCTGTCAAACTGCCTTTACTTTTTCCTTCCTTCCTTGCTCCCACCTGTGTGCATCTTGGTCCCTTCTTGTATTCAGGGCTGTGGTCTGTTATGGTGTTTACTCTCAGGCTCAGGTCCTGCTTGTTTGGCCCGTGGGAGGCCCTTCTTCTGCCTTTGTGTTTTTTTGTTATGTACCTACAGTTCTTTAGCTGTTTCTTTACTTTCTGGTGCAAAAAGATGTTCAAGCCTTATTTTATATCTGCCTGCCCCTTTCTCTTTCATTTATTGGAGTGAGCCATGGCTCTAAGGAGCCCTGTTCCTTTGAATGGAGAGTAGCATCAGGAACCAGGATGTGGGTGCGAGGGGTGCTCCTGGCTGTTGTGGATTGCTGCGCCCGGGAGCTCTTAGTGGACAGAGCTAGAGGATATGTGCACATACTTCCATCTCACTCTCTCTCATCTATTCACAGCTGGGAATGACACTAATACCTCCGATTTCAGCCCAGCACCACAGGGTACGTTCCAGCTTTCTCTCTTTCCATAGTTGTAAGGCCCTTTCGGGGAATGGTTCTCATTCTCCTTAATCTACTATTGGGTCAGTTTTCCTGCATGTCACCAGCCTCCCATCACTGCCACCCACTCCCCACAGAGAGGCCCTGCTCATCTGACTGGGGCTTTGACTCCTCCCACACTGTGTGCCTCTCTTGTGTGGATGCCCTCCTGCCAAAACCTCCAGCAAACAGCTTTCCAAATGGAAGTTGTCACTGTCAGGGCCTTTACAATCAGGAACAGCAAAATCTACGTGCTGCTGAGGGTCCTGGCTTGTTAAAATGCAATAAATATGCAAGTACATAAAAACAGCAATAGAAGAAATGTAATGCTTAATTCTCAAATATGATGTCTGCATAGAAAAGCCAAAATTATTAAGAATAGTAAGAATTCAGCACAGTTGTTTGCTATGAGATTTAAAAAGTTTTTACTTTATTACTTATTCATTTATTTATTTTAGGGTCTTGCTCTGTTAACCAGGCTGGAGTGCAGTGGTGTGTCATGGCTCACTGCAGCCTCCAACTTGTGGGCTCAAGCAGTCCTCCTACCTCGGCCTCCTGAGTAGCTGTGACTACAGGCACATGCCACCAGCTCTGGCTAATTGTTTTATTTCTTGTAGAGATGGAGTCTCTCTATGTTGCCCAGGCTATTCTTGAATTCCTAGGCTCAAGTGATCCTCCCACGTTGGCCTCCCAAAGTGCTGAGATTACAGGTGTGAGTCACTGCACCTGGCCTGCCCTGAGATTATATACTGAAATCCATTGCTTTTCTAGATACTAGCAATAAGCTTATAAATTATATTCAAGGATTCAGTTATATTCATTTTTTAAAAGATATTTAAGTAAGATTAAAAATTCTTAAGGTTTCTAAAAATAAATGGAAGGAAAGATATTCAAGGCCTTTATACAAGAAAACTATAAAACTTCATTAAAGCCCATGACTGTAGATACAAGTAAATAGACTATGGTAGTTTTCTGTTGCTGTGTAACAAGTCCCCACATACTTGGTAGCTTATCACAACCTCATTTCTTAGCTCCAAGCTATGGGTCAGACATCCAGGCACGGCTTGGTAGGCCCTCTGCTCAGCAGAAATTGGGGTATCAGTGGGCTGGGTTCCTTCTGGGAGCTCCGGAGAAGAGTCCGCTCCCATACTCACTTGGGTTGTTGGCCAAATGCAGTTGCTTGCAGGTGTTGGGCTGATGTCCGTTTCCTGCTGGCTGTCAGCCAGGGGCTGCTCTTAGGGACTAGAGGCCACCCACATTCCTTGCCATAGGGTCCCCTCCATCTTCAAAGTCAGCAACGAAGAAGCTGCCTCACATTGACTCCCACTCGCCCTTTGAATCTCTAGGAAAAGCCTGTGCCGTTTACAGTTTCACCTGATAAGGTCAGACCCACCAGGACAGCTGCCCATCCTTAAAGTTCTGTGTGCCACCTAACATAGCCCAAGTCTGGGAGTGACATATTCACGGGAGGAGATTGTGTAAGGGTAAGGATCACTGGGATCATCTTGGAATTCTGGCCACCACAGTTTTTGTATCTTCATGGTCAAAAAGAATTGATATTGTAAAAATGTCAGCCTTCTCCAGTTTCATCCAAACACTCGTTATCAATCTAAACATAATGCCATTTTTTCCCCACAAAATTTGATAAGTTGATTGAAAAATTAACATGAAAGTACAAAAACAAGAAGAGCAAAAATCCTTTCTGTGGGAGAATCCAGTTGAGGGAGTTGCTGTTCCATTATTCCTGACTTTCATTGCTGGGGCAGCAGCCACAGCAGCGCGGTCCTGGTGCAGGAGCTAATAGGCTAAGGGGAGAGAGCGCGGAAGCCCCGCACACTGGCGCAGGGGCGGATCGGCTAAGGGGAGAGAGCGCGGAAGCCCCGCACACTGGCGCGGGGGCGAATCTGCTAAGGGAAGAGAGCCCGGAAGCCACGCACAAATGCGGAACTGCGACGGATGGCAGCAAACCCGCAGGGAAGGGATGGTTATTTAATAAATGCTGCCAGAAATTCCAGCCCAGGTGGGAAAAGAATGAAATAAGTTCCCAGTTTCACACCTAACACAAAAGTACATACCGACTGGAGGCGGGCTTAAGTGTGAAAAGCAAGTTTTAGAACATTTAGAAGATGAACTTAATATATTTAAATTAAGAACTTCTTTCTTTAAAAAAGGCCTTAACATAGGCAAGCCACACACTGGGAGAAGATTTTGGTAACTGATACAACTAAGAACTTATATCCAGACCACATAAAGAGTACCTACAAATTAGGAAGAAAAAGACAAAGCAGTAGAAAGTTGGGCTTTTCACAGAAAAGCGAACACCCAGGTTCCATAGCTATGTCAAAAGTTGCTCCATCTTACTAGTTATTAGGAATATGCAAAATGAAACTGAAACACACTGTTTCACTCACTCCATGGTCAAAATGGAAGAGGTTGGACCATCTTAATTGTTGG
The DNA here is from genome assembly GCF_028885625.2 of Pongo pygmaeus. NCBI lineage: Eukaryota > Metazoa > Chordata > Mammalia > Primates > Hominidae > Pongo > Pongo pygmaeus. The sequence continues at coordinate 5,822,666 of NC_072382.2, read as the reverse complement.
TACTTACATGTTTATTCTTAGAGTCAAGCTAAGCTGAAACAACCTCTTTGGAAAATTGTTTGGTGTCATTTGTTGCAATTGAATAGGACATACCTTGGTAATTCTCTGCTAGATACACTCACAAGAGAAACCGCTGCCCGTGTGCCCTGGAAGACAGTTGGCAGAGTGATCCTAAGAGCAGTATCAGTACTAGCAACACACCTGCCCGCCAAAACGTCCTCAACAGAATGACAGGTACACTGCAGCTTGGTGACAGTGGAGTACTACACGGCTGTGAACATGAATGAACTCCAGCTGCAAAGAGCTACCTGGAAGAATCTTAGAAACATAATGTTGGCTGAACAAGTTCCAGAAGTCTCCACACGGCACGGTATTATTCATGTAAAATTCGAAAGCAAGATTAAACAACATACCATGCAGGCACACATACGTCAGTGATGAGGTTACTTCAACACGAGACGGCCAGAAGCCTATGGTCCAGTCAGTGCTGAGATTACTTCAACACGAGACGGCCAGAAGCCTATGGTTTGGGGAGCGGCCACCTCTTGGGGAAATGGGGATGGGATGGGAAGGGACTGACTGCCATGAGCACGTTCCCGGGGAGGTTCTTGTCCTGGTGGGGCTGGGCAGGGCTCATGGTCATGGTATTAACCTTAGGAACATGCACATGTTACATGCGTTCTTTTGCACGTGCCGAATATTAAAAGGAGAGCGAGAGAGGCATTGAAGACAGTGAGGATGGACGGCTCCCACAGGGAATCTTGCTGCAAAGGGGAGGGGAGGCGGGGTCAAGAGGATATCGTGATGGTTTTCACGTGGGAGGATCCTGTATGGACTGATGGGGAAGACCCAGGGTGCAGCCAGAAAAGTGACAAAGCAGGAATGAGAAGGCCAGGCAGGGGTCAGCCACAGGGACATTGCTGGGCAGTGGCAGGAGGTGCAGTAGTGGGGCAGAGGCGGGGCGGGGCTTGGTGGGGCTGGGCAGGGCCGGGCTGGCAGGTCCTCTGCCCCCGGGGCTCAAGCACAGGGCTGACCAGAGCAGCGGTTCTGCCGGCCCTGCAGGCCTGGTGTTGCCAGTGGGAGCACTCAGTGGCCATCAGGGTCCTCTCCCAGGTTCCCTCCCACGTGCTGTCCCAGTGCAGGTGGCTGGATGGGGTCCAAGACCCATGCCCAATCTGTCGCTGGGGCCTGGGAGTGGGGTCTTAGCGGGTAGGCTGGGGCCTTTCATGTGGTGTCTGGCCCGCTGGGCACAGCAGGGGGAATCTTCCCTACTGCCAGAACGGCTTGGATTGGGTTTCCCGCCTGAGATAATTAGTGGTTCTTAGGAAAAGGTTAGAACAGTTCTTGCTTAAAAACCACCAAATGGGACTGGGCACACTGCACTGTTCCTAAAAATCAAAGAGGAGGCGTGGAGCCCAGACAACGCTCCTCACATCAAAGTGGCCAGCAGACGGCCCAGGGCAGCGGGCACGGCCTCCTGCACACCTCTCCCCAGCCCTCTGGGTGTGTGTGGGGGGCCAGCTATTCTTCTGGGTAATTCAATCGGAGCCTCACACAGTGGTGGGACCCACACCTGTGGGGGGTCTGGGTAGGCCTGGGTGCCTTCCTGGTTCTGACCGCAGTTGGCTAATCCACACCTGGGCCTGGGCCCCAGCAGCACCTGTCGCCAGGTGAGCCTGCCTGCCTGCCTCCCAGGCCCTGCAGGGTGTGGCCTTTTTAAGCACAGCTGACGGGCACACTGACTTGTGAGGTGGGTGGGAGCCTGATAACACAAGTCCACGGTGAACATTCTAGAGTGGTTCTTATTTCCGAAGCTGAGACCTATACAGTGCCGGGCAGGTGTCTGCCAGCGCCCCTCAGACGTGAGCATGTGTCAGAACTCTCTGGGGAATGTTGACAATGCAGATTCCCATGCTCTGCCCCAGAGTTTCTGATTGAGATGGCCAGGGTTGAGGATGCACATGTGTGAAAAGTTCCAGGCGCTGCTGCTGGCAGGGGGCCACATGTGGGGGTCGACTGGCCTAGGAGCGCCAGCTTCCTTCCCTCCTTCCCTTGTTTTCTTTCAGCAAATTGTAAGGAGCACCCAGAGCTGCTAGGGGCCAATTTGAAACCAGCAGTGCTTTGGGAGGAGCAGCTACAGAAAGGCCCCTTCTCTGGGTGGTTGGAATGAACCCAGCCTCTCTGGGTGGGGGAGTCAGGGAAAAGCGCTGGCTGCTCAGTGCTACAGTGCCCCCAGCCACACTGGCAGACACGTGGCTTGGCTGGCAGGAGCTAGGCAGGACATTGGCCCGTCTGCCTTGGCTCTGGAGTGTGTGCAGGGTGCACGACTGGATGTGGAGAGCCTGGCCGGACCCTGCCATGCTCAGGGGCATGGGCGCGAACACCAGCAAGAGCCCCTGGGCATGAAGAGAGCAGAGATGGGGTCCCAGCCTCTGTGGGGTCTGGAAGTTTCCAGCTGATACCTCCCATCCCTTATGTCCATGCTCCTGGGCTTTTGAGCCCCTCCACTCACCCTGTGAGGCCTTGTGATGTGGAGAAATTTGTAGATATTCATGCCATCGAATGCCAGAAAGAACAGAAGGTAGCTTACATCTAGTGCTGTAGCGTGCAGTCAGTGTTTATCTGTGGCTACTGTGAGCCAGGCACAGGGCGCTCACGTTCTCACCTGGACGTACCAGGGGGATGACAGCAGAGAAAAGGCTGGGACCAGGAGGAGGAAGAACAGGCTGGATATGAAGCCTGAAGATCCACTGTTACTCCAGGCCAGCTTGGAACTTCGTGAGGGCCTTTGGGAAAAGGGAAAAGGTTTCTACCTGAAGAGGCACGGTTCTTGTTGGTGAGCCCTGCCCTTCCTGGCGGAGACATCCCTGGGTGGGCTAGGCCTGGAGAGGGCCACCACCCAGTGTTGGTGACCCCAGCACCATGTTGGAAAACATTGGGATGTGAGCCAGGACCCACAGAAGCCTCGATTTGGTCGTCCGCGTGTTTTGAAGGCTCATGGCGAGAGGCTCAGGCGGTGAAGGGTATGAAGGCACCTTCTAGTGTTGGAGGCAGGGAACACATGCCCATTGTCTGCATTTTATTTCCCTTAGAAGGAATCTCAGGAGAGTAATAATAGTGATAATTAGTTGGTAGTGACAGAAGTTATGTTGCTGGAGGCCTGCTGGCCTTTAGGTGCTTTCCGGAGCCCTTTCCCTGCTGGCCAGCCGATGGATGTGTTTAATCCTACAGAGTCACCCGCTGTGGCCCTGTTTGACAGATGGGGAAACTGAGGCTCAAAGAAGGTGGATGACCTGCCAAGGGTGCCCGGCTGGTGAATGGTGCTGCTGCTGCTCCCGGCCCCAGCCTTCTCTGCTTTCCACCCCCTGGTACCTCCGGGTGGAAACGTGAGCTCTGTGTGCCTGGCTTGTCCTAGCCGTGGATAAACACTCGCTGAACCAATGCTGCAGCGTCAGATGCACTCCCAGGGTGGCCAGTTCCAGTGGCTCCGTGTATCACCATGGAAGGTGGCAGGTGACACTCGGCCTGGAGTCTGAGGCTTGGCCTGGGTCCTGCCTGCTACTGGCTGTGGTCTCGGACTTGAAGTCGGCTTTTCCTGGCACCTGTCCTGTCTTTTGGGAAAGGAGGTGAGTGGGCTCGTTGGGAGAATGGCAGTGAGGAAGCCGAGCCAGCGACCCTGGCATGGGCTCTGTGCTTCAACCACCAGGTTCAATCCTTGGAGCTCCTTGCATGTGGGGTCATTGTCCCCATCTTGCAGGTGAGAAGGCTGAGGCACAGGGAGATTCAGGGACCCATGCAGATAGGTGGCAAGGTGGAGCGTGAGCCCAGGGCCCCTCTGCCTGCAGCCCCAAGCTGTGGCCACGGACTTCCCATGGGGCAGCTCCTGGGTTTCCAGGCCTGGGCTCAGCCATAGCAACTGCGGTCTGGGTGGACCACCAGCCTCTCTACACTCATGTCCTTAGCTCTCAATGTTCAGGATGGCGGTGGGCATATGGCCCCTCTCCTTTCCCATGTCCTGTGGTAATGACCTCGATAAGTGCAGAGTGGAGTGAAGAGTGAGGGAGGGAGAAGCAGTGTGGGGTGCAGCAGGCAGAACTTCCAGTAGCAATGCTCCAGGTGAGGGACCCTCGAAGCTGTGGTTGCAGGACCCATCCCCGGTGCAGCCGGGCCCTCCCATTGCCAGGTGAGGGGCGCCAGGCATGTCGGGAAGGAGGGGGATGTGGGTCAGCCGCGGAACTCGTGGGAACTCTGTTGTGACGGGAGTCATGGGATCCGGCCACTTCCTCTCTCCTGGCACCTCTTCCTTCCAGACTTGCTGATCGAGGCACTGGCGGGAGAGATCAGAGGCGAGGGGCCTTTCTTTCCTGGGTCGATGGAGGTGGGCTCTGACGTTGGGTGATGCGGGTGGCCTCCAGCTGAATCGGGCTCCCTGGGTGCCTGTCAACTCCTCTGCTGGGCCCTTCATTGACCCGGTGCCTCAGGCACTGGGGACCCTGGTCCTCCCATGGGTCCTTAAGCCAGTCTTCAAACAGTTCATGCCACGGTCCTCTGCCCCTCCCGCGTGGTCCCCACCTGGATCCCGGCAGCCTCAGGTATTCTTGGGCCCACTGGCTGGAGGCTGGAGGTGCCCTTCCCGGCCCACCCCCGCATGGCCGGGCTGCTGTGGCATCAGGCACCATCTCCATGTGGGGGGCACCAGTCCACCCTCCAGGTGGCCCTCAGCCGTCTCACAGGCTGGGTGTTGGCTGGTGGAGTGGCCACACCCTTTGCACTAACCCCACTTTCTGGGTCCCTCTGGGTGTTCTGTCGTCTCCAGTGGGTGAAGAGGCCTACAAGTCGGGAGCTGGTTTTTCTTCATTTCCTTTGTAAATTCTTATGTTCAGAGGGCTCCTGCCTTGGGATTGACATCTCTGGTTTTCAGGTGGAAATGCCCATTTTAAATCCCGTTACAGGTGTGTTTGCAGAGAAACAATACTGCAGACAGATGAACGTGTCCTGTGGATGGTGGGTCAGTGGGGCATTTGCTCCTTTTATTGTCCTTTTTAGTATTTTATTATTTTTTGAGATGGAGTTTTGCTCTGTCACCCAGGCTGGAGTGCAGTGGTGTGATCTTGGCTCACTGCAACCTCCACTTCTTGGGTTCAAGCAACTCTCCCGCCTCAGCCTCCTGAGTAGCTGGAATTACAGGCACCCACCATCATGCCTGGCTAATTTTAGATTTTTGTAGAGATTGGGTTTCACCGTGTTGTCCAGGCTGGGTCAGGTTTGATCCCCTGACCTCAAGGGATCTGCCCACCTCGTCCTCCCACAGTGCTGGGATTGCAGGCGTGAGCCACTGTGCCCGGCCCCTTTTTAGTATTTTAAACCATTCCAGGCTGAACTTTAAGAACTATGAGGAAAAATAAGATGTTTAAAGTCATGAACAAACACACACATCTTATCCTGATGGTGAAACAAATAGTTACAAGCTACTTTAAAATACCAGGAAGTTCTGGGTTGGCCAGAGGGTGGGAGTCAAGGTTTGTAGCCAGTTGGGTGCCGGGGCCTCTAGGCATGTGCTGAATCCGTGGCTCTTTCTTCGAATAATGTCTTTATTTTATTTATTTATTTATTTATTTTGAGATGGAGTTCTGCTCTTGTCACCCAGGCTGGAGTGCAATGGCGCGATCTTGGCTCACTGCAGCCCCTGCCTCCTGGGATCAAGCAATTCTCCTGCCTCAGCCTCCTGAGTAGCTGGGATTTCAGGTGTGCACTACCACGCCTGACTAATTTTTTTTGTATTTTTAATAGAGATGGAGTTTCACTATGTTGGCCAGGCTGGTCTTGAACTCCTGGCCTCAAAAGGATCTGGCTGTCTCAGCCTCCCAAAGTGCCACGCCACTGCGCCCAGCCTCGAATAATGTCTTTAAATCAGCCCCAAATCCACGGAGCCACAAGGAAAATAATTACATCGAGCAGAAGTTAACAGAATATCCCAAACCCCAAGGTGTGACAGAGTAAGGCCTGTGCAGCTGCAGCGTAGTGCTGAGCAGGAAGGATGCGTGGAGATGCCGGCTGTGGCGGCCGCGTGTTTTGAAGGCACCTGTGACTTCTGCTCCTGATGGGGCAGAGGCCTCAGGAACACGACTGTGGTCTGTGGTGTGCTCACGTCGGAGGGAGTGCCAGGAAGTTCCCAGGCCCGGGACGGGCGAGCCTTCTGTTGGTCCATGCAGGTCTCCTGCCTGTCTTTTATGAGTGTAATGTCGGAGGTAGCTTAGCTCTGATTTTAAACTCAGCTGTACCTCAGCTCCGGTGTAGTTTAGTGGCTTAGCCGTGGCAGGGAGGGGATGGGGTCGGCCCAGCCCCCTCCCCAGGAGGACTTTCCTGATCTGCCCCATCAGAACAATCCCGTCTCAGCTCTTACCACCTGTTCCGTCTGTCCCAACATTGACCTCCCCCTCCTGTCGCACAGCGGGCTGTGGGCCTGTGAGTGCTCCTGGATGGAACGTCCCAGACGCCCTCAGTCCCAATAAATGAGCTTAAGTGTGGCACCCGATCCACCCAAAACTGAGACTCTCCAATACATATGGAAAGCGGGGTGGTGGGGGAGCTTTCCGGCATTGTTCCAGTGGTTCCCAAAGGTTAGTGTCCGTCGGGATTCCTGGAGGGCTTGTGGAACAGGCTGCCGGGCCTCGCACCAGGGTTCCGATTTGTCAGGCCTGGGGAGGGACCTGGGAATTCTGCTCCTGACCAGCTCCCTGGTGATGCTGATGCTGCCGGCTGGAGGTCACACAATGAGAACCACCTCCCAGCATTAGCATCACTGTAGTGGGCTCAGCGGGGATCCCCCAAAGTATGACCAGGTCCTAACCCCTGGCACCTCAAACGCGACCCTATTTGGGTAATAGGGTCTTTGCAGATGTAATGAGGTTAAACACCTTGAGGGGGGTCATGCGGGATTTCGGGTCGCCCTGATAAGAAGAGAGAAGGCAGAGACCACAGAAAAGACCACATGAAGACAGAGGTCAGAGGCCGGAGTGATGTGGCCACAATCCAGGGAATGCTGGGAGCCCTCCGGGGCTGGAAGAGGCAGGAAGGACCCTCCTCTAGAGCCCCCGGTGGGAGCATGGCCCTGCCAGTGCCCTGACTTCTGAACCCCGGAACTGTGGGAGAAGAAACCTCTGCTGTTCTGAGCTCCGGGTCGGTGGTGATTTGTTGTGGCCGACAGAGGAGACCAGTGCAGCCCCCGAATTGTGCTCATTAGCAGCCACTTCCGGGTGCCGAGCTCCGCAAGACCTCACATCACGACCTCCAGGCAGCCAAGGTCGCGTGGGGCAAGCGCAACGAGTTTGTGCTTCTGCGCCCTCCTGTTTCTCCATGCAGCAGCCCATGGGTGCTTCTGGAACACATCTAGGCCCAAGCCCCTGGGTCCCGGAAGCCTGTGGAGAGCTTGCAGCCCAGGGCTGTCCCCAGGGCCCCTCTCTCTCAGTTTTGTTTGGAGCGGTGGCCTCGAATGCTGCCCAAGCCTGGGCTGGGGGTACCAGCTGGGCAGAGGGATGCCCTGTGACCTCTCAGCGGGCTGCGGCATCTGGGAACAACCTGCCCTGGGCCCAGGGTCGGGGGGTCCACGGGACAGGCATGGCGGGGTGGTGCTGGTGCAAAGCCACCTGCCCAGGTGGGGAGTGCTTCAGCCGCACGGGGCATCCATCAGTCACCTTGGGTATTGCTCCAGGAGCAGGCAGTCTGGGAGGCCTCAGAGGAGGTCTGCTGGCTGGTCCACTGGTTTGTCAATCACTGGCAGGGCAGAGAGTGATGAGCTGGGCTTGGAGGGGACACAGTCTTGGATATAAGCCCAGCTCTGTGGGCACAGGCACTGTGGCCCCTTCTCCACTGGCCTCAGGTTCCTGGTGTGTGAAATGAGGTGGAAATGAGTGGAAGGGGCTCCTGGCAGGGCTGTGAGCCTCCTACCTCTGGGTCCCACATCGGTGCTGGGTCCCAATGCCCACCTTGTCTCAGGGGTGACGTCATCACCTTTTGAAGAAGCCCCAGATGGTGTTGAATAGTGATCGCCACCTGCAGTGTGCACCAGGGAAGGAGCACCTGCCTTGTGGACCTAGCAGATGAGGGCAGGCATGACTGAGCCCGTCCCAGCTGGGCCTGGGGCCAGAGGCTTGTAACCCACAAGATGCCCTCAGAGCATAATTTGCACACAGGTGAGGGCCTGCGACAGAGGCCCTGCATGTCCAGAGGCAGGGCCAGGTAGAGCAGATAGGCTAGACACACCTGGAGATGCTGCCCTGGGCACACGCAGTTCCTGGGTAGGCCAGCGGAGGGCAGCAGAGCCTAGTGGCAGGCGACCCGGTGCCCAGGCCCTGATACCCTCCTTGCCCCGCTCAGCACCAGGCCTGGGAAGGCAGCGGGAGTCCTCTCCTGGCAGGAACTCCTCCTCCTCCTGGCAGCCTTCCTGGGCCTGTGCTGGGAACCTTACAACCCTTGCCTAAGGGACCCTAGGGGAATCTGTGTGGTGGCGGTGACAACCAACACTTGTTAGATTCTAGCCAGGAGGGAGGGCAGCTTGCTCTTAGTGGGGAGAGGGTGTGATGAGGTGGGCTGCTGTCTCCCACCACCAGGCCAGCCGGCTGCCTGGAGTGCAGGGCACTGATGGGGCCCTCTCTGGCTGTGGGGTTCCTGCTGGGTGGGGCTGGAGCAGCCCCTGGGTCTGTCCACCTGCCAGCCACTGTGGGGACGCTCAGACTCCCTTCTCCCCGGGTGGGGCACATCAGTGCCCCCAGGCATGTGAGGTGCTCAAAAGACCCTGTGCTTCTGTGGGTATGCGACTCATTCCACCTCATTTCCCCAGAAATCCGGGTCTCCAGGAGGCTCTTGCAGTCACCTCTTGCCGGTGCATGCGCTTAGGGAAAGGCCATTTTCAGCCTTCACTGGGGCAAAGGAAAGAGTCTGTGTGCCTGGGGATGCAGTGGGCAACTGGTGAGGGGCGTCACGCTTTGCAGACAGGGCCAAAGTCCCAGAAGGGGAAATAGGTTGGGAGCTGTCAGAGGCCGAGTTGGACAGCCCTGCCTTTCCTCCTGCACTGCACAGCCTCTTCTCCTGGAATTGGACAGGGCAGGGAGGACTGAGAGGGGAAACCGAGGCCCAGACATCCCAGGCAATTGCTGAGGTCACCCCAGTGTCTGTTCCTTGAGTGCAGCAGCGGCTTGGGCCCTGGGTGCCCTGCCTGTCCATCAGCTCCGCCCACGCCCCCTCCCTGATTTTTCTCCTTGGCATAGCCCACCCAGCCTCTGGCACAGCCCTGGAAAAATGGTCAAGGAAAACTCTGGGTGCTGGGCCAGCATCAGAGCAGAGCCTGGGGGACCCTGGACCTCCGTCGGTGGCCACAGCAGGAACACTGTGTGGAAGTGTGCTGTGCATACTCAGGCATCCTCACTTCTGACTTACAGAGGAGGGAGCTGGGGCTCAGAACATCCTGGAACATGCCCACCCCTGAGCACACCTGGGCTGGCTGCCTCCAGAAACCAGGGTGGTGTTGGCCACTCTGATAGGCAAAAGGGATTGCATTTGTTTTGGGGACTGTCTGAGGTTAGAAGTCACCCAGTGAAGACAGGAGAACACGGGTGGGGGATATTGTCTCAGTCTGAGTGCCCGAAGGTGGCGGTATTAGCTCAGCCGTGGGGACAGGCGGTGCACAGCCTGTGCTCTGGCCAGGAGGAAGGGGTGCATCAGGGGCTCTGTGGCTGGAGGCGAGGAGACCTCTAAGTAGAGCTGGGAAGGAGGAGTGGGGGCCCTGCTCCTGTGAGAGGTGGCAGGTGGGCAACGATGGCCATGGCTGGGCTGGAGGGAAACTGCTGACCCATGTCACTCGAGCGGGACATGAGACTGGCCCAGGCAGAAGGGCCTGAGACCCCAGGGCCCTCATCAAACGTTCACTGGCTGCTTGGGGTTTGATGAAGGGTCCGGCAGTGTGCCCCCTCTGGGAGGCAATCTTGCCCGGCTCATCCACCTCTGGCATTTGTTTCAGTTGCCAAGAATGTGTTTGGGGGTGCCAGGGCCGATGGTCCCGTTTTCCACCTGGCAAGTAGTCCTGCCGCATAACTGAAAGGCAGCGACTCCACATGACCACGGGGCAGGCAGGATGGCGAGCTCTGCTCCAACCTGCGTGGGGGCAGCGGCCCCGGGAGGCGGACTCCGGGCTGGACAGGGGACACGGGGGAAGAGTCAATCTGGTAGAGGTTACAGAGGGGCCACCCACTTGGCTGGTGCAAGCAGGAACGCTCTCCAGAGAGGCCACCCTTCCAGGCTCTGGGGACCCGTGCATAGGGGTGGAGAGTTCTGGCATTTATTATTATTGTTTGTTCCAGAACAAAATTCACTGCCATTCTCAGTTGGCCAATAATGTGGTAGGAACAGGTGGGAGCTACCCCCAGATACAGGGTGCTGGGTGCTGTGCTGATTTTCTGGGGCTGCTATGCAAAGTACCACAGCCTGAGTGGCTTTAGACAATGGAGATGTGCTGTGTTGCAGTTCTGGAGGCCAGAAGTCCCAGGTGCAGGTGCCGGCAGGACCGGGCACCCTCTGAAGGCCCTAGGGAAGCATCCCTCCTTGCTGCTCCTGGCTTGCGGCTCTGGTGTTCCTTGGCTTGTGGCTGCATTGTTCCAGTCTCTGTCTCTCTCTTCATGTGTCTTCTCCCCTGTGTGTCTCTGTCCACATTTCTCTCTACTTATAAGGACATCGATTATATTGGATTCAGGGCCTTCCCTGCTCCGGTATAACCTCAACTTATTACATCTGCAGGAACCCTATTTCCAAATAAAGTCACATCTGAGATTCCAAGTGGATGTGAATTTTAGGGGCACACGATTCTACCTTTCCAGGTGTTTTCTGTCTCACAAGCATCCATGGGCAGGCAGCTTTTTGATTTTTACGGTGAGGGGCGGACCCAGCGTTGCTTTGAATGGCCTCATGCTAGGCATTGGGAGGGGGTGAAGGCCAGAGAGTGGGGTGCAGGTATCAGGAATGAAGGGATGGGGGCCGGGGGCTCTAGCATCCAGTCTTCCTTCTGATCCCAGCCTTGCCATTTTCAGCTGTTTGGTGTTTGAGCAAATTATTGGACCTGCCTGAACTCTAGTTTCCACATCTGTAAGGTGGGCCCATTATTTCTCCGCGCTGCATTGGCATCAGTTGCTGATTCTCTGTAGCGAATGGAGACGACAGAGTCGGTTTGTACGGGGCCGGGAATGGTGTCCTCAGAAATGTTCCAGGGGCGGGCCCAGCTTCTTCTCCACCCGCTGGCTGCACAGACTCCTTGTGCTTTGGGTGCCTCATCTGCAGAATGGGAATAACCACAGTTCCTGCCCTGTTGGCTTAAGGCGAGGACAGGTGGGAGGCAGGCCCAAAGCCCTCCTGGGTGCCTGGCCCGGGGCCAGCCTTCGATGCAGATCAGCCTCCGTGCAAGTCACTCTGGGGCTCAGGCATCTGGAGATGGTCGGGGAGGCTCTTGCAGACCTTTCTGCTTTCCCCCGAGACCCTGGCTCCACCGTGGGTTTTGTTGGCATTATTGGAGGGCGGTGGGGAGTGAGTGCCGGCGAGATGGACCTGGTAGCGATGACAGTTGCCAGCCACATCTCCAACGTGGACTTGGTCCCAGCCTGGCAGCACAGGTGAAGCTGGGAGTGGTATGTGCAGGGCTGTCTGCATAAGCGGCATCCCAGAGCCTTCCTCTTGGACACTGACCGACGGGACATCGGGCCACGCAGCATCCACGCGCAAGCACTTGCCACCAAGTGTGTCTGCAGCGAGAAGATGCCAGGGGCTTGTGTGACAGCGGAGCTGCCAGCGCCCACCTGCTGGGTCGAAAGCACCTGTCTCTGCCCAGAAGGGAGGGTCCCGTGGTGGGTGAATGAAGGTTGGGTTGGTTTCACAGACCCCCCCTCGTGCCCACTCTGCCCATCTCTCTGTCTAGACCGAGGCCACGTCAGCTGGCAGGGCCTGTGAGCCCTCTGGCCTTACATTTCCTTGGTCTGGGCCTCTCTCTGTCACATGGTGAATGATCCCTGAGCAAACAGTGCCATGTCCTTGGGGAGCTTCGGTTTGAAGGGGCCCCACCATGGGTCTTTTGTAATGTGAGCCATTGCCCCGTGGATTGGGGTTTCCATGGATTGGTGGGGCACACCGCACCTGTGGTCAGCCCCCACCCCCATCTTTGAGTCTGGGTAAGACAACTCCAGCCTTGCCCGGCCCCGGGTGCCCCCACAGCTCATTCACCTGGCACAGAGAGGCAGTGAGCAACCAAGAAAGGCACTTTTGATCTGGGCATGGCTGGCACGTTTGCCAAGAGCCCCCAGACATCCCTGCCTGGCTCGAGCCCAAGGCAACTTCTCAAAGGGCAGTTCCTTCAAGAGAGACTGTTGGGAAACACCTTTGAAAAATGGCTTTGTGCAGCCGGCCTGGAGGGCTGTGGACCAAGCCCCAGGGCTCCTCCTTGGCCACCAGCCTGGGTCCCAGGACGCAGGGCCATATGGCAGGTTTAGAAATTAAGCCAGGCCCTGACATTCCTGTGTGCAGCTCCGGAGGCCCCCTCCCCGCCCCATGCCTGCAGCCCACTCCCTACCTCTGCCAGCTCGGGGCTCAGCGCCTGCCCTGCGCTTGGGGTGGGGTGAGGGGCTGGGCTTCCACACCAGCCGACTGGGAAGCTTCTCCAAGTGGTGAAACCCAAGGGAAAGCCATGGAGTCTTTCCCCGCCGCCACCCGCCTTGGTTTAGTGATGCTCTGCTGGGCCACGTATCCTGCTCTCAGAGTTCGGAAGGGACTTAATCTATTTTTGTCCTGTTCAGCCAGGATGATTATCTTTAATAAGGCCATCTTGAACGTTTCCTTGTCAGCTGGTTTTAAGGAAATGTTTGTGCATTAAGCATTTTCCCACAGCGGTAAGACAATGTGCTGTCCCTTGCCAAAGATCACATTTGCCATCCTCGGCGTTCCTGCCTCTGGACGGTGAGCCTGGAGGCTGGCCAGCCCAGCGCTGCCAGGGGCCCTCCGTTGATCACTATCAGGATGTGATTGATTAATATCTCATTGAGGAGGAGGCCTGCGCTTGTCTGGCCCGGAGCTCCCTGCTGCCGAGGTGCTCTGTGGGCAGGGTCCCTGACCACTGGCAGTGGGGAGGGGCAGCAGAGAGGTGGTGCATGGGCTCCGGCAGGTGGCCTGAGTGATGGGCTGAGCTTGGCTGTAGCCGTGTGAACCGGCTGCCCGGCCCTGCTCCCAGCTCTTTAAAGCACTTCTAGTTTGCCCAGCTGGGTACGTCCAGTGCAGCCCTTTACATTTCCAGTTTGTCCAGATCCACGAAGCAAAACCAAACTGTCCGGGTCTCCTGAGGCCTGCTGGCCCTGGCTCCCAGGCCCGGCTGCCCAGTGAGGCGCTGTGGGAAGGTGCCTCTGGGTGATTCTCTGAGCCTGTGGGCAGGGGACAGAGGGAGCTTGTCCCAGCCTCCTGTCCTTGGTGAACTGCTCCAGTGGGGACAGGCCTCTCTCCACCGTCTTCCCACTCAGGGCTACACAGAGGCCAGGCTCCCAGGGCCCAGCCCTCACCTGCTGAGTGACCAGGGCAGGGGACAGCATCTGTATCTGGCTGTGTGGGGGCCCAGCCACAGAAAGGCAGGTGGGACAGCAAATGGCAGCATTTGGGGTTTTCAGAGGCCACAGCTTCTGGGGAGAGGAGGATCCCCGAGCATGAATGGTTGCAACAGGATGTGGGGAGGGAAGAGGAAGAACTGGTCCAGACAGAGAAGGAGTAAGGAGGGCCCAGGGCAGTGGGCAATGCTGTGTCTGCTCCATGTCCAAGAGGTGATGCTTGGGCTGATGCCTGCGGAGAGGTGGGCAGCCCAGGGACTGCCTGGCCTGCTTGACAAGCTAATGGCTGGATGGGTAGGGCCATCCAGTGAGGGTATTTTCTAAATTGGAAAGTCCCTGATTTTTTGGGAGTTGGAGAACTTTAAAGTGGGAAGGGCCTGTGGAGAACTTAGCATCAGGCCCCCTGGTGTTGGAGAGGCTGAAACCTGGCATGGCAGGAGTCGCCCAGCCCGCACTGCTGGGAGAGGACCAGTGGCTGCCGCACTAAGAACTTACCTGGGGCAGGTGCATGGGTCTCTCACAGTGCAAACCCCATGGCCTGGAATGCAGTATTCATGCCAGAAACACTGAGAAAGGCTCTGCCATCCAGGGACTATGCTGTGAGGGTTTGCTGAGCACCAGGATTTGCTGAGCACTGGAGTCTGCTGAGCACCCAGATTTTCTGAGCAGTGGGGTTTGCTAAGCACCTGGGTTTTGCTAAGCACCAGAGTTTGCTGAGCACCAGGATTTGCTGAGCAGTGGGGTTTGCTAAGCACCTGGGTTGGCTGAACACTGGGATTTGTTTAGCACTGGGATTTGCTAAGCACTGGGGTTTGCTGAGCATGAGGGTTTGCTGACTACCATACTGCCTGGGATGCCACAGTGAATGCAGGCACAGCCCCACCTGAATGTTGCTTCAGACAATTCAGCCTCCTCTTATCCCAGCTCTGTGAGATGGGGCCCGCACACCTCAGGATTGTCCAGAGTATCACACCTGGTTACACTCTCCTCCCCATCTTAGGAGAAGCCTCTGTGACCCACCTGCTCATGCCCATGTCCTGGGCTCAGTGTTGATGCTTCCACCCCACCCCATCGCAGTCATCAACAAAGTCCATTTGAACCTCCAAGCACATTTTTGGTCTGCCTCTCCTCATTCCCTCTCCCCTGTCCCAGCCCCGCCATCCAACACACCTGGAGGACTGTAGCGGTCCCTGATGGTCCACGTGTTTCTCCACTGCTGCCTTCTCTGCTCTGTCTTTGCACCCGCAGCAGCTATCGGATCATGTCCCTCCCTGTTGTGAAACTCAGCTATGGCTGTCCACAGCCCTCAGCCCTGTGTGCACGAGCCCCTGCCCACTGTGAGCCTGCCACCCCTGCCATGTCACTGGCCAGCACCACACCTCCCAGCCTCAGGGCCTTTGTCCAGGATGTTTGGATTGGGCTGAATGATGACCCCCTTAAGATATGTCCAAATCCTAACTCAGAACCTGTGGGTGTGACCTTTTTGGAAAGAAGGGTCTTTGCAGGTGAAATTAAGGTAAGGGATCAGATCATCCTGGATTATCTGTGTGGGCTCAAAATCCAATGCCAGGTGTCTCATGAGAGAAGAGGTGAAGACAAGGAGAGGAGGAGGAGGATGCATGAAGACAGAGGCAGAGACTGGAATGATGCGGCCACAGCTGAGGAACACCTGGAGCCCCCAGGAGCTGGAAGGGTCAGGAAGGACCCTCCTCTAGCACTTTCAGAGGGAGGGCGGCCTTGCTGACACCTGGGTCTTGGGCTTCTGGTCCCCAGAACTGAGAAAATAAGTCTCTGTTGTTCTGAGCCACCCAGTTTGGGATGGTTTGTTACAGCCGCTGCAGGAGACTTGTACACATTTGTTCTGCCAACACGCTTTTCTCATTCTCACACGCCTTTCAGGTCTCAGACCCACTCCCTGGAGGAGGAGCTCCTTGGTGCCCATCCAAGCACCTGCCCCTGCCTCTTTGGGAGCCCCACCACAGTCTGTGATCATGCATTTATTGATCACTTATTAACTTATTTATTGGCTAATTACACATTTGTTGATTATTGAAAATGCGAACTATGTCTGGTTTACCTTTGAATCCCAGCATCTGTGAAGAGCAAGCTCCTGCTATTATTATTGTTAATCAGTATTAGTATTAGTATTAAATGAATGAACAGGTACCTCCTCATTCATTCATTTATCCACTCAATTACCATTTATTGAATGCTGCTGGGTGCCAGGGGCTGGAGATACGGCTGTGAACAAGACAGACCCAAGTGCCTGCCTTGGTGAGCTCTTCTAGTCAGAGTGGCCGGGAGAAGCAGACAAAGTGTCTGGTGCATCAGGCAGTGGTGGGCTCCAGTGGAGATTTAGGCCAGGCCAGGGCAGGCCTGGCTGATGAAGGAACACATACCCAAGGAAAGGGAGGCATGGATTCCAGTGGAGACCTCGGGACAGAGCAGCACATGCCAAGGCCCTGAGGTGGGGCATGCTCAGCTCCTCGAGGTTCCCTGAAGAGGCCTTGTGTGGAGCAGAGGAGCTCCTGGGGGTTTGAGTGGAGGAAGGATGAGATCCAGTGTACTCTGTTAAGGCTAGTCCTGAGTCCTGATGGCTGGGATGTCCATGGCCTTTGAGCTGTGCAGTGGAGAAGTGAGAAGTGAGGATCTGCAGGGGTGGCTTCAAGCGTTTTTGAGTCTGCAAGGGAGACAACTGATCACTTTAATCAGACACTGCAAACTCTTTAGATCAAGGCCTGGGAGATGTGGCCATTTTCTTGCCCACTCTGAGGTGGGAGATAGCTGAGGTGTTGACCAAGATCAAGACAGGGCAGCACCACCATTTGCCAGGCTCTGCCTTTAGGCATCTCTCACCTGGCTGCCTTGAACACTTGCTCCCTTCAGAGTCGCAAATCAATCAATTGATAAATCAATCAGTACATCAATCCTCATGTTACTTTGTTAATCACCTCTTGTATCAGTCACAGCACTGACATCTGGCACACATTATCAAATTTAATCCTTCCCACTTTCCCTCGTGAGGCCCTTTATACAGATGAGGAAACCGAGGCTTAGAGAGGAAATCCTGTGGCTTCAGGGTCATCAGTTAGGAAGTGGCTGACTCTGGGGTGGACCTCAGGCCTGTGTGAGGCTGAGGTCAGTGTGTCCTGGCATGGAAGAGAGAGAAGTTGGCAGATGCAGTGCCCCAGCATCTACTTGGAGGAAGAGGTTGGGATCCTTGGGAGAGAGGGCTTCTGGAAGTGCAGGTGTTCTAGGAGAGAACTTTGTGAGCAATGCACAGTGCTGGAAAACATGGGGCCAAGAGGTTGGCCTGGTGGGGTTCTGTGTCTCTGAGGCTACGACTGGGGGACACAGCCAGTGGGGTCCCTGACTGACACCTTTGTAGAGTTCTAGGGAGAGAAAGGCAGGAAATATAAATTATTCTACCAAGACAGTTGTCTTTCTGGGGTATGACCAATTTTCTCCACCCACCATCCATCCATCCATCCGTCCATCCATCCATCCATCCATCCATCCATCCATCCAAACATCTGTCCATCCATCTAAACATCCGTCCGTCCGTCCGTCCATCCATCCATCCATCCATCCATCCATCCATCCATCCAAACATCCATCTATTCATCCAAACATCCATCCGTCCATCTAAACATCCGTCTATTCATCCATCCATTCATTCATTCAAACATCCATCCATCCATCCATCCATCCATCCATCCATCCATCCATCCATCCAAACATCCACCTGTCCATCCAAACATTCATCCAAACATCCATCCATCCATCCATCCATCCAAACATCCACCTGTCCATCCAAACATTCATCCAAACATCCATCCATCCATCCATCCGTCCATCTAGACATTTATCCATCCATCCAAACATCCATCCATCCAACCATTCAGACACCCATCCATCCAACCATCCAAACACCCATCTATTCATCCATCCATCCATCCATTCATCCATCCATCCATCCATCCATCCATCCATCCATCCATCCAAACATCCATCCATCCACCCATCTGTCCATCCGTCCATCCATCCATCCATCCATCCGTCCATCCATCCATCCATCCATCCAAACATCCATCCATTCGTCCGTCCATCTATCCATCCAAGCATTTATTCATCCATCCAAACATCCATCTGTTCATCCATCCATCCATCCATCCATCCATCCATCCATTCGTCCAAACATCCATCCATCCAAACATCCATCTATTCATTCATCCATCTATCTATCCATCCATCCATCCAAACATCCATCTATTCATCCATCTATTCGTCCGTCCATCCATCCATCCATCCATCCATCGATCCATCTATCCATCCAAACATCCATCTGTCCATCTAAAGTTTCATTCAAACGTCTATCCATCCATGCATCCATCCAAACATCCACCTGTCCATCCATTCATCCAAACATCCATCCATCCATCCATCTAAACATTTATCCATCCATCCAAACATCCATCCATCCAACCATTCAAACACCCATCCATCCAACCATCCAAACACCCATCTATTCATCCATCCATCCATCCATCCATCCATCCATTCATCCATCCATCCATCCATCCATCCATCCATCCATCCAAACATCCATCCATCCACCCATCTGTCCATCCGTCCATCCATCCATCCATCCAAACATCCATACATTCGTCCATCCATCCATCCATCCAAGCATTTATTCATCCATCCAAACATCCATCTGTTCATCCATCCATCCATCCATCCATCCATCCATCCATCCATTCGTCCAAACATCCATCCATCCAAACATCCATCTATTCATTCATCCATCCATCTATCCATCCATCCATCCAAACATCCATCCATCTATTCATCCATCTATCCATCCATCCATCCATCCATCCATCCAAACATCCATCTGTCCATCTAAAGTTTCATTCAAACGTCTATCCATCCATGCATCCATCCATTCATCCATCCGTCCATCTAAACATCCATTCGTCCATCCATCCATCCATCCATCTAAACATCCATCCATCCATCCATCCATCCATCCATCCATCCATCCAAACATCCATCTGTCCATCCAAACATCCATCCATCCATCCATCCATCCATCTATCCATCCATCCATCCATCCATCTAAACATTTATCCATCCATCCAAACATCCATCCATCCATCTATCCATCCAAACACCCATCTATTCATCCATCCATTCAGCATCCATTCTTCCATCCATCCATCCATCCATCCATCCATCCATCCGTGCATCCATCCAAACATCCATCCATCCATCCATTCATCTGTCCGTCTGTCCATCCACCCATCCATCCATCCATCCAAGCATCCATCCATCCATCCGTGCATCCATCCATCCATCCATCCATCCATCCATCCATCCATCCATCCATCCAAACATCCATCCATTCATTCATCTATCTATCCATCCATCCATCCATCTATCCATCCATCTAAGCATTTATCCATCCATCCAGACATCCATCCGTCCATCCAAACACCTATCTGTCCATCCATCCATCCATCCATCCATCCATCCATCCATCCAAACATCCATCCATCCATCCATCCATCCATCCATCCATCCATCCAAACATCCATCCGTCCGTCCATCCATCCATCCATCCATCCATCCATCCATCCATCCATCCATCCAAACATCCATCCGTCCATCCATCCATCCATCCATCTATCCATCCATCCATCCATCCATCCAAACATCCATCCATCCATCCATCCATCCATCCATCCACCCATCCATCTATCCATCCATCCATCCAAACACCCATCTGTCCATCCATCCATCCATCCATCCATCCATCCATCCATCCAAACATCCTTCCATCCATCCATCCAAACATCCATCCATCCATCCATCCAAACATCCATCCATCCATCCATCCATCCATCCGTCCAAACATCCATCCATCCATCCAAACATTCCCCAAATATCTATCCAAACTCCCTGCTTCCCTCTTTGTAGTCTATGACAAGCATTCTTCTTGGTACTGGGGATACAGGATGGATCCTAGTTCCTGCTCTCAGGAGGCTGGGAAGCTCTGAAGAAATAATTACGCAAATAATTATACTAGAATTGTGAGGACCACCAGGAAGGAAGGTACAACACTCACTAAGAGTGTATAACCAGGCCCCCCTCACCTGGTGAGGGTACAGCACTCACTAAGAGTGTATAATCAGGCCCCCCTCACCTGGTGAGGGTACAGCACTCACTAAGAGTGTATAACCAAGCCCCCCTCACCTGGTGAGGGTACAGCACTCACTAAGAGTGTATAATCAGGCCCCCCTCACCTGGTGAGGGTACAGCACTCACTAAGAGTGTATAACCAGGCCCCCCTCACCTGCTGAGGGTACAGCACTCACTAAGAGTGTATAATCAGGCCCCCCTCACCTGGTGAGGGTACAGCACTCACTAAGAGTGTATAACCAGGCCCCCCTCACCTGGTGAGGGTACAGCACTCACTAAGAGTGTATAATCAGGCCCCCCTCACCTGGTGAGGGTACAGCACTCACTAAGAGTGTATAACCAGGCCCCCCTCACCTGGTGAGCTGAGATGAATGGGATGAGCCAGAGTGACCTGGTCGGGAGCAGAGAAGCACAGTCCCAGTGGGAGGAATGGAATGTGCAAAGCGTCCGAAGAAGGAAGGGCTTGTTGAAGTGGGAAGACTGGTATCTGTAGGGGTGGGTGGGGAACATGAAGAGGCTGTGGAGGAGGCGGGGGGCTCAGGCACTGGGTCAGAGGGGCCGTACTCTGATGATGCTGACAGACTCAGGGTCAGGTGATCACTCTGGGGTGTGAACTCAATGTGGCCCCCTTCCAATCCTGTTTTGCAGTCTCTGCTTTCTCAGAAGGTTACTCCGAAAGGGGACCACAAGGTCAAGATGGGCACGGGGAGGCTTTGGATGCCGAAGCACTTTTATTTTGGCAAGTCAGCTGAAGGAGCACGTGAGCCTAAAATTAGGCAAGAGTGTGAGCTGCACACAAGTTCACACGCTCAGAACTCCTGTGGGCAGGGCCTGCGCAGCTCTCCTCTGTCTGTTAATGGTACAATCTGTTCAGACCTTTGGAACATTCCTCAGCTTTTATTTAATGTAGGAAGAATCATTTCTGGAATTAGCATGTAAATTGGCAGAAGTCAGCAGCTGTAGCAGAAGTCACTCTCTGTGTTAGGACAGGAGAGCGAAGGCCTGTGCATGGATGGGAGGTCCACTCTCACTCCCCTGGCACCCTCCTTTCCCCTTCAAGGGGCAAATACATGCTTCGTTTAAGACGCTCCAGCCTTCTTCCCAAAATGTGCAACTCGGGAAAGAATCTGTGTCCCTTCGGCGCTGGCTGCAAGCGGGAGAGGGGTCGTGGCCAGGGACGGGGTGCTGAGGAGAGCATGGGAAGCCTTTCTGACCAAATGGCTTGCTTCGGGAAAATCTTCCCACAGGAGTGACCCCATGGCCTGCCTCCCAGCACAAGGTTATTGAAAGGGGACACAGAGAAATGTTCACTGCCCTAAGCTGTCTTGTCTGGTCTGGTCGGGGGCAGATATTTTACACATTTTATAGCCCTATTAGTTTTAGGTCTTTTGGATAGGGGTGACCAGTTGATCATTAACTGTTTGCTACGTGTGGCATTCCGAATTCTGGCCCCAGATAGCTCAGCCCAGCGTGCTGATTCCGCCTGGCCGTTGGGCCATGGCTGGGTGGGCCGCCGCCTTCCCCAGCGGGTGGGGCGAATTCCCCTGATGCCAGGGCTGGGGCTCATGTGGAGGCCTCCCTGGCTCCCTCGGGCTCTGGCGTGAACACTTCATTATCCTTTCTGGGAGTTCAATCCCCTTGTGAACCCTCCACCATGGTGTCTTCACAAGACTGTGAGCGTCTGCCCTAAAAAGGCACAAATGATTTGATTCTGACATTCCTACTTTGGTGTGTTTCCCCCAGAATAAAATAGCAATCAGGCTGGGCGCGGTGGCTCATGCCGGTAATCCCAGCACTTTGGAAGGCGGAGTCGGGCGGATCACAAGGTCCGGAGATCGAGACCATCTTGGCTAATATGGTGAAACCCTATCTCTACTAAAAATACAAAAAATTAGCAAGGTGTGATGGGTGCCTGTAGTCCCAGCTACTCAGGAGGCTGAGGCAGAAGAATCACTTGAACTCAGGAGGCAGAGGTTGCAGTGAGCTGAAATGGTGCCACTGCACTCCAGCCTGGGCAACAGAGTGAGACTCCTCCCCACCCCCCACCCAAAAACAGCAATAAAACAGGGGCTCTCTCTACGTCCTGGACAACCATGGGGTCTGGGTGTCCTCTTCTCCGCCTTTCGGCCTCCAGGCCTGGCCAGGACACTGACCTGTCCTCATTGTAAGACTTGCATTTTTGACGTTCTCTACCTACAAAACGTTCCTGCCAGAGTGCAGCTTTTGGTTCGGTTGGGAGTCCTCAGGCAGCTTCTTGGACAGGAGGGTTGGGCAGATCGGTGGGGTGGGAGTTGGGGAGCGGCCACACTCATGAGTAGATTCTCGTTTTGCACTAATCAAATTTTCTAGCAGAGCTTCCAGAAATGTTCTCTTGCAGAATCAAAGGCCATTGCAAGGCATTAAAAACCAATGTGCCTTCAGTGTGTAAGCTCCCGGTCTCACCCCCAGCTGGTTCACGTTGCCACCCAGTCCCGTCTCAGACCTCCTCAGGCCACCTGTTCTCCCTCCCCGCCCCCAGCTCAGTGCCATCTCCCCTCCCGGCAACTCCCTGTTCTGCCTCCTCTCCTTCTGGGACACGTGGCCTCTGGTGGGCACTTCCAAATGGTCAGTGTTGTCACTCACCCTGGGCTTAGAACTGTCTATGGCTCTTGAGCATTCAATCTAAGAGAAAAGCCCCAACCCCTGGTTTGAACCTAGAATGCCCAGCGAAACCCGGCCCCTCCTTTCCCCGCGCCTTCACTCAGGGCAGCCTCGAGAACGTCTTGCAGCTGCCTGGACATGGCACCGCTGTCTCTCTCTGTGCGTGTCCACTGCTGTTCCCTCTGCTGTCTCTCTCTGTGCGTGTCCACTGCTGTTCCCTCTGCTGTCCCCTCGTCCCCACCTGGCCATCCTGCCCCACCCCAACGCCCCTCTTCAGGAAGCCTCCCCCGTCCCCGTCTCTGGGCTCTAGTGCTGCATTCACCACGTTATTCCCTTTCCATGAGTCTCATTTCCTCCCGGGTCACCTTCCACCTCCATGCATTGTGGGGCCAGAGGCAGCTCTGAGCACTGTGGCTGAGGGATAGACGGGCTCTGAGCACTGTGGCTGAGGGATAGACGGACCAGTATGTGGGGAGGTGGGTGAGGGGTGTGCAGTTTTATAGCTCAGCCCGGAACACAGGCGGTGGAGCCAGACAGACCTGGGCTTGAGCCCAGCCCTCGCAGCTGTGTGATCTGAACAAGTTACCTAACCTCTCTGAGCCCGGTTTTTTCATGTGAGCAAACAGGCCATGTGACAGCCCTTCCGGAAGGTCAGGGAGGCTGTGGCCTGGCCCTCACTCGGAAGTGCTCAGTGATGGGTTTGGAATATTGCGGGGACCGAGGGGTAGGGACGTTGTCCCTAACTGCGTGAGGATGGCCCTGGTGTGTGGAGCAAAAAGACAAGCTGGCCCCCAGGCGTGGGGGCTGGGGGTGCCACAGGGAGATGCTTTTATGCTCATGCCTTCCAGAAGGGGAGAGCCCCAGGCCTCACCCAGGAAAGAGAAGGACCTGTGCCAGGCGCTGGCTTCATGTCCAGCTCTGTCACCCTCTTTCGTGGGGATCCGGGGCCCCATTGTTCACATGGGGGTGGCCTCTAGGCTCCTGGTGATCTCTTGGGAGCTGCCCTTGGTGATGCCGAGCTGCTTACAGGGGTCCTTCTGGGGCCTGAGGCCAGGTGGTCACTGGGCCCCTGCCCCTCGGCCCCTTTGTGAACCCAGCAAAACCTGCACCTTTGGTGCATGACCTCCAGCTCCTTGGGAACCTATGGCTGCTCTTCCAGAAGCCCCTCTACCTGGCAACGGGGCCTCCACCGAGAACTCCTGGTGCTGAGATGGACGGATCGTGATTTCCCTCTGTCTGCACCGGATTTTGCTTAGGAGAGAAAATGCCAGAAACAAAAAGGCTTGTCTCACCCTCAGCCTTAATGTAGGATTTATTATGAACAAATGAAACTCCCTTCCTGGGCAGTTGCTCTGTGGCCAGCGTGGCCTAGGAAGGCTCAGCTCCAAGTGATCAGCTCTGTCCTACAGAGACTGAAGCTTGGAGCAGCTGGTGACAGGACCACGGGCACGTAGCCTGGATTGGGAGAAAATGGGAGTGGCGATCACTAGTGTTTGCGGAGCACTCGCTAGGAGGCCTGAGCCAAGGATGTTATCTTATTAATGTATGTTATCTTATTTAATCAGAGCCTGCCAAACATCCCAGTCTGCCCCAAAGTCCCGGGCGACACCTGTCACCCTGGCGTTGTCATTAATAACCCCTGGAAGGGGAAAACTCTCAGAGTGCCCTTGTGGAGCTGATAAGGAGCATGGTTTCGTTGTGCTTAGTCCTCTATCGAGCCCTCTGGAATATCCCTATGATGTGGATGAACAAACTGTGGGTCAGGGGGACGGAGGGACTTGCCCAAGGTCAGCAGCAGGGTTAGATTCCAGGATTTATAATCTCAGAGGTGGGATTTAAAGCCACGGCCCTCTAATCCTTCCCAAGCAACCGAAGGCCACGGAGAGCATTCGCAGTGTCAGGGAGGGTGGTGGGAAGGCAGGGGCGGAGGTCGCTGCAGAGGCCTGACCTTCCCAGGACCCCTCACCAGCGGTCAGCAGCCAGGGTCCCAGGAAGAATTCTGCCGAGAGAGAGCTTTTTCCCCTTCAAGGAATAAAAAGCACACACACACATTCCTCCGAATCAAAGGTGTGTCCAGAGAGAGGGAGGGTAAGGCCCCTTGACCGGCAGCTGCCAGCAGCCTGGGCACATGACAGCCCCTGAAGGCTGCTGGCACCGACTCCGGCCAGGCATTTGCAGTGGACGGCAGTGCCAGGAGAGGGAGGGCGGCCTTTCACCAGCTTGGCACCTCTGCCATGTGACGGCCGCCTCCCCTGGGGGAGGGCGGGGCCGCTCCTCTCCCGGCAGGCGGGTGCAGCCCCAGGGGTGCTGCGGGCCACTGCTGGACCTTCAGGGCCCGGCTCCCGGCACTGGCCTCTGTGCCCTGGCCGTTCCTGGGGCGGGGCGTGGGTCAGGAACTCGCACTCTCACTCGGGAGATAGGAACTCAGTCCCGTTCATAACCCCACCGTGTAACCTGGAAGGCACTTTGCAGTTTACAAAGGCCGTCATAGCCAGCGTCCTTGAAGGAGGCGTGTCAGTGTCCACTCCCCAGAGAGCAACCTGTGGCCTGGGAGGGGGGCTTTGCCTCCCCGACGTCACATGGGAGGGCTGTTTCCTCGTTGGGTTCCAGCGCAGGGCTGTGATCTGGAGTCCAGGCCTTGCTGGCCGGGACCCCCAGGACAAGGGTGGCCACGACATGTGTTCTGGCGCTTTCAGTACTAGTGAAAGAAACGAGCCGGCCGTGTCAGCTGGGAGATTTCTTGCGGCTGCTGTAACAAAAGATCACAAACTGATGGGGGCTGAAAACCACAGAAATGCCTTCTCTCCCAGTGCTGGGGCCCGAAGCCCGATATCTAGATGTAGGCAGGGTTGCACTCCCTCCAAAGGCTCCAGGGAGGGACCCCGGCCTCTTTCTGCCCTGGTGCCTCTGGGTGCCCCGTGGCTTGTGGCTGCACCACTGCAGTCTCCGCCTCATTTTCATGTGGCCCCCATCTCTTCTCCCTGTGTCTCTCCTCTGAGCCCTTAGGAGGAGGCTGGTCATTGGATTTAGGGTCCTGCAGGATGATCTCACCTCAAGGTCCTTAATTGCATCTGCAGATGCCTATTTCCAAATAGGGCCACATTTGGTTAGGACGTGGACACGTCTTTCGAAGCCACCATGCAGGCCGCTACAGGAGGTTTCATGAATTCATCTCAGTTTCCAGAGGACCTGGTGTTGCTTGGCCGGCCCCCTCCAGCAGTGACCAGAGGTTGCTGAGCAGCGGAAGTTTTAGGTGGGGCAGACCCTCACCTGTCTGCCACGGCAAGCCCCACCCCTGACCCCCGACCCTGCCTGGGACCCCTGACCTGGTTGGTCTTCCCAGTGCATTTCACAGCCAGGTAAACTGAGGTAGCTCAGCATGAGTTATTGCCAGGCCCGGGCTGCCCAGGGCACCCGGCCCATGGGGAAAACCCCACCGCAGCCCTCAGTTTATCAGTTCTCTTCACATGGAAGCCACCTGGGGGCTTCCCAGGGTGTTCTGTCTGCTCCCCTGTCCCCAAGGGTAGCTTGTGTCAGGTTGGGATGACTCAGAATAATCAAATATGGCCACGTCTTCTGGGATGAGCAGCCATTTATTATTTATCCTGGGGATCAGCGTTTTTTCTTCTGTAAAGCTGAATAATGTCACCTGGTGTAGCCCTAGGCAGTGTTACTTTGAAGGCTGAGAGAGAGAATGTGAAAGTGTTTTGGAGCCTGAAGAGTACAGAAGGGAGAGACGTGGTGAGCATCAGGGCAGTGCAGTGTTATCTTCCTGAGCTGTACGGGGAGCGTGGTTAGGACAGGAGGGATAGACCGTGGTGCGCATCAGGGATGGTGCAGCGTCCCCTCCTGAGCCTTATGGGGACTGTGGTTAGGACAGAACGGAAGGGAGAGACGTGGTGATCATCAGGGACAGTGCAGCATCCCCTCCTGAGCTGTACAGAGAGTGTGGTTAGGACAGAAGGAAGAGACCGTGGTGAGCATCAGGGCAGTGCAGTGTTATCCTCCTGAGCTGTACAGGGATTGTGGTTAGGACAGAAGGGAAGGGAGAGACTGTGGTGATCATCAGGGACAGGGCAGCGTCCCCTCCTGAGCTGTACGGAAAGTGTCCTTAGAAACTTCAGGAACTCCTTCCGTGGAGTTTCCCTGTTCTTTGCACCCATCCTGTGCTCAGCCCTGAGCTAGGCACTGCGGAAGGGGAGCGAGAAGGGCCTCTGCCTCCGTCCCTCTGGGCGTTACATGACTCCAGGAGCTGGGTATTAAACGTCACAGGCGTGGCTGCCCCGGGCTGCCCGAGCGGCTGGACGTAGGTGGTGGGTGTGCGGGGCACGAGGGGTGCCTGGCTCAGGCCTTTGGGGACAGCTGAGTGCAGGAGCTGGGGCAGCAGTGAGTCTAAGATGGAGGATGCATTGCGGGAAGACCACAGGGAAGACTGCCCGAGGAAGAGCTCCTGTGTGACTGGTCACCCACAGAGAGATGGTGGCGAGACCTCAGCATGGCTGGCTCAGAGCCCCTTCCTGAAATGGCCTCGCATCACGGTGGTACAAGAACAGAAATTCAGAGCAAGGGAAGGACTACCATGCCTCTCTTCTGCACTCTTGTGGGGGCAAGGCCAGAGCAGGAATTGGGTATGGTAGGGGCTACTGAGCTTGGGTCCTATGTTCACTTTCTCCTTCCATTTATTTATTTATTTATTTATTTATTTATTTTTGAGACAGGGTCTGGCTTTGTTACCCAGGCTGGAATGCAGTGGTGCAATCATGGCTCACTGCAGCCTCGACCTCCGAGGCCCAAATGATCCTCCTACCTCAGCCTCCCAAGTAGCTGGGACTACTGCTATAGTAGAGTCCAGTGCCTAGACTGTAGTAGTACTATAGGTACATGCCGCCACCTCTGGCTGATTATTGTATTTTTTGTAGAGATTAGGTTTCGCCATGTAGCCCAGGCTGGTATCAAACTCCTGGGCTCAAGTGATCTGCCTGCCTTGGCCTACCAAAGCCCTGGGACTACAGACATGAGTCACTGCATCTGGCCTAATTACTTATTTTTTTGGGGATGGGTCTTGCTCTGTGACTCAGGCTGGAGTACAGTGGCAGCATCATAGCTTAAGCAATGATTTTGTCACTGCACTCCAGCCTGGGAAACCTCAAACTACTGGGCTCAAGTGATCCTCCTGCCTCAACTGCCTGAGTAGGTGGAACTACAGGCATGAGTCACCACATCTGGCTAATTAAAACAATTTTTTTTTTTTTTTTGCTGGAGACAAGGTCTTGCTGTGTGGCCCAGGTTGGTCTCAAACTCCTGGCCTCAAGTGATCCTCTGAACTCAGACTCTTCAGTAGCTGGGATTATAGACGTGAGCCACTGGGCCTACTTCCTTTCCTTGTAGACTCAAAAATCCAGTGTAGGAGCTCTGTGGTCCATTGAGTAGGGCTACATTGCCTAGCCTCCCTGTTGCTGGAGAAGTGTATCAGCTAGCTTTTGCGGTGTAACAAACCACCTCAAAACGTTGTGACTTAAAACAGCAAGGGTTCATTATTTCTCCAGGTTCTGTGAGTTGGCTAAGCAAGATTTCTGATCCGGGCTGGCCTGGCTGTGGCCGGATGGTTGGGGATGGCCTCTCTCCCATGTTGGGGGCCTCTGCTGGGACAGCGATGCTCTCCCTATGTGCTCATTCATCCTCAGGAGACCAGCCCGG
This sequence comes from Pongo pygmaeus, assembly GCF_028885625.2. Classification (NCBI taxonomy): domain Eukaryota; kingdom Metazoa; phylum Chordata; class Mammalia; order Primates; family Hominidae; genus Pongo; species Pongo pygmaeus. The sequence goes on along the minus strand of NC_072382.2, from coordinate 5,794,503 downwards.
CCTTGCTCATGTGCTGGCTGGAGGTCCCAGTACCGAGACAGCAGCCTGCATGCACAAAAGCTTTTCCAGCCTCTGCTTGCATCCTGTTTGCTTCGTCCCTTTGGACAAAGCAAGTCACAGGCCAAGTCCAGATTCAGGGGTGGAGAAATAAACTTCATCTCCTGGTGGGAGGAGTGACAGAGTCAAACAATCATACGAGGGAGTGTGAATAAATTAGGGGTCATTACTGTCATGATCTACCACTGAGTGTGTGACTCAGTTCTGGCCAATGACATGTGAGCAGCGTGGGTCTTCTAGGAAGTCTCCTTCCGGGGAATAGGCACACCTCCTTTCTCCCTTCCACATTCCTTGCTGCTTGGAATGTGGATGTGATGGCTGGAGCTCTTGCAGCCATCTTAGACTATGAGGTTGAGAGCCACGCCCTGGGGGTGGTGAATTAGTTGGAAGGAAGCCTGGTTCCTGTTGACTTCTTGGTGCCTTAGACTGCCTATCCCTGGACTTCTTTTACATGATAGGAAAGTTACATGGGGTCAAATTTCATCCTGACCAATACCTTTGGCAAAGACTCTTGTCTCTCAGAACGTGAGGATTTGGGTGGCCTCTTAGTGTCCCTTGGGTGTTGTATGGATGGATTTAACACACATGAGGAGGGCAGCTCAGGTGCTTCTCAGGGGCCTGGATACCAACCATGGGCTTCTTGGGAGAGATACTCTGGGGGAACCTCTGGAGTTAGGGCACTAGGGGAAAACTGGCTTTGAAGGCCTGAGATCCGGATGGGGAGAGTGGCAGCCAGTACCACTGTGCCCAGCACTGGCCTCACCCATGTAATCCCACCACCAGCCCCTGCAGTAGCTCTGTCATTATTTTATGGGTGGAGTAGCCAAAGGGTAAGTGACTTTTGCATAAGGCTGTGTGACCCAATGTGGAATGAAGTTTCCAACCTGCAAATGACCTCAGGACCCTGACTCTGAGCCGAGCCTGAAGCAGCCCATTCATTCATTCACTCACACACTCATCCATTCATTCAGCACTTTCTGAACACCTTCCATGAGCCAAGCACACCTCACAGTGCTGGGGCACCGCAGGGGACAGAACAGACCAAGTCCTATCCTTGTGGCTTGCATTCTCATGGGATCAGAGACTCAGCCCCCTGGGGAAGCAGGGTGGGGAGAGAGGGCAGCCTTGCTGGGGAGGTCTGGGCGTCTCCTTGGAGTAGCATGTCTGAATGGAAGCCACGGCTGGCTTCGCACCTCAGCTGCAGCATGTTAGCTGGGTAACCTCAGGCAGGGTCCACATTGAGCTTCAGTTTCCTCACCTGTAGAACGTGGCCGTTCACCTCCTGCTGGTGGGGCTGGTGTGAGAAGGTGGGATACCCCACGCTCACAGCAGCATGCAGGGGCTGCTCCTCTGCCGGGACTTGGTGGCTCTGTTTGTCCCTCCTAGAGACCACCAGTCTTGGTCTGGCTCTCTCTTTAGCATGGAGCAGGAGATGAGGAGGTGGCCCTGACTACATCACTGTTGCTTTCCCAGGGTCCTGCTGATGCCTGCTGGCTGGGATGAGGGGGAGGGGGGTGCGGTCAGAAAGGGCCTGGTGCCATGTGGCAAACAGGTCGGGTGCACAGGTCACGTTTGAGAGTCCAGCTGCAATAGCGGCTCAGGATCCAGCAGATGGGCTTGGGACCTTTGCTGCAGAGCCCTTGGGTCAGGTGGTCACATGCTCCTGTGTGCTAGGTCCCTGACATGCCAAGTGCAGGTTGGGGGTGCCCGTCTGCAGGTTCTGCAGTCACGAAGGCTGGAATTCAATCCTGGCTGGGGCCCTCACTGGGCAAGTGCCTAGCTGGGCACTCACCAGGCGCCCAAAAGTGACCGCTGCTATAATCATGGCAGCAATAAGTGTGACATACTCCAAGGTGGTTATAATTTAAGGAACTTTCTTATGTGAGCCACACATACACTTGCCCACATGCACACACAGGCACAACACATCTATACAAACATGCACACACATGTACATGCTTTTGCACACAACACACACAGATACATGTTTCTGCACAGCCACACACACGTACCTGCCTGGGCACGCATGCACACAGGCACACAGCACATACCCATAATACTCAAGCATGCACACGCCCCTGTGTGCCTTTGGTCTCAGCCTTGAGCTTCATTTTCCAAATGTGCAGGGGGCAAAGCCATGCACAGGCTGAGGGCGCCGAGCTGCAGAAGGCCCTCCCAGGGAAGGAAGTGGCAGCAGCTGTTGGGTGTGTGTTATATCCATGCCAGGCTCCTACTCAGGGCTCTCTGTAGATTTTCTTCCATAAAGAGAAGGTTTTCTCATCCCCATCATACAGATGTGGGCATCTAGGAAGGGGTGTGACCTGAGAGGCAGGAGGTGTCCTGCCTGGGAATGGTTCCCCCAGGGCTGGGGTGGCTGTCCTCAAGCCCAGCTGACCACCTCCCCTGGGATTTTTGGGTAGCTGGTGAAAGGTTGGCTGGACCACTCTGTACCATTGAGGCTCGGAATTGGTGGTTTTGGTCGGGGGGGAGGGCCGTGGGAGCTGGGCAGAGGTGCTGGAGAGAGGGAGATGGTGCCACCCTGCACGGGGGTCCTGGGAGCAGTAGAGCATTGTTCAATGCAAGTCATCCCGAGCCCAGGCCTTTGGGAGCGCCTGCCCCCACCACGACCCTGGGGTGCCCAGCGAGGGGCAGGGGGCAAGGTGGGCCTGAGAACAGGAGCGGAGGCAGCTGGCGGAGGGCAGCTCGGAGGGAGTCAAGCCCCTGCCCATCTGTCTCAGCCCGATCCCCAGGGACCTTGGGGAGGCCCCGGGTGGGGTGTACCGCTCCGAGGGCAGTGGGAGACATTGCTTGGAGAATTAAAGAAGAGCGTGATCCCAAGTGGCCGAGAACCTGGAGTGAAGAGCAGTATACTCAGGACCCATGTGGAAAATGGATCCCGGCTCAGCCATCCTTCCCCACCCCAGGGAGCCTTCGGATCAGTCCTGCCCTCCCTGCAGCTGTACCCTCACGTGTCTTCCCAGGCTCTGAGGGGCTCACAGGTGGGTTGGGGCGGAGGGTCCCATGCCCTCTGGAAGCCTGCTGGAGGCACTGCACTGCAGAGGGCATGAACCTGCAGGTTCTGGCCTTACCACATCCTCAGAGTGTGGCCGACGGCAAGCTGGCCGCTCCATGTGCCAGTTTCTGCCTCCCTAACGTGGAGAGGGTGCGGCGCAGACAACAGATACCACGTGCAAAGCCCCTACCCAGTGCCTGGCACACAGTGGGTGCTTCGGTTCTTATCTCATTGAACTGCACATGTGCTTGGGGTGGCAGGAATTCCTGTCCCTTTTCCAGGTGGGGAAACTGGGGCTCAGACCCATAAGTGGCTTGCCCCAGGTCACATGGCCAGTTTGAGGTAGGGCCCCATGTCTGCGTATATGATCCCATCGTGAGACAGCACCTCTGAGCAGCCAGCCTTCTGGGGCGGCTAGAATACTCTCCAAATCTACAAGGTTTCATGTATATCCAGGGACAGCCATGCCCAGGCAGCGCTTGGCCAAGAGAGAGCACTGTGCTGGGAGTCCGGAGTCTTGGCCCTGAATCCTGGAAGGACCCAGGGCAAATGCTTTCCCTCCTGGCGAGTGCCTTTCCTCCTCTTGGGCACAGTTCCGATGTTACCTGGGCTGGGCCATGGAGAATGCCGCCCAAGGGCTGGTCCTGGGCCACTGTTTACCCTAGTTCTGCATGGAGGGTTTGACCTCACGCCCGGCTCCCCACCTGCCCGCCCTGCTGTGGGGCCTCCTCCCTGCCTCGGCTGACTCACAGCTCTGCTATGCGTCCTGCAAACATTCCGGAGCCCTCGCCCTGCAGCAGTGCTCTCTGCATTGGTGGATAATAGGGCAGCACTCTGTACTCGGAGCAGGAGGCATTTGGATCCCCTAAGAAGCATTTGTCATTCTGTCCCTGCCTCTGGGCTACTTGCCTGTGATCTCAGAAACGGGGCTGGGTGTGTCTCTGCAGCCTTCCTGGGGAAGTTTTCTTTTAATCTGCTAGACCCATGGCGGAGGGGGGCGGAGGGAGGGGAGCCAGAACACCCTGATCTGTTCCTGCCAGCTCAGGGACCTCGGGCAAATCGAGTCAGCTCCCTGTGAGAGGCGAGAGTGGGCGGCATCAGTGGTTTGCAGAGATGTAGGTTGCAGAGCCAGTGAGCTGGTGACATCTTGCGTGCAGCCCTGATCCAGGGACTGAAGGAAGTGCTCAGGCTGGGTGTGGGGCGGGGGCTGGGGGCAGAGCTGGCTTTTCTATGTGCTCTGCGGAGGCCTCTGAATCTCCTCTACCCGTGGTGGGGGAAGCCCCAGAGTTCCCTGCACCTTCGAGGTCTCTCCTCACGCCAGCGGGCTGCAGCCCACGGTAGCCCGGGGTCATGTAGTGGGGCCCAGCTAGAGTTTGAACCCAGACTTTAGTGGCCTTGCACCCTGCAAGCATTCCGCTTGACCGTTAGGGTGGTCAGCACCTGTCTCTGCCACCGAAGGCCAGCTCTGAGGTTGAGGCCCCACCCACCACTGCACCCCAACACTGAGCACAGTGGTGAGTGTGCGCCAGGTGCCCAAGAGTCCTTTGCTGAGTGGCCGAGGGGTGGGGTCCTCCCACTTCCGTCTGCCCTCCCTCCTGGCCCTTGCAGGGGCTAAGTACCTTTGTACCCCTGGGTGCCCCCGCCACGCCCCTCCCCGCTGGCCCACTTCCCCCTTCCCTTTTCTGGCCTTCAAGGTCTGCAGCCTCTGGTCTCACTTCTTTCCGCCCCTGCTTCCGGTAGACAGCGGCCAGAGGAGGCGCTCCTGGGGTTGGATTCACTGTTGGTTTTAGGAACTGAGAAAGGCCCCAGTCCCCGAGAAAATCCAGGGCGGAATGTGGCTGAGGAGCTGGAGGGAGGAGAGGAGGCCGGGCGCCCTCCAAGGGCCTCCACCTCAGGCCTGTAGATATGAGATCCCCCAAGGCCTTGCTGTGTGACCTGGGCAAGTTACTCCATCTCTCTGGGCCTGGATAGGGATCGATGGATCCTATCTTGTCGGAATGCTGGGGGCATTGAGGGCAGCTGGAGAATGTAAGCTTAGCTCCCAGACTGGTGCTCGGGGAGGGTTGGCGAGGGTTCTGCTGTGTTTATTACCACCTTTACTGGTGAGTTCAAAAGGAGCAAATCAGCAAAGGCCCCAAAACGCTGGGGCCCAACAGACACGCAGTTTCCCCTTGAACAAAGCACGTGTCAGGGGTGCCACCCCTCCCCCATGCAGTGAAAACCTGCATGTAACTTTCGACTCTCCCAAAACTGAACTACGAATAGTCGACTGTTGACCAGAAGCCTCACTGATAACATCAACAGTTGATGGACAGATATTTTGTATGTTACATGTGTTACATGCTGTGTTCTTACAATAAAGTAAGAACATGTTATTAAGAAAATCATAAAGAAGAGAAATATGTTTACTATTCAGTAAGTGGAAGTGGATCATCATAAAGGTTTCTATCCTTGTCATCTTACATCAGAGAGGCTAAGTCAGAGGAGGAGGGGGAGGAGAAGGAAGGAGGGGGAGGGGGAGGAAGGAGGAAGAGGAGGGGGAGGGGATGAGGAAGAGGAGGGGGAGGGGAGGAGGAAGGGGGGAGGGGAGGAGGAAGAGGGGGGAGGGGGAGGGGGAGGGGGAGAAGGGGAGGGGGGAGGAGGAAGGGGAGGAGGGGAGGAGGAAGAGGGGGGAGGGGGAGGGGGAGAAGGGGAGGGGGGAGGAGGAAGGGGAGGAGGGGGAGGAGAAGGAAGGAGGGAGAGGGAGAGGAAGGAGGAAGAAGAGGGGGAGGGGATGAGGAAGAGGAGGGGGAGGGGAGGAGGAAGAGGGGGAGGGGGAGGGGGAGGAGGAAGGGGAGGAGGAAGGGGAAGGGGGGAGGAGGAAGGGGAGGAGGAAGAGGGGGAGGGGGAGGGGGGCAGGGGGAGGAGGAAGGGGAGGAGGAAGGGGAAGAGGGGGAGGAGGAAGGGGAGGAGGGGAAGGAGAAGGAAGGAGGGAGAGGGGGAGGAAGGAGGAAGAAGAGGGGGAGGGGACGAGGAAGAGGAGGGGGAGGGGAGGAGGAAGAGGGGGAGGGGGAGGGGGAGGAGGGGAGGAGGAAGGGGAGGAGGAAGGGGAAGGGGGGAGGAGGAAGGGGAGGAGGGGGAGGAGAAGGAAGGAGGGGAGGGGGAGGAAGGAGGAGGAGGGGGAGTGGGAAGACGGGTAGGAGTTGGGGGAGGAGGAAGAGGGGGAGGAGGAGGAGGAGATGTGGGAGGAGAGGTTGGTTTTTGTGCGTCAGGGGTGGTAGAGGTGGAAGAAAACCTGCCTATAGGTTGAAACCCATGTTGTTGAAGGGTCAGCTGTAGACAGATGGCTCCCAACTTAGGATGCAACTTAAGGATCTCTTGACTTCACAATCGTGTGGAAGCCATATGCGTTCAGTAGAACATCAGTAAATTCCATGAAATAGTAAACATCTTATTATAAAGCAGGCTTTGTGTTAGATGATTTTGCCCAATTGTAGGCTAATGGCAGTGATCTGGGCACACGTAGGGTGGGCCAGGCTGCGCTATGATGTTCAGGTGGATTCAATGCATTTGATTGAATGGATGGGTTTGCTGGGACGTAACCCCATCGTAAGCCGGGCAGCATTTGTCATGCAAACCACAGAAATAATTTAAAATTTTTGAATAGCCACATTAAAAAAGTAGAAAGAAACTGGTGAAATGAATTTTGATCACATTTTATTTAACCCAATCCATCCAAAATATTGAAACAGCATATAATCAATATTAAAATTATTGGGATATTTTGCATTCTTTTGTATGTACTAGTCTTAAAAACCCGGTATGTTTTTTTACATTGAGAGCACCTCTTACTTCAGACACTACATGTTGAATGTCTTATCTAGTCAATAAAGTTGTGTTGAACGAGAAGCCATTTCACATGGCTTCAGTATTTTTTTTTTTTTTTGAGACAGAGTTTCACTCTGTCACTTAGGCTGGAGTGCAGTGGCACAATCTTGGCTCACTACAACCTCCACCTCCTGGGTTCAAGTGATTCTCCTGCCTCAGCCTCCTGAAGAGCTGGGATTACAGGCGCACACCACCACGCCTGGCTAATTTTTGTATTTTTAGTAGAGACAGGGTTTCACTATGTTGGTCAGATTGGTCTCGAACTCCTGACCTAGTGATCTGCCTGCCTTGGCTTCCCAAAGTGTTGGGATCACAGGCGTGGGCCACCGTGCCTGGCCCACATGGCTTCAGTTTTTAAAAATTAAATTTAACGAATTTTTCTGCAGGTCTGTAGTAGGTGTATGTACCTGTGGGGTCCATGAGATGTTTGGATACAGGCATGTAATGTGAAATCAGCACGTCCTGGGGAATGGGGTATCCATCCCACAAACATTTATCCTTTGAGTTACAAATAATCCAATTATTGCTTCAGTTTTTAAATGTAAAATAATTAAAATTAAATATGTTTTAAAAAAACCCCACAGTTTATCAGTCTCACCAGCCATGTACAGAGTGATTAGCAGCTACGTGGCCGGGGGCTGGTGTGTGGGTGACGCTGGCCCAGGTGTCATCTGTGTCCTTCTACCCTCATCAAACTGCACCTGTCCAGGGCCCTGTCTCTCCAGCCTGTGCCTCTGCTGAGTGGCCCCTGGCTCACCCGAGGCTCTCAGGCACACTTGTCTGTGAGAGGCTGAACCCCATCTCCCGTTGAGAGGCATTTAGGGGATATTCGAAGGCTGATCAGATGGGGCTTCAGGCTTTTCAAAAGGGAGGCAGGCAGGGGAGGGGCTTTGCCTTGGAGCCCTATCTGCTGTGAGGTTGAGGAGGGCACACACCTGGTGGGGTCTGAGTCCTTGGGCTGGGTGCTTTGGGCTGCACGCAAGCCCTCTCTGGGCCTGTCCAGAGGGCTCCGATGTCCCCTCGGGCTCCAGTCTGTCTACCTAGTACTTGCCAGTGCCCATAAGTCAGGAGCTGGAGTCCTTCCCAGAGGCCTAGCAGCACCAGACGGTGCCTGGTGGACAGACGGCCCTTCTTGGTGGCCTGGTGCATGGATGCGGGTGCTGGCCTCACTGTGGAGTGAGGTCTGGAATGGCCTTTGTGTCTTACCTGCTGCAGGGGTCTGACTCTGACCTTCCTCAGGGACCCTGCCATTCCAGGGTTCTGTACCCCGTGCGGTGACTGTCCAGCCTTGCTTGGGGCCCACCTCTCCCCGTACACTGATGACACCGTCGTCCTGATGATAGCCCGAGAGGCAGGTCCTGTGTGGGTTGTACTCTGTGGATGGGGAGACTGAGGCACAGAGAGGTGAAGTGATTTGCCCGGAGTGGCAGAGCTGGGAATCGGACCGGCTGCCTGGCTCCCATGCTCCTGAGAACTGCTGAGCGATTGTCCCCTCTGATAGCCAAAACCCTGGCTCTAGTCTTGGCCGTTCAGCCTCCTGGTTTCAGCTTCAGTGTCTCCAACTGTACCATGAGTGAATGGGACCCTCTGATGGCTAAGTTCCATCCAGCTCTGACAGCCTCTGCATTGCCTGTTACTTTTTATTTTTAAAGTGATTTTGTTTTGGCGAGGAGGCTGAGGGAGGGTGAGGCCAGGTGGGTGGGAAAAAACATGGAATCGCTCAGCCCCAGGCCCTCCTAGCAGCTCAGTCCCTACAGATGGATGGAGGCCTTGCACACATTTCCCAGAGGCCGTGCTGGGAAGCCCGCCCAGCCGGATCCCGGCGCTTGGAAAAGCCCACTCTGTGTCTTGGCACTCGGGCCTCACAGCTGCCGGGGACTGGCTGCGTGAGGTCCCGGGGCTGGCGTGGCTGCGGCCGGGTGGGTGGGGGGTGTGCCGAGGGGCACGCATCCATCACTGCCAGCAGCTTGCGTGGGCCCTGCCAAGTCGTGGTGGAACCGAGCCCAGGTGCCAACGTGCTTGGTAACTGGCTTGCTATTTGAAAAATTAAAGCGGTGTCAAGAATATCTAACCTTTGCATTCATATCAGAAGTCTGGAGCCGGGCGGGTGGCAGCCAGAGTGGGGCTGTTTGTGCAGGGCGGCCAGTGGGAAGGCACCCTCAGAAGGAGATTACAGCAAAGAACATTATCCACCCAGCACCTGGGAGGAGGCACAGGCAATAACCGGGGAGGGGGAGCAGAAAGCACAGGCGAGCTGACCTCTCTCTAGCTGCTGGGACCCCTGCAGGAAGGCAGCCTGGTGCGCACCTACTGTGTGCTGGGAGAATGTGCCAGGTGCTGGGGTGGATGGAGATGGGGTAGCGCCTCCAGGACACCCAGCGCCTGGGACCATGATACTTGCAGGGACCCACCATGATGTTTTAATGTCTTTTAAAATCAAAAGAAAGAAATGAACTTTTAGGTTGAAGAAATGATGGTTAATAATGTCCCCACATATGACCTAAAGTGATCTACAGATTCAGTGCAATCCATATCAAAATAGCAATGACATTCTTCACAGAAATAGAAAACAACAATCCTGAAAGTCATATAGAACCACAAAACACCTCAATAGCCAAAGCAATCTGGTGCTAAAAGAAGAAAACTGGAGGCATCACACTACTTGACTTCAAAATATGCTACAGAGCCATAGTAACCAAAACAGCATGGTACTGGCTAAAAACAGACACATAGACATATGGACCACAATAGAGAGTCCAGATGCAAATCCATGCATTAATAGCCACTTGATTTTCAACAAAGGCACTAAGAACATGTGTTGGGGAAAGGATGATTTCTAATAAATGGTGCTGGAAAAACTGGATATTCACATGCAAAAGAATGAAGTTGGACCCATACCTTACACCATACACACAAAAACTCAAAATGGATTAAAGACTTATTATGAAACTACTAGAAGAAAGCATAGGGGAAACACTTCAGGATATTGGTCTGGGCAAAGATTTTATGGCTAAGATTTCAAAAGCACTGGCAACAAAAGCATATAAAGAACTTGAACAACTCAACAGCAAAAAATCCAAATAAGATTTAAAAATGGGCAAGTATTCTAAATAGACATTTCTCAAAAGAAGACATACAAAGGGCCAACAAGTATATGAAAAAAATGCTCAACATCACTGATCATCAGAGAAATATAAATTAAAACCACAATGAGGGCTGGGCGCTGTGGCTTACACCTGTAATCCCAGTACTTTGGGAGGCCGAGGCAAGTGGATCACTTGAAGTCAGGAGTTTGAGACCAGCCTGGCCAACATGGTGAAACCTGTCTCTACTAAAAATACACAAAATAGCTGGGCATGGTCATGCATGCCTGTAATTCCAGCTACTTGGGAGGCTGAGGTGGAAGGATTGCTTGAACCCAGGAGGTGGAGGTTGCAGTGAGTGGAGATTGTGGCAGTGCACTCCAGCCTGGGTGACAGAGTGAGACTTCATCACACAAACAAAAACGAAAACAAAAAACAGAAAACAAAACCACAGTGAGATATCTCATCCCACTTAAAATAGAAATAAAATTATCAAAAAGACAAAAACAACCAAACAACAAATGCTGGTGAGGATACAGGGAAAGTAACTCTTAGACACTCTTAGTGGGAATGTAAAATAGTGCAGCCATTATGGACAACAGTATGGAAATTCCTCCAAAAATTAAAAGCAGAACTACCATATGACCCAGGAGTTCTGCTAGTGGGTATGTATACAAAGACTAGGAGATCAGCATGTGAAAGAGACATCTGCACCCACATTCTCACTGTAGTGGTATTCGCAATAGCTAAGAGATGGAATCAACCTATGTGCCCATCAATGGATGAATGAATAAAGAAAATGAAGTGCATATACATAATGGAATACTATACAGCCATAAAAAAGAATGCAATTCTGTCATTCGAGGAAAAGTGGATGAGCCTGGGGACCAGGGAATGGGAAGGGTGACGGGGAGAGGGGAATAGGGAGAGATTGGTAAATGGGTACAAAATTACAGTTGGACAGAAGGAATGAGCTCTAGTGTTCTATGGCATAGTAGGGGGACTATAGTTAATAATTTATTATATATTTCAAAATAGCTAGAAGAGAAGAATCGGAATGTTCCCAACATAAAGGAGAGATACATGTTTGAGGCAACAGACATCCCAGTCACCCGCTGTGATCGTTACTTGTTGAAATGGGATCATATACATGTATTGAAATACCACATGTGCCCTATAAATATGTAGGTTATTATGTGTTAATTAAAAAAATAATATCCCCACAAAATTCACATCCACTTGGAGCCTCAGAATATGACCTTCTTTGGAGATAGGGTCTTTGCAGATGTAGTCAAGTGAAGAGGGGGTAGTTCTGGAGCAGGGTGGGCCCTGACCCCATGGCTGGTATCCTCATAAAAAGAAGAGACCCAGAGACACAGGCCGGGAAGCCCATGTGCCAATGGAAGCAGAGGTTGGGGCGATGCGGCCATAAGCCAGGGAACGCCAGGAACCAGCAGAAGCTGGCAGGGGCAAGGAAGGACCCTCCCTGAGAGCCTTCGGCGGACCCAGCCCAGCCGACGCCTTGAGTTTGGATTTCTGCCTCCAGAGCTGTGAGAGAATAATTCCCACAATTCTGAGCCACCTGTGGTAATTGGTTATGGTAGGCCCAGGAAATAATACGATGTATAATATTGATCTGTCTCTACTTCGGCATAGTTAGATCAATAGAATTCTTTGCAGGGTGCAGTGGCTTATACCTGCAATCTCAGCACTTTGGGAGGCCGAGGCAGGTGGATCACATGTGGCCAGGAGTTTGAGACCAGCATGGGAAGCACAGTGAGACCCTGTCTCTACAAAAAATACAAAAATTAGCTAGGTGTGGTGGTATATGCCTGTGGTCCCGGCTACTAGGGAGGTTGAGGTGGGAGAATTGCTTGAACCCTGGGAGGTTGAGGCTGCAGTGAGCTGAGATTGTGCTGCTGCACTCCAGCCTGGATGACAGAGTGAAACCGTGTCTCATTAATAATAATAATAATAATAATAAAATTTTTTTAAACGGAAGAAGGAATCTAAGTGTTCCTTCAAGGTGATGAACCTTGCCATCCTTCCAAAAATTCACTTCCTGGGTGGGGGCCTTGATGGGGGTGATAGGAGTGGGTGTGGGGGTTTCCTAGGTAAGTGGAAGCTGCATGTGCAGGGAGGCGGCCCAGGGAAAGAGATGGAGCACTGGAATCAGAATCTTATGTTCCAGTCCTGGCCCTGCCACGTCTGGCTGTGCGGCCTTGAGAGGGAACATGAGTTCCGTAAGCCTCAGCGGCCACCTCTGTTAACTCAGGCTCCCTACTGTAGAGGATGCGTCCAGGGAGTCGGGGAGGAAGTGCTGTCCGATCCCAGGAAATGCAGCTTGCAGAAGCTCAGTGGGGGGCCTCGAGGGCTGGCCAGGTCTACCGCCTGCTCAGGGATCGGGGCACCTCATAAATAAGGATATCTGTCTTCTGGAGTTTTCCATCCATGTTTCAAAAGAGCCAAGCTCTCCTTCCATCAGAGGGAGTCCTCTCCAGCCTTGTGTTCCCCGGTGATCATGTTTCGATGCATTTTATCTATTCCTGACTTTGGAGGCCTGGTGATATCAGAGGCCTGTTGGCTTGTGGTCCCTGCCGGCTCTTGTCCTGGAGGTCCTCTTAGCATCGTGCTGGTCCTAAACGGAGGCTCAGAAGGTTGTCCCCAACCTCTGCTGTCCCGGAGCCCCTTCCCTCCGCGTATCTGTACATCTAGGCCAGGCCTTGCCCGAGGAGGGTGCAGGCAGCCTGGCAGGGGAGCCTGTAGGCATGAGCTGGCCAAGGTCCCTGGCACTGTCCCAGCTGCCCAGGGGTGGCCCGGAAAGGTTCCCAGACTGCGATATCTCGATGGGCCACCGTGTCTTAGCATGGGCCGCCTGGTTTTCCACGGAAGATGTCCGGCCAATCCCAGAGCCACCAAATTTCCAGGCAGTGGGCTGTCCCATGTTCCCAAGAACAACCCTGGGCTGGCCGCCACACGGCTACTGGCTGTGTGCCAGGCCTACGTAGATGTACTTTGCGTACACCATCTCCATTAGAGACTGGGGTGTAGATAGGATTGCAATCCACAATTCCCAGATGAGGAAACTGAGGCACAGAGAAGCTGGTAGGTGGCCCAGCCATGATGGGAAGCTAGGGTGGGAAGCGCTGAGGGAGCAGCTCTCCTCCTCAGGTATTCAGACCAGCCTAATGGTGCAAATGCCTCAGCCACATTCCTGCCTCTAGGTGGGGCATCTTGCACGTGTGTTCCCGAGGGCTTTGCCTGCTGGCTGGGAATTCCTGGGCTAAAGAACTGAGCACTTGCATTTTCTGACTCCCATAACTGTTGGTCAGAACCGAGGTGGGGTGTAGAGGTCCTGAAGCCAGCCCAGAAAGGTCTGGTGACTGACCCACCCACCAGCTGTTGCCTTTCCCTGACGACCGGGAAACGCGGTGTGGACTCTCATTGCTTCTCCAGCTTGGAAATGGCATTCCTGTCTTTGCCTTCTCCCTGGGGCTGGAATCCCTCCTGGACAGGCCTGAGGCATGTCATGGGTCCCCCTCCCTCCCTGCTGTAACCCCAGTGCCCCCATGGGGAACCCGCAGCTTCCATCATCATCAGGGTCCCAGCGTCGCTCTCAGGAGGGGACTGTTGCACTCTTGGGTGTGTCTGGGCTGCCACTTGCCCAGGGTCTGGGAGGTAACCTTGTGCCAGATGGGGCTGGGAGCTCCCTGAGGGTAGGGGCGGGGCTCACCCTGGTGCACCTGTGTTGCACGTGGCCTCGGATCTCGTTCCTGTCATGTCTTGGGGTCTTTTCTATTCCCAAGGTTGTCGTAGGAAGGTGTTTGCTGACAAATGAGACCTGGCTCCCTGCGGATTCTGATTCTGTCCCTCTCTTCGTGACCCTGGATGGGCCGGGCCCCCTGAAGCCTCATCCTTTCCTCCAGAAAACAGGAGGAGGAGGCTGGCTTGCTGATCCCCAAGGTCTCTCCCAGGACAGCCTTAGTGGTTTGGGGGGTGACGCTGCAGTCAGGTCTGGGTGGAAGTCCCAACTCCATTCCAGCCTTCCTGGGTGGCACTGGGTGACCTGGCACCTCCAGACCTCCGTTTACTCATCTATAAAATGGAGAGAACCCAGGGCCTTCTGGGTACCTGACCACAGGGAATGCAGCTCCTTGGTTGTTCAGCACCATTTCTGCCACGTAAGGAGTGTTCCTCCTCTTCCTTCAATGTCATTACTTTCAGTGATGAGGAGAGTGAAGTGATTTTTTTTTTTTTTTTGTGGGGTGTTATTGAGCCATAATTAGCACACAGCAAAAGTGGCCTTTTTAGAGTTTGGTGACTTCTGACAAAGACACAATCGTGCAACGACCACTGTAGTCCAGGCATAGTACAGCGCTGTCTCCCAGAAGTCCCTCAATGCTGCCCCTTGGCCGTCAACGCCTGCCCTCACCCCAGCCCCTAGAAACCAATGACCTGGTTTTTATTCCTGTGGTTTTCCAGCATGTCAGAGCATTGTGCAGCTCTCTGCCTGTGACTCTATCACTTGCCATATGCATTTGAGATTCACCTATGTTGTTGTGTGTATCTGTAGATAGTTCCTTTTTACTGTTGAATATTGTGTGACCATTGCATGAAGGCTGGGTTGTATGAATATGCCACAGCTTGCTTTCCCACATACCAGTTAATGGACACTTGAGTTGTTTCCAGTTGTGGCTGCTGTGAATAAAGCTGCTGCAAACATTTGTATTCGGGTCTTTGTGTGCACATATGTTTTCTTTTGGGCACATGCCAGAAGTGGGATTATCACTGGATTGTATGTTAAGTGTACATTTAACTGTATAAGAAACTGCCAAACTGTTTCCTGACATGGCTGCATTGTGTTACGTTCCCAACAGCAAGGTATGAGCGTTCCAGTTGCTCCACATCTTTGTCAACACTTGGTATTGTCAGTTTTAAATTTTAGCCACTTTAGTAAGTGTATGGTGGTTTTAATTTGCCTTTCCTGACTCTCTAATGTTGTTGAACATCTTTTCAGTTTGCCATCCAGTTGCTTATTTGCCGTCTGTTTTCATCTTTGGTGAAGTGTCAGTTCAAATTTTGTGTATTTAAAAAATATGCATTGTTTATCTTATGACTGAGTTGTAAGAGTTCTTCTATGTTCTAGATGAGAGATATTTATAATGTATGCAATTTGGAAATATTGTCTCCTAGCCTGTGGCTTGTCTTTTCACTTTATTAGCAGTGTCTTTTGAGGAGAAATTTCTGTTTTGATGAGGTCTAATTTATGATTTTGTTCTTTTATACTTTGTGCTTTTTGAGTCCTACCTAAGAACTCATGCCTGTCTCAAAGTTGCAGAACCTCTGCTCTGTTTTCTTCCAGGTTTGTAGTTGTAGGTTTTACATTTAGGTCTGTGACCCTTTGGTGTGAATTCACTTTTGTCTACAGTGCCCTACAGTGCCCTGCAGTGCCCACGTCCTGTGGCCACCAGCAGCTGGCCAGGCTTTCCCTGTCACAGTTGCCCTTGTCCACCTGGGCAGCTGTTGGCCAAGGCTTCTCTGCCACCTGTGGACAACAGATATGAAGCTGTTGGGCCACCCTGCGGGTTTTGGTGCTGGTGTCAGCCTTTGCCCAACTGTTTGTCCTCAGAACTGCAGGGTGACTGTATTAGTTCATTTGCACATTGCTATAAGGAAATACCTGAGATTGGGTAATTTATAAAGAAAAGAGGTTTAACTTGCTCATGGTTCCACAGGCTGTACAGGAAGCATGGCTGGGGAGGCCTCAGGAAACTTACAATCATGGCAGAAGGTGAAGGGGAAGCAGACATGTCTTACATGGCTGGAGAAAGGGGAAGAGAAAACAGGGGGAAGAGCCACACACTTTTAAACAATTGGATCTCACTCATAGTGAGAACTCACTCCTATGACCAGAAAAGCAAGGAGGAAATCCACCCCCATGACCCAGTCACCTCCCACCAGGCCTTTCTTTTTCTTTTTTTTTTTTTTTTTGAGACAGAGTTTCGCTCTGTTGCCCAGGCTGGAGTGCAGTGGTGCAATCTTGGCTTACTGCAGCCTCCGCCTCCCGGGTTCAAGTGATTCTCTTGCCTTAGCCTCTCGAGTAGCTGTGACTACAGGCATGTGCCACCACACCTGGCTAATTGTTTGTATTTTTAGTAGGGATGGGGTTTTGCTGTGTTAGCCAGGATGGTCTTGATCTCCTGACCTCCTGATCTGCCCGCCTCAGCCTCCCAAAGTGCTGGGATTACAGGCGTGAGCCACCACGCTTGGCCTCACCAGGCCTTTCTTCCAGCACTGGGGATTATAATTCAACATGAGATTTGGATGGGAATACAGAGCCAAACCATATCAGTGACCTTGTCCAGGGGACCCCAAGGCTGGATCCTGTCCACTGCTTAGAAAATGGCAGTTGCTGGATGAGCCACCACTGCTGTCCTTTCCAGCCCTGGGCAGCTGCTGCTTACCTGTGCTCCAGGAGTTCTCCTCCTCCTCTCTGTCCAGCCTGGAGGCACCTTCCCTATCTGTGTGTGGGCTGAGCCACCCAGCCCAAACACAAACATTTTTATCAGACTCTACCCACTCTCCTCACCCCCCAGCAGGTTTCTGGCCCCATTTCTCAGGGTGGGGAAACTGGGTTTACAAGAGAGCGAGTTATTTGTCTAAGGTGGAACAGTATGAGTGGCAGAACTGGGAATCGATCCCGCGATGCCATGTAACTTTCCCAGGTCAGGTCTCACCACGTCAGGCCGCCTAGATATGCATCCACATGGGAACCTGGGTGTGATTTAACCAACGTCATTGGCAGGTGGTTATTTCAGGGTGAGGGTGCTGCCGGTCCCCCTCCTGGACAGTGGGTCTCCTCCGGGTTGCAAATTTCTTGTGTTTTGTGTCTGTTCCCTCAGTGACCCAGGAGGCTCTCACGTGGAGTCCCCAGAACAGCATCAACTCCTCACGATGCTCCTGATGGTGGTGGACAGACTCTCCATGCCCCGATGAAGTTGTGAGTTACATATATCCCTGTCCACGGCACCCAGTACTCAGTAGGTGGTCCCATAAATGTTTGTGGCACAAGTGAATGAACTTGGAACCATCCATCTAGTGGAAATTGTAAATTATAACAAAACCCAATGGACCGTGAAAGCCAGGGTCAAGTCTGGGGCCTGCTGAGGCTCTGTCGTTGAGGGAGTTTTTGTGCTGGTAAAGATGATGACTGCCCTGGTGCAGGGCCCGCGTAGCCCAACATGTCTAGTCTGTGGCGGGCTCTTAGTGGGGATAAGGGGCCTCCAGGAGGAGCAGGCCTGGGCACAGACTTCTGACTTGGGCACAGGGGAAGGGTGACAAGGGGTCAGAGTAGGCTCTTGGCCTCAGGTCAAAGGACAGGAGTCCTCCTGACTCTGCTGTGTCTGAAGCCCACAGTGAATGCAATGCAGAAAAAGCAGCGCTTGACCCTTTTGTTTTCTCCAGGGTTAGGATCCCTGATATGGTTGGGCTGTGTCCCCACCCAATCTCGCCTTGAATTGTAATGATCCCCACATGTCAGGAGTGGGGCCAGGTAGTGATCATTGAATTATGGGGGTGGTTTTCCCTGTACTGTTCTTGTGGTAGTGAAGAAGTCTCATGAGATCTGATGGTTTTATAAAGGGGAGTTCCCCTGCACACGCTCTCTCTTGCCTGCCCCCATGGAAGATGTGTCTTGCTTCTCCTTTGCCTTCTGCCACGATTGTGAGGCCTCCCTGGCCATGTGCAACTGTGAGTCAATTAAACCTCTTTCCTTTAAAAATTCCCCAGTCCCAGGTATGTCTTTATTAGCAGCATGAGAACAAACTAATGCGACCTCACAGAGAGCAGTGATGGTCAGAAGGAAGGTTCTGTGTTTGAGGAGAGACACTCAGGTCCCACCCCAAGCCCATGCCGTGACCTGGGGCTGCAGTTATTTTGATTCCCATTATGTTGAGAACCAAGACCCAGAGAGGGAGGACACTTGCCTGGGACTGCCCAACTCTGGAAGGAAGATCCTGCCCCTCAGCTGGGGAGGCCTGGGTGGCACTGGCGGCTGGGGAGGTGCGGCAGGAGCAGGGACTGATGGGTGAGTGCAGGCTGCATGCAGCCTTGCTGGGACCTTGTGGGAGGGGAGACCCTGAGTCCTAATGGGAGTTTGAGAAACCCAGGACCAGCAGAGGTGAGGAACAGGCCTGGGCTGCTTTCCTCCTGTCCGTGAGCTGGCCATGGGTTCCACTGACACGGCCCTGCCCTGGGACCTTGGTGGACAGGCAGAGAGGCTGTGTATACATCAATGGCCTGGGGCCCTGCAGGGCTCAGGGTCCCCTGGTCTCAGCAAGGGCCTCAAGAATGGCTGGAGAAGGGAACACACCTTTGTCAGGGACTGTCCAGCTGCCAGGCTTGGTGCTGCAGCCTCTCTACCTGCAGCCTCACCAATCCCTCCAAGCTGGGGTTTCTCCACTGTGGTGGCACTATCCACATTTTGGACAGGGTCATTCTTGGTGGAGCCTGTCCTGTACATTGTAGGATGTTTAGCAGCATCCCTGGCTTCTATTCACCAGATGCCAGTAGCACCGCCCCCACCCCTGCCCAGCATGACAACCAAATATGTCTCCAGACATTGCCAAATGTCCCTCTGTGGGTCCCCTGGGTGAGAGCCACTGCTCGCCATCACTCCCCATTTCGAGAGGGCAAATTGAGGCTCTAGAGAGGCCGAAGACTCACTCATGGGCACCTGCCATGTCCAGGGAGAGCTGGGGCTTGGTTAGCTCACAGTCTCTCTCCCAGCAGGGCTGGAAGCCCAGGAGAGCTTGTCGCATTCCCCACTGCATTTTCAGGGCTTAGCACTGTGCCTGGCACACAGGAGGTGCTCAGGGACTTTGCATGTGAACGGCGAGTGAGTGAATGAGCTAATACGGGAATAGGTTCTGGGTTGGTCTCAGGTTCCCAACTCTGCCCTGCTTCTTCCTTGTGTGGCCTTCCAAGTGGCTTAGGTTCCAGGTGGAGGGTGTGGCTCTTATCACCGTGTGTTCCCCTGTGACCGTACTTTAATGCATTTGTATCTCTTCCTGGCTTTGGAGGTCTGGTGACATCAGAGGCCTGGGGTGGGGCCAGGTGGGTGTGCTGAGTTTGTGCTGGTAGTGTGAGCCCCCAGCTTTGGTGCACGCATGTGGGTACATGGAGCGAAGGCCTTTGGAGCATGGGGGCATCAAGGAGCAAGCAGAAGTGGCAGTGCCCGAGACAGGGCAGGCAGGGCTGGGTGGACACTGGAGCCAACAGCTTGTTCCAGTCCTGGGTCAGACATGGCCGAGCTGAGTGACCTTGGGCAATGAGCTGAAGCTGCCTTTGTCGGTGGGTTGGGGATGCCAAGGATACCCTCTCGCCCCAGGGAGTCAGTGGGATAGCTTGACTCTGCCTCTACCTAGCAAGGGCCTGGTAAAAGTGAATTCTCATTCTCTCTAGTGGCAGGAGTTGCTCCAGTCACCCTCCTGCTGAGGAGTCCCAAGTCTGCTCTGCTCTCTGATGCTATCATTAGTATCATCTGCACTCCTGTACCAATGGTCCAGGTTCAGGGGCATGAGGGAGCCAGCAGGGTCTTGTCCTCAGGGGTTCCTGTGTTGTGGAGGCTCTTCGAGGTTATGGGAGTGGACACCATACCAAAGTGTATGTCAAGTTCACTGTGTGGGGCCCAGGGGAGGGTAAAATTGTGGCCAGCCATCAGAGCGGTCTTCCCAGGAGTGGGAATGGAGGTGGGCTTGACCCTGGCTTCTGAGGAAGGGAAGGGCTCTGAAAAACCAAAGGCCTGTGTATCAATTGTTTATTGTTGTACAACAAATTTCCCCAGCACTTAATGGCTTAACACAAGAAGAAACATCTATTATCTCACACAGTTTCTGTGGGTCAGGAATTTGGGAGTGGCTTGGCTGGGCAGTCCTGGCTCTGGGTCTCTCATGAGGTTGTGGTCAAGGCGTTGGCTGGGCTGCATCATCAGAAGGCTTGAGCAAGGCCAAGGATCTGCTTCCAAATGCAGATTCTCATGTGTTTGGCAAACTGGTGGGAAGCCTCAGCTCCTGACAACGGAGACCTCTCCACAGCAATGCTTGAGTGTCCTCACAACATGGCAGCTGGTTTTCCCCAGAGCGTGTGATCCAAGAAGCCACAACATCTTTTACCATCTAGCCTGGAAAATCACACCCCATCGTTTCTATTGGTTGCAGAGGTCAGTCTTATTAAGTGAGGGAGGGCACTACACAAGGGTGTGGATACCAGTGGGGAGGAATATGGAAGCCATCTTAGAAACTGGCTACAATAAAGAAGGAGATGCATTCCTGGTGGGGCCCCTGTGTGAGCAGTGGGGATCAGTCTGAGGAACAGGGAGACTGGCCTGGCCTGGCCTGAGTGAGTGAGATGCTGGCATAAAGGACGAGGGTAGGAGGACTAGTCAGTGTGGTGGGGACCTTGACTGCCAGGTGAAGAGTCAGGGGCTTGGTCCTGTGGGTCTGAGGGAGAGAGGGTGGCTGAGAGGCTGGCACAGACCAGCTTTTCCCTTCTGGCTTCACTGATTAGGGAAGTGGATCCACTGACCAGCTGTGGGGTCTTTGTAGTGTTACCTAATCTCGCTGAGTCTCAGTTTTCTCATCTGCCCATGCAGGACCCAGTAAGTGGATGTGCTCAGCGTCAGTCTCAAAGGGTTTAGAGTATGGTGTGGCAGTGGCTCATGCACATGGCCTTTTGGGAAGATTAATGTAGCAAGGAAGTGCAAAGAGGATTGGCAGGGGCAGACCCACCCACCAGGAGCCTGGGTTGGAGTAAGAAGAGCTGAACATGCCTGGTGGTCACTTAAGAGGCAGTGGTGTGACAGCAGCCCTTCATCCTCCAGTGGCTTTATGGCACAGCATCTCTACATGCCCATTTGCAGGGTGAGGTGACTGATGCCTGGGCAGTGGCTCTCAGCGTAGCATGGGAGTTATCAAAAAGGGCCAGATCTTAATGGAGTGGGAGGTGCCCGGAACAAGGGGAAGCTCCCACTGGCCCTGCCACCCCCTCTGCTGGGATCCCCACGTCTAAGCCTCTGTGTGTCCTCATCCAGCACATCCTCTGAAGAGGTGGTGGGCAGCTGGGGCCACCACTCATCCCTACCCACTCCCCATCTGCTGTGGACACCTCCAGCTCCTCCCACTGCTTTGGGGGGTGTAGTGGCACCTAGATTTCTGCAGGCTGTGAAACCCCCTGACCTCTCCTTCTGACCCCACCACCCAGGTGCTGCAGGAGCTTCAGGAGGTGTGGGGCTGACAGTTTCAGGAAGAGCTGCCCCACGGCCATGCCAGAACCCAGATGTTTGCTCAACAGGAAATATCAGAGCAATGGGCTGCCCTGTAGAGGGTTATCTTAATCCCTGGTTTCCTTTTTGTACCCCCCCAGCTCCCCTTCTGCTCCTGAAACAAATCTCAGTGTTCCACAAGAGATTTTAGGAGCCAGAAGTGCCCAGGCCTCATAGACTTTGCATTGTGGCTGAAGGGGTTTGTTTCCTGATAGATGGAGAAGCGTCCTTGCTGCCTTATGCAACGTGGCTTGGCTGGGGAGCCTGCATTGTCCTGAGCTCCCAGCCACAGAAAAGGACATTATTGTGCCGAGTTACTTGGAAACATTAGACACATCATCCAGGCTTAGCCTGTAACAATGTGTAATTTCAGATTACCCGGATGAAAGTCGGAAATGAGGTGGGGGTCTCGGGTGGGCAGGGGTGGAGAAGAGGGAGGATGGAGACCAAAAATTCCTCCTGGCAGCCCTCCTTGCCTGTGAGAGCCAGATTTCTACGTAAAATGGCAGAAGCCAGGTTCAGAGAAAGAACCTGGAGACCCCTGATGTGGGTTCAGATCCCAGCTCTGAGTGGCTTGGTTCAAGTTCCTTAACTTCTTTGTGCTGTAGTTTGTTAAAAAATATCTGCCTCGTGGGAATGATTGTGGAACTGTCTCAAACTGCTGAACATGGGTGACCATGCTGCCAGTTGTGGGCCCACTGGCTGGTCTCCCTTCTCCCTTCCTAAGAGAACCCTGGAGGCAGCGGTGTTAGAAATGGGCCTAGGGAAGTTTCCTGACCTTCCGGCTGCCTTGAAATTCAGGGCCATGCAGCACTGTTCTGGCCGAAGGGATGTCATTGGAAGTCTGCAGAGGATTGTCCAGTAAGCGTTTGCTCTCTTGAGACAGGCATCACTGCCTCCTCCTGGGCTCTTCTCTTTTTCCTGGAGCCTAGGTTAAGGGCTGGCATCGCAGCAGTCATTTTGAGCCATGAGGTTGAAACTGCAAGCTCTGCATGGTGGGGTCAAAGGTGCTTGGATACTGAGGGTGTCAGGAAGATGCTACCCAACCCTTGTTATCAAAGACAATTAAATTCCGTGGGTGAAGTTTTTGTAGAGGGTTTCAGAGACCTCCTAATTGATGCATATTGTATTTGGAATATAGTAGACACCCAACAAAAGCTAAAATCATGGTCACCCTTTTGCAGACACCTGAGGTCCAGAGGCTGGAAGTTGCCTGCAGTAACATATTCAGTAAGGGGGGCACTGGTTCTCAAACCCAGCACCCTGGGTGTTCAGGCCAGTGTACTTTCCAGTATTCCCCGGCCTGAAAGAGGGCATAGGTTCCAGAATCCAGGGTCCTGGGACCAGGGGTGTATGAATGTGGACTCAGGTGCCTCTTAATCATTCCTTTTTCATATGTCACTGAGTACCTGGCTGCCAGGCTCCCTTCGAAGTGCTGAGTGAGGCTCAGGGGAGAGCAAGGTGTGTCCCTGCCCTCAGGGAGCTTACAGTCTATTGGTGGAGATATTGGCAAGTGAATGCACAAAGCAAATACAGCTGATTCTGGTCATTCACAGTAGCTGTGTTCCATAAAATCACTGCGAACAGTGCATTAGGAAACATTGACCCATAGCCCCTAGGGGAAATATGGGGTTAGTGTATTAGTCTGTTTTCACACAGCTGTAATGAAATACCCGAGACTGGGTAATTTATAAAGGAAAGAGATTTAAGTGACTCACAGTTCTGCATGGCTGGGGAGGCCCCAGGAAACTTACAATCATGGCAGAAGGCAAAGGAGAAGCAAGGGTCTTCTTCACAAGGTGGCAGGAAGGAAAGCAAGTGAAGGAGGAACTGTCAAACACTTAGAAAATCAGATCTCGTGAGAACTCACTATCACGAGAACAGCATGGGGGAAACTGCCCCTATGATCCAGTTACCTCCCAACTGGTCTCTGTGTTGACACGTGGGGATTACAATTCGAGTTGAGATTTGGGTGGGGACACAGAGCCAAACCTTATCAGTTAGGTTCCTACAAGCCTTGGCTACATTTTTGCCAACTGATCAATAAGCAACTTTGTTTTATGTGTGTTTCTGTTTGAAGACACCTCATTTTCTATCTATGGCTGACTCATTAACGCTGAACTCATGGCCAGCAGCACCATACCTCATGCCTGAAAGAGGCTCACCTAGCGCAAGTCTATCTCCATTAGGCATGTCACAGCCTTTCCAATTCAGGAATATTAGACAGCACTTTAAGTGGCAGAATCACAAGCAAAATGCACAAACACGTGGATAAAGTGGCATTAAGTACATCGCAGAAATGACACCTGTTTCAGTACAACAGCTGAGAGCCAAGACAAGAAGGCTGTGTGTCGGCTGGTTCAGCCTCAGCTAGGAACATGGACGTCAAGCAGTGCAGATGCTTTGCCACCTGCGCATGTCTGTATGTGGCTGGAGGCACTGCGAGTGTTGATTTGAGGCTACACATGAATTTTAGCGAGTGGGCGCAGTCACAAGTGTGGAATCTGCATATGGCGGGGATGGCCTGCACTAACCAAACAGGACCATGAAAGCAAAGAGATGGGAAGTGAGCTCAGCCAGGGAGGTCAGCAGGGGCCTCTCTGAGAAGGCAGCATGAACTCTGCAACCTGAAGGAGTAGGAGCAGGCAGCAGGCAGAAGGTCTTTTCTCTAGGTCAAGTTCAGAGCACTGACCAGGCCTGGGTGGTTGCCGTTACATTCAATGTGACTTTGGGATTTGTTTCCACTCTTTGAGTTTGCCCCATGGGTAGTCTTTTCTCTCTTTTTGTAGCTTCGTTTAGATTGTTTTTGCTTCTTTTTCTTTTTTTCTTTTTTTGAGACTGAGTCTCGCTCTGTCGCCCAGGCTGGAGTGCAGTGGCACAGTCTCAGCTCACTGCAACCTCCGCCTCCCGGGTTCAAGCAATTCTCCTGCCTCAGCCTCCTGAGAAGCTGGGATTACAGGTGCTTGCCCCCACGCTCAGCTAATTTTTTGCATTTTTAGTAGAGATGGGGTTTCACCATGTTGACCAGGGTGGTCTTGAACTCCTGACCTTGTGATCTTCCCGCCTTGGCCTCCCAAAGCGCTGGGATTGCGGGTGCAAGCCACCACGCCTGGCCCAGATTATTTGTTTTTCTTCTCATTTTGTTTTCTCCTCCTGTACTACTTTGGAACTCATATATTCAATTTCTGTTCTCATGGTGGGGACCCTAGAAATTTTGAATCAACTGAGTAATTTGTGTCTTAGATGAAAAATTTGTCTCTGAATATTTGTACTAAAACATACTAAGACCAAAAGTCAAAACGTCATATTAGTTAACAGAAAATTGTTGTGATGTAGGCAATAAAAGGGAATTGAAAGCATTATTATTATTATTATTCTTATGATTTTAGACAAGGTCTTGCTCTGTTACCTGGGCTGGAGTGCAGTGGTGTGATCTCGGTTCACTGCAACCTCTGCGTCCTAGGCTCAAGCAATCCTCCTGCCTTAGCTTCCCTAGTAGCTGGGACTACAGGTGCACACCACCATGCCTGGCTAAATTTTGTATTTTTTGTAGAGATGGGGTTTTGCCATGTTGCCCAGGCTGGTGTTGAACTCCTGGGCTCAAGCGATCCACCCACCTTGGCCTCCCAAAATGCTAGGATTATAGGCATGAGACACTGTGCCCGGCAGAAAGGATTATTTTAAAATCAGTTGTGCCATATATACATTTGGCCAAATATGAGGCCAACGAATTGTTACTGAGTGGTGGGCTCACTCTCCAATACTATGGCACAGGCTTTTGGAAAAAAGAAAGAGCTTTATTGTGAGTCAATGGCAAGGAGACAGGAGGCAGTGTTCAAATCTGTCTCTCTGATCTGGGGTGGGTGGAGCTTTTATGGCATTTATAACTAGTCCCAGTTGATGCCCACACAGCTGGTCTGCCGGGATGCCAGCGTTAACAGGAGGTTAAAGTGTTTTCTCTTGTGTACGCCTGGGCAATTCTGGCTCTGCGTGTCACCAGTAACAACTTACGCAATGGTGGATCAGTTTGAGCTGATCTCACGATTACAATATATTGTGGTATCTACATTACCCAAAACCCATATTTCCCTTACTGTAGCATGGCTGCGATGATACTTGATTTTGTGGCTGGAACAGGACTCTTGATTTGCCAGTAATGACCTGGACCACCAAACTGTGTCAGATGCCATTCAAAGTAAGGCTTGCATACATCACAACAGAAATTATAGATTTTGACCACACTATGAGCTGAAATTCCAGTAACAGCAGTAGGTGCTTTCTTTGTGACTTCTGTAAATCATAAGAATAGAAGGTGAAGCCATGTTTCCAGGGAAATGTCGGATTTTGTGAAAAAAGCTCCCTTTCAGAGGCCCATGACAATTGGCAATTTCGCTGAATAGCCATCTTTGCATTGATGTTGTACCACCCACTGTAAGTACTGGTGATGTGAGGAACATTCAGGGGCCACAGATAACAACTTACCTTGCTTGAAGATGTCAGTGGCTGGGAGGCTTGAAGCCTTAACCATAATAGGCTGTGGTGTATCATGAAATAAACATCTACCCATTAGAAGAGGTGAAACGAAAATGCCCTCAAAAATAAAACCACTAAAAAATAAAATCTGAATTTGACCTGAAGGAGTTAATCATAGTTGAAGAATTTGATCTGCAGGACCTGCAGGGAAAAATTGTTAAATTGATCTGAAATTTTGACCAGGTGTGCTAAACTTCTAACGGTCGAAGTTAATCAATATTTCATGCTTCTTCCAAATGGTACAAAATCATAGAATCGTCTCCTGTCTCTCCTCTTCTGACTTATTTGCAATCGTGTTATATCGTTTATGTTATGGTCTGGCTGTGTCCCTTGTAGTTCCCATAATCTCATCTTGTAGTTCCCATAATCCCCACATGTCATGGGAGGGACCAGGTGGAGATACTTGAATCACGGAGGCGGTTTCCCCCACCTGTTCTTGATAATGAGTTAGTTCTCACAAGATGTGATGGTTTTATAAGGGGCTTCCCTCTTTTGCTCAGCACTTCTCCTTGCTGCTGCCACGTGAAGAAGGATGTGTTTGCTTCCCTTTCCCCATAATGGTAAGTTTCCTGAGGCCTCTCCAGCCATGCAGAACTGTGAGTCAATGAAACCTTTTCTCTTTATAAATTACCCAGTCTCGGGTATGTCTTTATTAGCAGCGTGAGAATGGACCTAATACAGTTTACTTCTAATTTTGACTTCCCCAAGCAGACCTGACTTTTCTTGTTTTATTTGGTCAGGTTTGCTTAGATTTCCCCAAATGTTCCCCATGCTCTTTGCACACAATCTTTTCTTGCATCTTAAATAATCCTTCTGTGGTAATTTCTCTTTGACCTGAAATATATTCTTTGGAATTGTCTTTATTGGCAGTTAATTAGTGCAAACATCTTAATTTTCATTTGCCTAAAAATACATTGACCAAATTAGTCCATTCTTTTCCTTTAGGATTGGTACTTTTTATGTGTTGTTAAGATGTCCCTGCCCCGGAGGCTCTAAGATGTTACTCTGTATTGTCCTCTAAATGTTTCATAGTTCTGCCTTTCATGTTTAATTGTTAAACCACCTGAAACTGATTTTTGGGTGAGGTGTGAGGTAGGGGGCCTATGGTGATCATTAGTGTTCTTACCACAGTATTTGCAGCTTTAAATAGTTCAGGCACATGGTAGGATTTCCAATCTCCACCAAATTCTGAATTAGTTATCTATGCTGTATAACAAATTACACAAACTTAGTGGCTTAGAGCAATACCCACTTATTAGCTCACAGTTCTCTAGGGCAAGAAGTCCAGGTTGGCTAGGTTCTCTGCCTGGGTTCTCACAAGGCTGAAATCAGGATTGCAGCTGGGACTGTGGTCCCCAACTGGAGGCTCTGAGGAGGAATATGCTTCCAAGCTCATGGGGTTGTTGACAGAATTCAGCTGCTTTTGGTGTAGAACTGAAGTCCTTGTTTTATTGCTGGCTGTCAGCCAGAGCCACTCTCAACTTCTAGAGGTTGCCCTCAGATTCTAACCTGTGACCTCTCCTCTCACAGTATGGTAGCTCACTTTTTCAGAACCAGCAGAAGAATCTCACTCCTCTTGGCTATGATGGAGTCTTATATGGTGTAACCTAATCATGGGAGTGACTATCCAATTACATTTGTTAGGCTTGAACATGTGACTTGTTTTGGCCAATGGTGTGCAAGCATAGTGGGGCATGTCACCTCCTGAGAGAAGCTTTAAGAGCTGTCTGGGACCTACCACATGTCCCTCCCTTGGCTTCTGTAACTGGGGAAGTGTTTGTAGAGATGAAGCCTCAGGTCCGCAAGAGACAGTCATGGGCAGTACTTTCTTCCTGAGTTTCCCACACTGACTTTCTAACTTGAAACCTTGCTAGAGTCTGTTCTTGTTTTGAATAACTTGTTTGTAGATTATTTTGGAATTTCAACATAGATAATTGCGTTGTGAATAATGACAGGATTTTGTCTTCTTTTCCAGTCTTTATGTGTTTATTTTTTTTGCCTTATTGTCCCAGTTGGGGCCTTCAGTACAATTGATAAATTTGACCACATTACAATTTAGAGTTTATGTTCATCAAAAAACACCATAAGGGCCAGGCATGGTGGCTCATGCCTGTAATCCCAGCACTTTGGGAAGGTTAGGCGGGCGGCTCACTTGAGGTGAGGAGTTTGAGACCAGCCTGGCCAACACAGTGAAACCTCATCTCTACTAAAAATACAAAAATTAGCTGGGCATGGTGGCGTATGCCTGTAATCCCAGCTACTTGGGAGGCTGAGGCAGGTGAATTGCTTGAACCTGGGAGGTGGAGGTTGCAGTGAGCCAAGATTGTGCCACTGCACTCCAGCCTGGGCGACAGAGTGAGACTCTGTTTCAAAAACCAACCAACCAACAAAAACACCATAAGAAACATGAAAAGACTAACTGCAAACTGGGAGAAGATATTGCAATGCTTAGAACTGATAAATAATTTGTATGAAGAAAAATTTTTTTTGTTCTTGCTGTTGTTTGTTTGAGATGGAGTCTCACTCTGTCACTAGGCTGGAGTGCAGTGCCACGATCTCGGCTCACTGCAATCTCTGCCTCCCGGGTTCAAGTGATTCTCCTGCCTCAGCCTCCCGAGTAGCTGAGATTAAAGGCGTGCACCACCACGCCCAGCTAATTTTTGTATTTTTAGTAGAGACGGGGTTTCACCATGTTGGCCATGATGGTCTCGATCTCTTGACCCCGTGATCCGCCCACCTCAGCCTCCCAAAGCGCTGGGATTACAGGCATGAGCCACCACGCCCGGCTGCTATAGGTTTTATTATTATTCAGATATGGTGAGGCCAACAGATCAGGAGATAACCATCATTGAAAAGATAGTTTGTTACTCACAGATCTGAAGAGGAGGGGACATGCTGCACCCCAGGGTGGATGGGGGGCACAGGGAAGCAGGGGAGTTGGTCTGGAGGGATAGGGACTAAGGGGAAAGTGTGGGCAAGAGCCTTGATTGTGGTTTCTGTAGGAAGAAACGAGTGAGGCAGGGCAAGCAGGCATAGGATGAGCTAGTTTGAATAATGTTACAGGCTCTGGGGCACAGGGGCTGTCCCTGCCTGTCTGGTACCTGGCCCTGGGGTGATTATGGCAGGAGGATGGTAGCCCTGAGTATGAGAACCTGATAGAAGAGGTCGTTGCAAGTGTGAGCTCTGGATTAGTTGGTTTACATTTGAAAGGTGCACTCACAGATGACTTCATTTCTAGAAATTGGCTAATCCTGGGAGGGGCCATCCCTCCAGGGTCAGCACGTTCCCAGATGTCAAAGCATCAGAATACAGGAAAAAGAGGTAATGGTTAATACAATGAAGAATGCCTACAAATTCCTAAGAAAAAGAAACAACTAAAGACTCAACTGGTACTTCACAAGAGAAGAAACCCCAAAGGCAATCAGCATAAGAAAAGTCAATATGAAAATGCAACCCCGAACTACACCGAGACACTATGTCTCACCCACTAGCTTGGCAAGCACTCAAAAGCCCGTGTTGGTGAGGATGAGAAGTGTCAACCTTAAACAGTGAGATTCAGAAACTATGATTAAATGTAGAGATTCTTTGAGCCCAAAGCATGAGGATAGCCACTTGGGAAACACTGACTCCAAACAAATGGGGTCAGTGTTTCAAAGTGGAGAAGTTAAGGTTTCTCTTACATAGGCAGAGACAGAGAAATTTCAGCAGGATTACAACATTTTTTATACAAGATCAGTGCGTACAGTGACTTGATCGGTTACAGATTGCTACATTCCAAGGAAAATACTTTATTACTCCATGAGGAGGGGTAGAAATTCAGGGGATTCTTATCTCTGAAGTCGTTTGGTCTTCTTAATTATTTATGGGGAAAAAAAAGGTAGAAGTTGCAGTTGCATTCCATGTGACTCAAGTTGCATAGCCGTGTTCCTCTCAAGGCTCCAAATACAGTTCCAACAGCTTTAAGTCTGAATTCTTTAACTTCACAGAAGCAACTGGAAGGAACCCCAACTAAGCTACTCCTGGAAGCATCCATGAAGCCAAATGCATATTCCCTTCAACTAAGCACATACACTCGTAGGTATGTTCCCAAGAGAAACCTCTAGCATGTGTCTTTATTTAAACATTTTTGGTTGAGTATACAATTCTAGGTAGTCACTTCACTCTAGCACCTTAAAGATGTCATTCCACTATCTTCCGCTCGTCCATTGCTGTTGAGAAGTCAGCTATGGGCCAACCTTGCCTCTCTGGCTGCTTCTAAACTACACTCCACTGTAATAATCATTCTTGATGTCCTGTAATTTGGTATCTTGAAATCATGAGCCAAACTATAGCCAGGCTTGTTTCTATCCTTACTATCCTTGCGTTTTCATGGGTGCACAAAAATCATATCACAAACCCTCTGGTCACAACCCGCAACATCTGTGTTTTGCCTTCTGCCCCATAGGAGATACCCTCACTTAACTTTCCACCACGAAGGGGAGAGTCTTGACTACTATGGTACTTTATTACTATTATTACTATGTCAATAGTAATAGTAGTGATAGTAAAGTCTCCCCTTGTGTTCCCCTGCTCCCTCTGCCTCCTGATCAACCCTGGTCCTTCCCCATGTGGCCTGCATAGCATGGCATGCCCTCTGCTCCTGGGAACTGTAAGTAATAAACTTCTTTTAAGGCAGCTGTCTCCATGTCTGCCATGTTAATGTACCTGATTAAAACAAAATCCCAGGTACATTTAAAAACACCTCTTGGTATCGTATGGTGTCACTATGATGTCCCCAGCTATGGATTGCTTATCACTCATCCTATAATGGATTCTTTGGGATGCCCAAATCTGGGGATTGATGTTTTTCATCTGTTCTGAAAACTTCTCAGCCATTTCCCCTTCAGATCTAGCCTTTGCCCTATTCTATTCTCTTCTACTGGAGCTCCTAGGACCATACAGTGTACCTTTTACTCCACCCCTCATGCCTCTTGGAAGCTTCTTCTTGTCTCCCATTGTCTCTCTGCTGTATTCTGGGCCATAGCTCAGATCTGTCTTTCTGTTCACCAACATAATTTTCAGCCATGTCTGATCATCTGTTAATATCACTTAATATATTTTCATCTCTGGAATTACATTTAGGTCTTTCCAAATCTGCTTGGTCATTTTATAATCTCTTGCTCTTTATGTTTTAAATATTTTCTCTTAATCCTTTAATCATGCTTATTTTATATTATATTCTGATAATTTTGACAGGTCTGGGTCTCATTCTACTTTCTGTTGTTTCTGCTGACAGCAAAAACCTTTTGATAGATTATGTTCATCTAGAAGTTATTCATGCTAACATCTCCAGCTGCACGGTGGAGCTTTATTTTTCTTCTTTTATTTTTGGTTTTCTTTTTTTCTTTCTTTCTTTTATTTTCTTTTTTTTAAAACTCTTAGCATGGTGGAGCTTTACGGCATATTCTGAGCAATGTTCTGGTTTCTGTTGCCTTCAGTTGCATTGCCCAATGTGGGACAGGAAATCTCATATACACAACAGCTTCTTGTTTCAGTGCTGCATTGTACTGAAATATTTTTGAAGTTTTAATTTAATTTAATTTTATTTTATTTCCCAAGACAGAGTCTTGCTGTGTCACCCAGGGTGGAATGCAGTGGTGCAATCTCAGCTCATTGCAACCTCCGCCTCCTGGGTTCAAACGATTCCCCTGCCTTAGCATCCCGAGTAGCTGAAGTTATTTAAAGTGAAAATTAGGGATTCAAACTTAGGTTGTGAGTCAACCAGGTGTGGGGATGCAAGGCAAACACCCAGTAGAGGTTGAGTAGATTATGGTTTATGCTCAGCTGGGTTCACATAAAAGCAGGGAATGGCAACTTTATTTCTGTCTCCTCCTTTCTGCAGGATCTGAAAATGAGTTTAATATCTACTAGAAGCTATACTTGATTTCAGAATTATCAAAGTATAAAAAATACATGCCTTAGAACTGAGGACTTACAGGATTCTAAGTGTGCTATGCCTTGGAGGGAACCCCAGTGGCCTTTGGTCCCACATGGGCCATCAAATAGCGAGTAATGTCCCTACTTTGGTCATGTCCATTCTGAAAGGTCCACCAGTTCTCAGTATGAGGCCCTCTGAATGTGCTGATGTCCGGTCACACACGGGGGATCAGTCAGGCTGGGCTAAGTCAGTTAGGTGACACATGACCCCATGGTGCAGTAGCTCTCAGCAGCATGGGTGGGTTTCTCAGCCATGTTACACATCCCACCTGGGTCGGCTGAGACTGTTCCATGCACTCTTCACTCCAGGCAGGGCAGCCTCCTTCCTGGAAGGAAAAGGAAGAGGGAAAAGAGAACGTTGCAAACCATGCCCTGGCTTATTTATTTATTTATTTATTTTGAGACAGAGTCTCGCTCTGTCGCCCAGGCTGGAGTGCAGCGGCGTGATCTTGGCTCACTGCTACCTTTTCCTCCCGGGTTCAGGCAATTCTTCTGCCTCAGCCTCCCAAATAGCTGGGACTACAGGAGCGTGCCACCATGCCTGGCTAATTTTTTTTGTATTATTAGTTGAGACGGGGTTTCACCATATTGGCCAGGCTGGTCTCGAACTCCTGATCTCGTGATCTGCCTGCCTCGGCCTCCCAAAGTGCTGGGATTACAGGTGTGAGCCACCACACCAGGAAGCGACAGGAGTATTTCCTCCCTTACCTCACTGGCCAAAGCCAGTCTCGTGGCCACTCCTGAGTTCAGCAGGGCAGGGACAGGGAGTTGTCCTGCAGGGCGGGGACGCCAGGGCATGGGGGAGGAGTGATAGAGCCACCTCCCCTGGCTCAGCATCTTTGCCTGGGGCTCTGCTCAGTGACAGGAGCCTGGGTGTGAACTTTCAAGTCAGGGCTCCCAGAGGCAACAGATACATTCCACCTCTCTGAGCCTCACATGCTTTACGTGTGCCAGAAATGGACGTTGGTTACGGAGGCACCGTGTGGGCTGTCATAGCCCTCTGTGACTATAAACGGTTGTTGGTGTTTTCGTCTTTGTTAATCGCCTAACAGTGCTCACTGCTAAGGAAATGTAACGAAATGTAACCTGACGTAGCGTTCAGCGGCACTTGGAAATGTGTTGCACGTGTGTGTGCACATAGGTTAGAGGTGGGGCCTGCCCACATGTGCTCTGCTTCTCGTCTGCCTTCTTGGAGCGCCCACAGCCATGTGTGTACCTCAGCCCTCAGCGGGTTGGTCAAGCTTGGACTCTGCCTGTGCAACCAATGCAGGGGCTGCTGAGCCCTTCTGATTCTCTCTTGGGAGCCTGGGGCTGGGAGGCCAGGACAGCAAAGTGTGGGTGCTGGACTTATTTATGGGTGAGGCTGACAGTGCCTTTAGGCTCAGGCAGAGCAGAGGGAGCCAATGAGCAGAGAGAAAGAGAAGGTAGAAGAAGTCAGGCAGGGAGACCCAGTGCCTTAGAAGGAGAGGTGGCCACTGTGCTTCCTGGTGAGGTTCCAGGGGATGTTCCTGACCTAGCCCCCCGCTGGGGGATGTGCCTGGGCTAGCCTCCAGCCACAGGATGGGCCTGAGCTAGCCTCCAGTGGGGGTCATGCTGTGTCCGGGATTGGTTCCTTCTGGTGGATTCTTGGTGTTGTTGACTTTAAGAATGAAGCCGCAGACCCTTGCGGTGAATGTTACAGTTCTTAAAGATGGTGTGTCCGGAGCTTGTTCCTTCAGATGTTCAGATGTGTCTGGAGTTTCTTCTGGTGGGTTTGTGGTCTCGCTGACTTCAGGAGTGAAGCCACAGACCTTCACAGTGAGTGTTACAGTTCTTGAAGGTGGCACGTCGGAGTTGGTTGTTCCTCACAGTGGGTTCATGGTCTTGCTAACTTCAGAAATGAAGCCGCAGACCCTTGTGGTGAGTGTTACAGCTCATAAAGGTAGTGCAGACCCAAAGAGTGAGCAGCAGCAAGATTTATTGTGAAGAGCGAAAGAACAAAGCTTCCACAGCATGGAAGGGGACCCAAGTGGGTTGCCGCTGCTGGCTTGGGTGGCCAGCTTTTATTCCCTTATTTGGCACCCCTACGTCCTGCTGATTGGTCCATTTTACAAAGTGTTGATAGGTCCGTTTTTACAGAGTGCTGATTGGTGGGTTTACAAACCTTTAGCTAGACACAGAGCACTGATTGGTGCGTTTTTACAGAGTGCTGATTGGTGCGTTTACAAACCTTTAGCTAGACAGAGTGCTGATTGGTGCGTTTTTACAGAGTGCTGATTGGTGCGTTTACAAACCTTCAGCTAGACACAGAGTGCTGATTGGTGTGTTTTTACAGAGTGCTGATTGGTGTGTTTACAAACCTTTAGCTAGACACAGAGCGCTGATTGGTGCATTTTTACAGAGTGCTGATTGGTGCATTTACAAACATTTAGCTAGACAGAAAAGTTCTCCCAGTCTCCACTTGACCCAGGAAGTCCAGCTGGCTTCACCTCTCAATGCCTAGGCTAGCACCCAGCCACAGGGCGAGCCCCAGCTAGCCTGTAGCCAGGGGTCATGCCTGGGCTAGCCTCCAGCCAGAGGATGTGCCAGAGCTAGCTTCCAGTGTGGGTCATGGCTGGGCTAGCCTGAGCAGCCTCCTCTTCCTGGTAAGTGAACACTGTCACCCACTGACAATGGAGTCTCTGGGAGACTCTGAACACACGTCCCTCCGGGTGGCTGTGAGACCACAGCATTTCTTTCTCTCTCTCTCTTTTTTTTTTTTTTAACTTTTCTTTTAAATTCAGGGGTACATGAGCATGTCTGTTACATAGGTAAACTTGTGTCATGGGG
This sequence comes from Pongo pygmaeus, assembly GCF_028885625.2. Lineage (NCBI taxonomy): Eukaryota > Metazoa > Chordata > Mammalia > Primates > Hominidae > Pongo > Pongo pygmaeus. Next base: position 5,759,846 of record NC_072382.2, on the reverse strand, counting down.
GTTTGTTGTACAGATTATTTCATCACCCAGGTATTAAGCCTGGTAACCATTGGTTATTTTTCCTGATCCTCTCCCTCCTCCCCTCCCATCCTCCAACTTCTAAATGGCCCCAGTGTCTGTTCCCCTCTTTGTGTTCATGTGTTCTCATCATTTAGCTCCCACTTATAAGTGAGAACATGCAGTACTGGGTTTTCTCTTCCTGCATTAGTTTGCTACGGATAATGGCCTATTTCTCCATCCATGTCCCTGCAAAGGACGTGTTGTCATTCCTTTTTATGGCTGTGTAGTATTCCATGATATATACGTGCCATAACTTCTTTCTCCATTGATGGGCATTTAGGTTGATTCTATGTCTTTGCTATTGTGAATAGTGTTGCAATGAACGTACATGTGCATGTGTCTTTATAATAGAATGATTTATATTCCTTTGAGTATATACCTTGTAATGGGATTGCTGGGTCAAGTGGTATTTCTCTCTTTGGTCTTTGAGGAATTGCCACACTGTCTTTCATGATAGTTGAGCTAATTTCCATTCACACCAACAGTTTATAAGTGTTCCTTTCTCTCCAGAGCCTCACTAGCATCTGCTGTTTGTTTTTTTTTTGACTTTTTAATAATAGCCATTCTGATTGGTGTGAGATGGTATCTCATTGTGGTTTTGACTTGCATTTTTCTAATGATCGGTGACGTTCAGCTTTTATTCATATGATTGTTGCCTTCATGTATGTCTTCTTCTGAAAACTGTCTGTTCATGTCCTTTGGCCACTTTTTAATAGGGTTGTTCCTAAGCAAAAAGAAAAAAGCCAGAGGCATCACTCTACCTGGCTTTGAACTATACTACCAGGCTACAGTGACCAAAACAGCATGGTACTAGTACAAAAACAGACACATAGAACAATGGAACAGAATAGAGAACCCAGAAATAAGACCACACACCTACAATTATCTGATCTTCGACAAAACTGACAAAAACAAGCAATGGGGAAAGGATTCCCTATTCAATAAATGGTGCTGGGATAACTGGCTAGCCATATGCAGAAGATTAAAACTGGACTCCTTCCTTATACCATATACAAAAATTAACTCAAGAGGGATTAAATACTTAAATGGAAAACCCCAAACTATAAAAGCCCTGGAAGACAACCTAGGCAAGCCTTTCAGGACACAGGCATGGGCAAAGATATCGTGATGAAGATGCCAAAAGCAATTGCAACAAAAGCAGAAATTGACACATGGGATCTACTTAAACTGAAGAGCTTCCGCACAGCAAAAGAAATTATCAACAGAGCAAACAGACACCCTAGAGAATGGGAGAAAATTTTCACAAACTATGTATCCGACCAAGGTCTAATATCCAGAATCTATATGGAACTTAAAGGAGACCACAGCCTTTCTAAGGTGACAGGAGATTTTCCTTGTGGCACATACTTGGTGACAACAGGGCACCTCCCAGCAGCTCAGTCCCACTTTCAGAGCCCTGGAGCATCATGGGGTTCTCATGCCCATTGTCCTTGGGCTGGGGTCCTGTTCTGAGGCACACTCCTGCCCACTCTCACAAAAATCATTTTGTGTGCACATGGCAGGCCTCAAACGTGTCTCCCTGTCCTTGTCCCCACTGCTTGCCTTCTTGTTTTATTTAGAAATCAAGAGAGAATCTAGGCTTGGGAAATGGCAGAGATTTCCCCAAGCTTAGCACAATTCTTTTATCTTTTTTTTTTTTTTAATTTAATACCATTAGGTCATCTCCTTTAAAAAAATTTCTGGGAAAATCTTTATTTTGTGTATTTCTCAAGCATCTTGACATTCCGTCTCAGAGTAATGGCCCAATCACTTCCTCCCAACTCCCCTTCAAATTCCCTGTCGGCTTTATCTCTTGCAAATGCCTCGGTGCTGCAAAGCAAACTCCCCCTCCCTGGCCCCTCCACCCCCCTCTCTGGGGACAAAGAAAGGGCCCCATACTCTCACTGAGGCCTTTGGGCAAACCAGATACATCATCACAGCCTAAGACAAGGAGGAGGCCCGGGACCCTTCAAAGGTGCCTGCTCCAGAGTCCGCACAAACCTCTGCCTATTAACTCTTTCAAAGGGCGTTTGTCGGCTGTGAAAGCCGTCTGGGTTCATTGATAAAAAAAAGATATTGTCTTTAGGGCTGCTGAATATATTAATGAGTTGTCACGGAGGACAGTTAGGATTTGCAAAGGGTGACAGTTACCATTCACCTACTTGTTGCCTTAAAAGATAAAATCATGTTCAAATGAAGACAGAGCTTTCAGGCACCTCCGCCAGAACACACTTCATTTGAGGCGACGGCAGGGATGCTACTAAAACCCCAAAAAGTTAAGCTGAAATGGTTAATATTCCTGTGTCTGTCCCCCTCCTCCTGTATTCTAATGTGTGAACCCGCTCATTCAGATGTGAGTGGGACTTGGGGACAGCTTGCCTTCCCTACGTGATTGTGTATGGCCCCCGCTGAAATGTTCCTAAAAACACGATTTTGTAAACGCTTATGCTCCACCAGACATCCAGTGCATCTAAGTACTTGTAGCCCAGCGTCCCGAGTGGGATTCACTTTGTCTCTTCACACCCAGGGACTCTCAGCCCGAGGTGAGGGAAAGGAAGGGGGGTTATTAAGAATTCTGACAAGGTAGGCTGAATAAATTGTGTTTTCTTTGTGAGCCTTAATCCGGTGTTGTATTGGCTTCTTGGACATGGCTAATTTATTTGGAATTTCATTCTGTTCCTGACAGCGTCCTTGACTAGCTGTTTGATCACCCCGAGCAAAGTTACATACCAGCTTTCAACCGTTGGGAGGGCAGCGGCGTCCTTTTTCTCAAGTGCCTTCTCCTGGGTTGGGCTTTATGCCTGCAGCAGGGCGTTTCAAACGGCTGAGGCCATCCCTTGTTAGGGAGAGAAACTGCCCGAGCAGGGGTCTCCCTCAATGAGGAAGCCCTCCACTTCCCCCCACTCGTCCCACTGTTCGTGATTTTAATCTGCTTTTGTGGCACAGGAAGAAAGAAAATTAATTTTCGCCCGTCTGTGTGTAGGGAGCATTTCAGTGGAAACCCGGTTTGAAATGCATGTTCTGTTGATTTCGGCAGCCTGCGCCGGCTGGGGTTTTGAGATGCAGCATTCTCAGGGGAAGAGGTGATGGGCCACAGGCCTTCATGGAGTGGGAACTCAGGCTCCCCGTGGGCCCTGGACGGGGTCCTCATGTCCTGTGCTCCGTCTTGGCCGAAGTAAGAGTTGATGATGTTCATGCTGTCCCAACTCACCCATCTCTGCCATGGTTGCCTTTTTTTTTTTTTTTGATTAAAGCAAGCATATTTTGCTGTTGCAAAAAGAAACAAAGAAAAAAATGATTTTCAACAGGACCCTGATGTGTCTGAGAATGTCTCACTATCAACAAGGCTGTAGGTGGTGGTTTTACAATTTTGGCGGAATCTGGTCTAAGGAAAACACGTGCTGCTTTTAATTTGGCCTCCCAGCTCCGATGCACTTGGACGTCCTTGCTGAGAGCCTTCTGGGTGCCTGGAACTGTGCTAAGTCCTGGGGGATTCGGCGAGAGCTCGAGTTCTAGAAACACATGGAAGAGTTCAGAGGATGTTGGTACTATGAAAATAACAAACAAAACCAACCAACGCACTGAGGCCCTGGGGGATGTGCCTGGTGGTCCCTGGGGGAGGACGTTCAGTGTTACTCCTGGGTCCTGCATTTGAGTCAGCCAAGTCCAGCTCATCTGTATAACATCTGGGCAGGGATTTCCCCTGCAAAGCACTCTTATCCCCAGCCTTGCTTGCAGAAGCTGGGAAGGGATTATCATCCCCTCACCTTTTTTTTGTTTTGTTTTGAGATAAGGTGTTGCCCAGGCTGGAGTACAGTAGCTTGATCATGGCTCACTGCAACCTCTGCCTCCCAGGTTCAAGTGATCCTCCTGCCTCAGCCCCCTAGCTAGCTGGGACAACGAGTGTGCGCCACCACATCCAGCTCATTTTTGTATTTTTTTTTTTTTTGGTAGAGATGGGGTTTTGTCATGTTGCCCAGGTTGGCCTCGAAATCCTGAACCTTCTCATGTCGGCCTCCCAAAGTGCTAGGATTATTTTCCTCTTTTATTGAGGGGAGGAAACTGAGGCCCAGTGATGCTTCAGTGGAGACCGGCTTGCCTGGGGCTCACAGGAAGCTGTTCACAAGGTTCTTGGGGCTCTGTCCCAGGCTGTCACCTGTACTGAGGGCTGGTCCTGGGTGGGGGCCAGGCTTTGGGGGCAAGAACTTGCACCTCCTTGTTACTTCCACTCCAGGCCTTCCCCACGGAGCTCACCTGTGGAGAGGTTTCCTCTGCCAAGCATTTCATCAGGAAACAGTGAGTGAGGGCGCATCAGTCACTGCTCTCTCTGACGTTTGGGTGCAGGAAGAAGCCTTGGCTCTTTGAGGTCCCGATGGCAACTTGCATCCCTGGATCCATCCTCAGAGACCCGGGGCTGGGAGCGTCCCCGGATCCATCCTCTGAGGCCTGGGGCTGGGAGCATCCCTGATCCATCCTCAGAGGCCTGGGGCTGGGAGCATCCCCGGATCCATCCTCAGAGGCCTGGGGCTGGGAGCATCCCTGATCCATCCTCAGAGGCCTGGGGCTGGGAGCATCCACCGATCCATCCTCACAGGACCAGGGCTGGGAGCCACCACCACCCAGCTCCATGTGTTCCCATTGGCGGGGTCTGGGTCTGCGCTGATGAGGCGCTGGTCACGCTTATCCTGGATTATATTCACAGGCGGGTAACTCGGGGGGTGGTATGACGGGGAGACACAGGAGGGAGGAGCAGGGAGGGCAAGATGAAGGGGAGCAGTCTGGGAAGGGGGTGACTCCAGGCGCAGCCGCACGTCCCTGGGATTTTCAGGGGGAGCTCTGGGGGTTCAGAGTGGTCTCTAGTTTGTCCTGGTCTGAAGCAGGGAACCCAGGCTATGCCCTGCCCAGGTCAGCCTTAGGTTAAGGGCTGCCTGGGGGAGGGAAGTTCCTGGGCCTTTGGGTCTCTGTGCACTGGGGTGGCTCCCGTGGCCCAGAACACCCCGGAGAAGGGTCCTACTGGAAGCGAAGGTGCAGGGCAGCAGGGGGTGAGGCGCAGGAGCTGGTGGAGGCTCCTGGCACAGGTCACGGCCCCAATCACATCGCTGCTGATGGTGGGGGGACTTGGGGAGTTTCCCCTCAGAATGGGAGGTCTCACAGTCCCCACACTGCAATGCTGTCGGCACACTGTGTCTGCGGCGTGCTCATGGTCACTCGCTTTTTCTCTGTGGCCCCGGCCACTTTATCCAGCAAGCAGCCCCCTCCCTGGAGAAGCCGAGCCTGGACACTGCCAGGAGGAGGTCACTCCCTTCCTCTCTCGAAGGGCACGCCGTCCTCGTCCTTGCTGACTCCCAGAGGCCCAGGGACGTCTGAGGGGGAGGGGCCGGGCCTCCTTGACCCCTGCGTGTGGACACCATGTGACTGGGGCGTGGTTGACTCTCTGTGTCCGATTGGGTGCTTTGGCAAACACAGAGAGTTTTGTCCAAGGCCCACCTGTCCAGGTTGGGAGGTGCCCTGCCTGGTGTGGCCTGAGCTGAGTGCCTCTGGCCGGAGCAGACGGCCCCGGCTCCCCCAGGACATGTCACCTGGAGAGGTGGCCCTTTCAGGTAAGGGACATGCCCACTGGCAGCTGCCTCTGCCCCCTCCCTGCATGCACAGCTGCTCCCGTCTGGGGACCTTCACCCCATGTGCAGATGGGCTTCCCCAGGAAGTCGGCAGGACTTTCCCTGGCCTTCTGGAAGGCCCCATCAAGCAAATGCTCTGTCGATGACTCACTCTATGACGGGGTCCAGAGAGCTAACTCCCCACCCATGTTTGAAGTGATCTTCAAACCTCTGTGCGTGGAAAATAAGCCCAGAGCTAAACGTTCCCTAAGTGAGTGGCCTTTGACAGCGGTGCTGGGCAGCCCAGTGGGTGCAGGGACATCACAGATGGAGGAAGGGCCAGGCTTCCCAGACAGCCTCTGCCAGTCCAGGCAGGGGCTCCAGGGTGGCTGCGGGAAGGCAGCTTAGGCGGTGCCCAGCCCAAGGTGAGTTAGCATTGCGTTCCACTTCACCTTTGAACGTGTGGTCCCGTTTGAACCTTCTGGAAAGGCTTGGCAGGGAGGACACTCATTTTGTAGACTGGGAAGAAACTGAAGAGCTGGCTTCCGGCGACCAGTGATGGGTCCCAGAGCCCTGTGGCCAGGGAGGCCCCCGTTGCTGTTCTCTGTAGCTCAGGCTGGACATTTGCTGGTGAGAACTGGCCGGACTCCCAGGACCCATCCGCCAGAGACCTCTGTTCCTCACGCTCAGCCCCCAGCTCCAACTGGGGCCCCTTTGCTTTACAGGATATAGGCTTGGAGTTAGAGGGGCCAGTGCTGGCGGTTTATCTCTCACCCACAGAAACTCGGCTGTGAGAGGCCAGAGCTGGACTTGGGGGGCAGAGCCTGTAGAGGTCAATGTGTCCTTATTGTGTGTGCACACGTGTGAGTCTGTGTGCGTACACATGTATATACATGTGTATGCATGTGTGTGTGTGTGTGTGTGCGTGTGGCAGTCAGAGAAGGCTGGGCAGACACTGTTATTTCAGAAAAGATGTGGAGGCCTTTCTGAAGGCATCCACTGAGAGGCAGGGGCCAGGATCTCTGTGCCCAGGCGCTGGGCTTGGCCCCTGAGAAGTGTTCTCTTCTCTAATCCTTCAAAGTGGGAGGTATTTGCTTCACTTTCTAACATAGGATCTGCAGCTCTGAGAGGTTGTACAACTTGCGTGAGGTCACTCAGCTAGTAGAAGGCAGGACTGGCCTCAGGCCCAGGGTGACTGTGAGGATGTCAGGGGACCCTGCAGGCCTGTATACCCCAGCTTAGGGCTATGGGCCCCATCTAAGCCTTCTTGATGGGGGGTGGGGGGACGAGCTAGAGGGAGGTGCTGCTGGGGGTCCACCGGTCCCCTTCCTGGGGGATGAAGCCAGTTTCCCGCGCTGACCCCCTTGCCATCAGAGGCCCAGAGCGCGGTCCTTGTGCTGCTGAGCTGTGTTTGGGGCCGCCTGTGGGCTGCGGCCGCCTGTCCTCATCTTCTCCCCCTTTTTCCTTGGCTTTTCATCCTCAGGCTCCGTCCTCCTTCCCCGCGGTGGCCCCAGCCTCCCCGCCAAGCTTCCCGGCCCCCACCCCATCCCGGGCCTGCTGCTGCGGAGACCGTGGGCCGGCGCTGGACGGCGCGGCCTCCAGAAGTGATAGCTAATTGGGGAGAGAAAGGGCCCAATTGTCTGGCGGGGCCGGAAGAGCCGCGTGGGCTGCTGAAAGCACCGGGAGGAGGTGGCCGCTTCGCCCAGCAGCTGCCGCCGGGGATGTTTGCAGATTACGTCAGCGCTGGCGAGCAGGGGGTGCGGGGACAGCGAGGGGGGCGGGCTCCCGGCGGCCTCCCGCCCCCCAGGCCCCTGGACAATGCTGTCATTGTCAACACAGAGAGTGGTTAATTCTGGATGAATGGTACACGGGCCTCTTGACCAAGGAGGCTGCTTGTCGTCCCCAGTCTGTCCTCTCACATGCCAGGGAGGCCCCGGGCTGGAGTCTGGCGGGCAGATCTGGCCTGCTTGGTGGCACTGAAGAGAACAGGGCGGTCCCTTGGGGGCGCCGGCTGCAGAGGCCTCAGGCTGGACGAAGCTTCCTGACCTGGGTCTGCACAGCAGCCACTTGGCAGTGCCGGGCTAGGGTGGCAGGGACCCACTGCATCTCAGTTCCAGGGCAGAGGCTGCTGCTGCCCTTTGGGGCTGACCTCAGGCATGACCTCCTGGCCAGGGGGCAGCTTTGGCCCTGACCCGCTCCTGGCCCTGCTGATGGTGATCCTGCTAGCACGCCTCATCCTGTGGTCCTGCCTCGGGACCTACATCGACTACAGACTGGCCCAGCGGCGGCCCCAGAAACCCAAGCAGGACTAGGCCTCTGCAGGCTGCGGCCTCCACGCGCCCTGTCCCGAGACTCAGCCGGCCATTCCAGTGGTGGTGGGAGGGAGGGGAGCAGGGCAGGTGCATGACCCGCATGTCCCACCCCTGGGGCGGGAGCTCAGAGAGGCCTGAGATGGATCGTGCCTGCCCAGACTGACCGGGGCTGTCCTGTAGAGGCAGTTGGCCATGTGGGGAGACGGAGGGGCCGGCCTTGCAGGTCCATCACCAGGTTCTGGGGTCCCCGGTTGCAGGGAGTGGTCCTGGGGGTGGGTCTTGCTTTAAGACCTTCTCTGCCTCCAATTCCTTATAAATATGCCTGCAGGAAGAGCTGGGTAAGCCAGAGGACTCAGGTGGAGGGGCCACAAAGACAAATGTGACCTCATCACAAGCTGGCCCTGTTACCAAAGGCCATGTCCTGTCTCAGCTCACCACCCTTGTAACTAGTCTCCTCCTGCCTCCCAAGGGACGAGATAAGTGCTGATGGCTGTCTTGGTTTCTCCAGAGCAGACCCCTGGGAAGGGTCTCAAGATGCACTTGTGAGGCTGAGTTGACCAGCCAGACGCACTTGGCTCTGGTTGACCCTCTACATACTCTCTAACGGTCTGAACAGTTAGGGCACAATGATCCCTGCCTCCCTCCCTCAGCAGGACATCATGTAGGGGACAATTTAGGGGACAAGCCAAGGGATCCACCAATGCCCTCTGTTCATCTGTTCCTGCAAGTGTGTGGCTGGGATTTGCCCAGGAAGGCTGACAGGGCAGGGAAGTTGATTTGAGGCCAAGCATCCAATGCTCCTGCTCCACCTCCCTAGCACATTAGCCGTGATGCCAGTGACTTAACCTACAGCTTGGGGAAGCTCAGAGGCTCCACATTCGACCCTCTTGGGGGAAATTCGGCAAACAGCCATGTCCAAGCTCCGCACTGTATTTCCTGGGATCGTTCCAGCAGATTGTGGATTGCAGCGAGGGCTGCTGACTACATGCGGAACTGTGAGATGGAAAGGACGATGGGCGGCAGCTCCAGGGAGGAGCATCGAACCAGATATCATCCCTGGGAGGCTGGGCCTGGTGATGTGGCAGCGTCTTGCTCCCTGAGAGGTGATGGGTGTGCTAGGGACGCTCGCTCAGGGAACATGGGCCAAGTCCCCTGAACACGAAGCTCGCAGAGGGGGTGATTCCTGTGAATTCTGAAAGGACTTGGGGGCATCCAGCAAGAGCAGGAGCTTAGATGGTGGTTCCAGGGCTGGTGTTGCTGACTGGGGCGAGTGGCTCCCCAGGGTGGGCATGGAGTGGGGCACTGGCTGGGAACCTCTGCCTTGCTGTATCCTGGCTGAATGACCCCAGGTGAGGACCAGAAACACTGTTGTCACTGTTTCTGCGACACTCGATACACTCACCTATGCCAAGGAAATTTTTTTTTTTTTGGTTTCTGCAGGACTTGCTGTGCTCAGATCCTCCATTCAGGAGAGCTACAGACATGGGGGTGCTGGTGAGCAGGAGCTGAGACCGTCTGGGGTGGGACCGACCAAGAGTTTGAGGTGTCCAGGGGGCGACGTGAAGATGACCTATCGCAGAGGGTCCCTTCTCATTCACGCCCTGAAGTCTGCACAGGGGCAGGGGCTACCGTGCTGCATTTCAGTTTGGCCTCTGTTGTATCAGCCAGAGGCCAGCAGAACTCTATGGTCACCCCCCCGTGTCACGGACAATTTGCCACCCCCAGCGGCAGCCCAGGGCTCTGCCTGAATATTCTCCCCTGATCGTAGGATTGTGGGGAGGGATGTTCTCATTGATCTCTAAGGAAAATATTGTTCGCTTTTTAAAAACATGATCTTGTACAATTTTATTGATCTCTTTAAGGAAGAAAAATCACATCATTGTTGTGAGCATGTACCGACGGAGCTAGGAGGGCCAGGTGTTCCGGGTTGCCCAGGGCTGTCTTGGTTTTAAAATGGAAAGTTCGATGTCCTGGAAAACCCCTCAGTCCTGGGCAAACCAGGTCACGCTGGATGGAAGGAGTTAGACATTCATACGATGTGCCGATGTCTTGCCAGTTGTAGAGTTTTGTGTAAACCTGTGTGTGGCCTGCGTGTCCACGTGGGTATGTAGGATGGCACCTACACACATACCTGAGGTTACCTCTTGGTCCAGTGAGCCAGAATCCTGTGACTTCATCATCTTTGTCTTCGTTTTTTTTTTTTTTTTTTGAGATGGAATCTCACTCTGTCACCCAGGCTGGAGGGCAGTGGCGCAATCTTGGCTCACTGCAACCTCTGCCTCTGGGGCTCAAGCGATTCTCCTGCCTCAGCCTCCCGAGTAGCTAGGATTACAGGCGTGTGCCACCACGCCCTGCTGATTTTTGTATTTTTTATTAGAGATGGGGTTTCACTATGTTGGCCAGGCTGGTCTCGAACTCCTGACCTCAAGTGATCTGCCTGCCTTGGCCTCCCAAAATGCTGGGGTTACAGGCATGAGCTACCGTGCCCGGCCTCAGAATCCTGGGACTTCTGCTGGAGCCAGGGGTCAGAACAGACTCCTCTAGTGGGGCTGCCTGGCAGGGAGGACAGAAGCTCAAGGCGGCCCCATGAGAACGCAGCCACCTGGAAAGATGGTGGAAGGGAAGATTCTGCCAACCTCCTCCGACTCCCTATCTCAGTTACACTGGTCCATAATTTCTTTTCTTTTTCTTAAGCCTGTTTCGTTGGTTTCTGTTCCTGGAAAATGGATACAATTCTGATGAATTCATGTATTCTGCATCCACGTGTCAGCATTTCCAGCCTTGTGATACAGTGCCTGGCTCAGAATGGGCAGTCAGGCCATGGCATCTGAATGAACGAGAGGGTGTGCCCTGGCCGTATCTCAGGCAGCAGATGCATTCAGCTGCAGGTAACTGACACGTAGACAAACAGTGGCTTAAGAAAGAGAGGCTTTAAAAGTATTTTGTTTTTTTCTTCACGTAGCAAAAAGTCTGGCATTTGGCATTCTCAGGCTGTGGCGTGACAGCTTCATGAAGTTATCAGGGTCTCAGACCCTGCCATATTTCTGCTCTGCCACCCTCAGCATGTAGATTTGATTTTCATGGCTACAAGAAACCTGCTGCTGCTGCAGGCATCTTACACGAGTTCCAGGCAGGAAGAAAAAGGAAAGGGTGACAGAGACAGAAAGCAGTGTCCCCAGATACCCTTAGTTTTCCATCTCATAAGCCAGAATGATGTCACGTGGCATCCCTGGATGCACAGGAGGCTGAGAGATAGTGGCGTTTGTTAGCTGGTCTTGTTGCTGTCCTGAATGCCAGGTTTGTTATAAAGAAACAGAGGCAAAATGGCGATCAGGCAGGCAACTGGGTGGTCTCTGCCACGGGCCCCTTGGCCATTTTTTGTAATGATGGTCTTTGTCTTGGACTCTATTTTGGATATTTGGGCATCTTTTGTGGTACCCTTATGTGCTGGTTTTGCTGTGGTCTGCCCTTCAGGAATAGCAGCTGAGTCAAGCTGTCTTTGGCTGCTCCATTCTGGAGTCAGAGGTTGGAGATTTCCATGGCTCCCCATGGCTCCTTGGGGCCTCCTAAGAAAATGTTTTAATAAGGAAGTCCAAGGCTGAGACAGACACGCTCCTTCTTAGAGACACATGGGAACATGCCTCTGCTCACAGCTGGTAGCCACAGATGTAAACCGTAGCCCATGGAACGGAGACAGTGAAGAGTTGATGGATAAATGAATAATGATGATGGACAGCAGATGCATAAAAGACATAAAAGGATAGTGTTAGGGCTGGAATGTCTCCCCCCGAATTCATATGTTGAACCTTTAATGCCTGATACTTCAGAATGAGACTGTATTTGAAGATACGGTCTTTACAGAGATAATTAAGTTAAAATAAGGTCATTAGGGTGAGCCCTAATCCAAAGGATGGGTGTCCTAATCAGAGGAGGAGATGAGGACCCAGACACACACACACAGAGAGAACCAGGTGAGGACACAGGGAGAAGATGGCTACGTACAAGCCAAGGTGAGAGGACTCAGGAAGAACCAGCCAACTCCATCCTGCAAAACTGTGAGAACATAGATGTCTGCTGTTTGAGCCACCCCATCTACAAGCAGTCAGCAAGCATTCATTGAGTGCTTGCAGTATTCAAGGTGCCGCAGATACAATGTTGATAAAGCAAAGCACCTGCCCTCAGGTAGCTGGCAGTCAGGGACGTAAGGGTAGTTGGCAGAGAGACCTGGAAACAGATTATTAGACCTGCACTAAGCATGTGTGGTTATTGAACAGTAAAAATGTGGCCACCACAAATTGCGATATGGTGTAAGTAAAATACGTACTGGCTATTGAAGACTTGGCACAGAAAAATAATGTAAATCTCATTAGTAATGGTTTTATATTGATTATGCATTGAAATGATACTACTTTGGATAGATTGGGTTAAATAAAATGTTAAATTTGATTTCACCTGTTTCTTTTATTTTCATTACTTATTGGCCATGATATTTTATTTAACTTTTAACTTTTATTTTAGATTCAGTGGTTCATATGCATGTTTGTTATACAGGTAAACTCATGGGGGTTTGATGTACAGATTCTTTGTCACCTGAGTACTAAACTTAGTACCCAAGAATTATTTTATCTGATCATCTCCCTCCTCCCACCTTCCAGCCTCAAGTAGGCCCCAGTGTTTGTTGTTCCCCTTTATGTGACCATGTGTTCTTACAAGTGAGAACATGTGGTATTTGGTTGTCTGTTCCTGTGTTAGTTTGCTGTGGACAGTGGCCTCCAGCTCCACCCATGTTTCTGCAAAGGACGTGATCTCATTCTTTTTTATGGCTGAATAGTATTCCATGGTATATATGTACCACTTTTTCCTTATCCAATCTACCTTTGATGGGCATTTAGGTTGATTCACCTATTCCTTTTAATAGGTCTTAATATGGCTACTAGGAAATTTAAAATCACATAGGTAGCTTATATTATTTTTGTTATGGACAGTGCTGTGCTGGACCTTCATGATGTAGTAAAAGGGTGGTGGGTGAATGCATGGTGTGTTACAGGAACACTGGAGGGAGCTTCTTGGAGGAGGTTCTTAGTCCATTTATTCTTGAGGTTGCCATTTTTTGAATTTTTGCAATCAGACCTTGGTGATGACCTTGAGCAGTAGGATATATAAATAACTCCCACATGCTTAGCATTCCAATAATGGAACACTAGGCATAAATGGGTTGAGTGATAATGTTTGGACTGCAAACCAGAACCTATGAGATACAGCTAAAGCAATTCTTGAAGGGAAAGTTATAGCCTTAAATATTCATATTAACAAATAGGAAGAATGAAAACATATGGATTAGGCATATGGCTCAATATATTGAACATAATAGAACAAAACTAAGAAAAACAGAAGGAAGAAATAAAGATAAGAGAGGAAATATATGCATTAAGAAGTGATAGAATTAACAAATGTACCCAAGTGCCAGATTTTTGAGGGGCATAAAAAAGGATGCTGTTAGTCACGAAAAAAGAAGAAAACATAAATGAAATAAAAGTCTATGGGGAAAACAACCACAGAGTCATCAAATGGCAAATAACCACAGGAAACTGGCACTGGGATATGTAAATGATTTTGAGACTTTGAAGACATAGAAAATATAATTTATTTTAAAAAAGACTCCAAAAGAGATGTAAAGTCTAAACAAATTGATTACCATAGAAGAAATACAAAGTTGTCAAAGTCAACTTTCCTTAAAAAAAAAAAAGAAAGGCATCAGGCCTAGAATTTTTTATAGGAGGATCCAACCACACCAAAAACGAACAGGTAATTAAACACTATTTAAACTGTTCTAAAGCATAAAAGAAGGAACATCTTAAACTTTTTTATGTAACAAGCATATCATTGATGCCAAGATCCATCATAGATGGCATGGAAAGAGAAAACACACACCAGTGTTGCTTGGGAACATTGATGTAAAAATATTAAGTCCCTGAATTAAGCAGCATGTTAGGGGAATAAATCATTGCAATGACTGAGTGGAATGGATTCCAGAAATGCAAGGATGGTTGGATATTAGAAAAACAATTAGAAAAGAGGAAGAAATCAGAGGTGCAAACACTGGGAAGGAAAATCATTATTTACAGAGAGATGGATGATTTTCTTGGAAGATAGAAGAGAGTCAACCAAAAGCAATTGCAAATGCTAATACCAGAATTCAGTCAAGTGAGTGAGTCTAGGTCAATACAGAGAAACCATACACACAGCAATCCATTAGGAGATGAGAAGCATGAAAGACCCCATTTATAAGAGCAACATAAAGAGCAGAAACATGGTTGGCCACTGTGGGTGATCAAGTTAGGGCTCACAGTGATTTCCTTTAGTCTGTTTTCATGTGCAATCGCCATGGGTGCTGTAGACAAGATTTATTATGGACACGAGACCCTGACAGTGTCGAGGCTGGTGGAGAAGCCCACACAAAGCTGGTGTCTGGCCTGGGGGCCCAGGTGACCTGCAGGGGAAGCTGGTGGCTTTGCCATGTTGCTGAGACTAGGAGGCCTAGATAAGCTACAGGAATAGCCTTGCTGGAGGGGCTGTGGCCAGGGACCACTGTGGGCTGGGGACTCCACTTGGACTTTCAGAGCACAGAAGCTGACTCTCCTTCCCCATGGCTGCCAAGTCCTGTGCTCTTGGACCTGTCACTACCATGGAGCCAAGACAGAAAAAAGCCATCGCATTTTTTGCGGGTGGCAATGGTGGGTGCCTCCATGTAGGGTGAGTAATTGGGGTGGAGGGGTTCCCTGGGCCATGGGACTTTCAACACTAAAATGGGGAGGGTCTTGGCCACATTGGGACGGCTGGTCATCCTGTTTATAGGTCAGGATGTAGTAAAGTGTAGTAAAGAATTAATCTGACCCAAAGAGAAGTCTAGTCTTTGTCCTTGGTTCCTGGGAGGGGATCTCCAGGCCCTCAGGATGTCCTGCTTGAGAAGAGCATCTTTGTTTGCCTGTCATGAGGGGAAATTTGGGTCACGTGGTCTCCTTTTGACCTCTGGAGGGGCAGAAAACTAAAGGTCAGTCACTTGGGCATCAGTCCATCGTGCCCACGTGATCGTGATCAAGCCCCAGTAAAAACTCTGGACACCAAGGCTCCGGGGACGTCTGCTTGGCAATACTCCACGCAGCTCATCATGCACCACTGCTGGGAGGAATTCATGCGGTCCATAACTCCGCTGGGAGAAGGAGATTGGAACTTCCTTGCACTCTGCCCCATGCATGTCTTCCCTTGGCTGATTTGAATCCTTTCGCTGTAATAAACCATAACTCTAACCATTACAACTTTCAGTGAGTTGTTGAAATGGAGGATGATGAACTTGAGGACCCCTGAACTTCCAATTGCTGTCAGAAGTGAGGGTGGTCCTGGGGACTGTGTCCTAATTTCTGCATCTTCGTTCTCTGTTTCTCCTTCTCTTTCTCCTCCTCTTCCTTGAAAACTGCAGAAGGATATACCATGAGCAAGGATTCTGCCTCCCCCAAGCTATCTCGTCTCCCTCCATCAATGCAGCCCGAGCTGCCTGTTTCTTGTGTCTCATCCAGAGATATCCCGTGTGCTTCCAGGCAAATGCAAATGTCTTCTCCTACCAACCCCATTTTCTCCCATAATTAATAGCATGTTGTGCATACCCTATCCTTATTGCCCCATATGAATTTTTTGTGGATTTTCTAGTTTTCCTATAATGAGCATGCATTTTTTAAAAATGAAGAAACAAGTGGGTTACACAGATTGGAAAGTATAGTGAGCAAGGCTCTAGGAAATGAGTAGTTAAGGGTAGCAGTAGTAAGCTTAGGGAGCCGCTGTTCCCTTACTTTTTGAGACAGGGTCTTGCTCTGTTGCCCAGGCTGAGCACAGTGGCGCAATCATGGCTTACTGCAACCTCTGCCTCCCAGGCTCAAATGATCCTCCTGTCTCAGCCTCCCAAGTAGCTGGGACTATAGATGTGCACCACTGTGCCTGGCCAATTATTTTTTTTTGTGGAGATAGGGTCTTGCAATGTTGTCCAGGCTGGTCTTGAACTTCTGGGCTAAACAATACACCTGCCTTGGCCTCCCAAAGTGCTGGGATTATAGGAGTGAGCTATCACACCAAGGGGTGAGGTGGACTGAGGCCAGGCAAAGGTGAGCTGTCGGCCCTCAGTCCTAGGCACGGATCTCATCACTAGGAATTCCTCTTCCCCATTCCCCCACCAAAGGGGCCACAGCCCTGGGAAAGGGGTGGCTCTTCTGGGTCCCCAGACTGCTCCCGGCTTTTCCTCTGTGGAGGCAGGTATGTGAGAAAGGATGCAGCCAGGCAGGTGCAACACTCCTGGGCAGCCCGTGGCTGTGGCCATGGCCATGGCCGGTCTGCATGTGGAGGAAAAGATGGTGAGGTGAGACCCTGAGAAACAACTCTCTGGTCTCATCCGCCTCTCCCCTCCTAGGCGGGATGAGATGGATGCACCCTCTGCCGCAGCCACCTCTTCTGCAGGTGCCTGGCTTCTCTAGACTTGCTATTTTGGAGGGACAGTTCGGTGGGAGCGATCGACTGCCTTGCATCTCAGCCACTTGTGGGCCCCAGGGTATGGGCAGGGGCAGCTGCAGCCCTCTCGAGCCTCTCACTCCCCGCTTGGCCTCTCTAAGCCTGCCCGGGAGCAGCTCACAGAGCCCCCGTGGTGGAGATGAGTCACTTGTTCTAAAAATAAAAGAAGTGAAGTCATGAAAGAGTGTATTTCCTTTTTAAGCCTGATGTGCCTGCAGAGGGATCCCCAGCAGTGTACTGGCGGCAGGGAGGGCCAGGAACCCTGACAAGGTCTGGAGCCTCAGAGCGCACCTGCCGCCACTTAGAAGCCCCGGCCTTGGGGATTGGGTGGAGTGTCCCCTGCCTCCAACGGCTCCCAGCTGAGTGAGTAAAAGATGGCATGTAGACCAGGAGCGGGGGCTCACACCTGCAATCCCAGCACTTTGGGAGGCTGATGTGGGAGGATCACTTGAGCCCAGGAGTTTGGGGCCAGCGTGGGCAACATGGTGAAACCCCATCTCTACTAAGAATACAAAAAAATTAGCCAGTGTGGAGGCACTTGCCTGTGGTCCCAGCTACTGGGGAAGCTGAGGGGGGAGGATTGCTTGAGCCTGGGAGGTCAAGGCTGTAGTGAACTGAGATTGCACCACTGCACTCCACCTTGGGTGACAGAGTGAGAGCCTGTCTTCAACAAACAAACAAACAAACAAACCGATGGCATGTAAATAGCACCCACATTGGGCAGACAGTCTTAGGCTGTAAGAGAGGGCAGAGTGCCCTGGAACACACACAAGGGAAGGGGCGCTGCTCTCTCTTGGGGTCTGTGGGAGGCTTTCTGGAGCAGGTGTCCCTAGAGGTAGGACTGGGGGGACTCTGCTAGGCTGGTAGGAAGGGAACAGCATTCCAGGCAGAAGGAACGGTGTGAGCAAGGGACTGGAGGCTACAGAGCTCCCGGCAAGCTCAGGACATGATCCTCTGTAGGTCTCCCTAGACCACCTGGGGAGCTGGTGACACGTGCAGATTCCCAGGCCCGAAGACCAGCTGGACTCCAAGAGCAAGGCCCAGGAATATGATTAATAATTCCCCTGCATGATTCCCATACCCTGCAAAATCTGAGACCCTCTGGTTCAGATGCTAGTGCATAGAGGAGGGGATGAAGAGATGTACGATGGCAAGGCAGGTTGGGTCCAAATTGTGAGGGTTTTGAGGGTTGCCTAGGAGTTTGGATTTTGGTGTACAGGCAGGAGGGGGCTATCAAGGGCGTTTAAGTAAGGGAGTGCTGCTCCTGGACCTGCTCCTGAGAATGGCTCCTGGGAGTGATGTAGGTGACTGATTGATGGGGTGGGATGAAGCTGGGCAGATGCTTGGGCAGAGGCTTGTGGGGCTGGGACTGTAACAGTTATGTGAGAGGAAGTGGGGGTCTGAGAGAGCTGCAGGGGCAAAATGTAGGCCCCCAACCCCTGGTTCAGGGGAGAGCCCAGGGATAGTCGCCAGGGATCCAGGGATGTGTGTGTGTGGAGTGTGAGCAAAAGGTGGGGAATTACACGCTTGTTACCAGAAGTGGGGTTGGAGGTGGGGAGGGAGAGAGCAGTTCTGGGTCCTGGAGCAGCAGGGCAGAGGGGTTCTGGAGATGCCAAGTGCTCAGGGCACAGAATGGGGCCCAGATGCTTGATGGGGGTGTGGGGAAGTCCTTAGAGAAAACAGAGCCCAACAGTGGGCTTCAGGCAGCCACTGAAGGTCTTGGGTGTGGTGCTGGAGTGGCCGGGAGGGAGGGAGAGGGTAGCGAGGGAGAAGGGATTCTGCACAGACTCACCTGGTAGGGAGGTTGTTTCAGGTATATGTTCAGAGCCAACGATGGCCTGGGCTTGAATCCCACGCCCTCCACCTCTACTTGGGTGGCCTGGGCACGTGTGCTGAGCCCAGTCTCAAAGTATTAAATGGAAAATTTCAGAAATAAATAATTCCTCAGTTTTAAGTGGCATGCCATTCTGAGTCGTGTGATGAAATCCCGTTCCATCTCGCTCAGTCCCTCTTGAATTGTGAGTGATCCCTTTGTCCAGCGCCTCCACGCCTTGATGCTCCCTGCCCGCAAGTTACTTGGGAGCCCTCTCAGTGTGGGATCCATTGTCTCCATATTGCAGGGCTTGTGTTTAAGGTACCTTCCTCCTCTTTTACTTAATAATGGCCTCAAAGCACAACAGTAGTGATGCTGAGGTCGGGCGTGGTGGCTCACGCCTGTAATCCCAGCACTTTGGGAGGCCGAGGTAGGCAGATCACTTGAGGCCAGGAGTTCGAGACCAGCCTGGCCAACACAGCAAGACCCCGTCTCTACTAAAAATACAAAAATTAGCTGGGCGAGGCGGTGGGCACCTGTAGTCCTAGCTAGTTGGGAGGCTGAGGCAGGAGAATTGCTTGAACCCAGGAGGTGGAGGTGGCAGTGAGCTGAGATAGCACCACTGCACTACAGCCTGGGTGGCAGAGGGAGACTCTGTCCCCCCACTCCCCCCCAAAAAAAGTAGTGATGTTGACATATTGTTACAATTGTTCTATTTTATTATTGGTTATTGTTAATCTCATTTGGTGTCTATGTTTTAGATAGAACTTTATCATGCTATGCATGTACAGGAGAAATGTATATAGGTGTGTATGTACATAAAAATTATATATGATACTATTCATGCTTTCCGGCTTCCCCTGGGGGTCTTAGAATGTGTTTCCTGTGGATAAGGGAGGACCACCGTACTCATAGAGACTGGGGTGCCAGTTGCGGAGCTGTGGAGTGCTAGCCCAGAGCTTTGTGAGCCGGGAATGTGGTGGGGTGAGAGAGGGCTTGGCCAAGCTTGGCTGGGATTGCATGGGACATGGGTCTTGCTGAAAGGCAGTGACTGGTGTCTGCATCTCTCCTTTGAACTCTGGAGGTGGGAAGCTGGCTGAAGCCGTCCCCAGGGCAGAAAGAGGAGAAAGGGCATCAGTGAGCCCCTGTGCTGCCCTGTTAGGGGTGGCTAAGCATGGCTAAGATTCTGCTTTTCCTGTAGGGAGGAGTTATTGCCCCCATTGTTAAGGATGGCGAAGGGAGACTCCATGGATTGTAGATGATGCAGGCAGCAGGTGGAGGAGAATGAAGCTATTATCTGTTCTGAGCCTCTTTTGTTACACAGCTTCATCTAGTCCCTGACCCGTGCACCCTTCCAGGAAACCTACCTCTAACCTCCTCACTCGTAAGACAGACACAGGCTGCCCCACCTCCAAAAGTCTGGAAACACCGAGGACACACGGACAGCCTTTGTGATGTCTAGAGGGCAGCTCTTTTCCCCAAATGCCTGTCCTCCCCTCCCTGGAATCCTTCTGAGGCTAGGACCCACAATGATGGCCTGGCCCAGCACCCCATCCTCCACCTCCTCGGGAGCATTTGCTGCCTGTCGGGAACACAAATCCCTGTGACCTTTGGCTGTTCCTGTCATGTCCTCAGAAGGACAGAAATTAGCAGGGAATCAGGCAGTGAAAAATGGCCACCCTCTCCCCCCACTCCCTCTTCTCACAGTCAACAGCAGGGGCAGGACGAGGGCATGGGTTTGGCTGCTATCGGGCATCTATTTGGGGTGTCTTTATGGGTGGCAGGGGGTTTCACAATCCACATTTGTAAAGCCTTCTGCTCATGGGAGTTTGAGGTAAGCTGAGGTGGGCTGGAGCTGGCATGGGCAAGGGGCAGGTGACGCCATATCCCAGGTGCCCTGAGGCCTCAGGCCTGAGTGAGCTGTCCCTAGCAGCCCAAGCCATCCCAGTGGTGATCTTAACATTGGCAGCAGCAGGTTCCTCAAGACGTGCTTCCTGATGTCTTCACCCACATCCCCAGGTCCCCCCTCCCCCAGCCCCCAGTGTGATGGTTAATACTGAGTGTCAACTTGATTGGATTGAAGGATACAAAGTATTGATTCTGGGTGTATCTGTGAGGGTGTTGCCAAAGGAGATTAACATTTGAGTCAGTGGGCTGGGAAAGGCAGACCCACCCTTAAACTGGATGGGCACCATCTCATCAGCTGTGCCAGCGAGGCTAGAATATAAACAGGCAGAAAAATGTGAAAGGAGAGACTGGCCTAGCCTCCTAGCCTACATCTTTCTCCTGTGCTGGATCCGTCCTGCCCTCGAACATCGAACTCCCAAGTTCTTCAGTTTGGGAACTCAGATTGGTTTTCCTTGCTCCTCAGCCTGCAGACGGCCTATTGTGGGACCCTGTGATTGTGTGAGTTAATACACTCCCATATAGATATATTCCATTAGTTCCGTCTCTCTAGAGAACCCTGACTAATACACCTGGTATCCGGCGGGTGCTCACTGTGACAGTGTGGACAGCTGCCTGATTGCAGTCTTGAGCACGTGCCTTTCTGATGCCCTTTCTCCTCTTTCTGCCCTGGGGGCAGCTCCAGCCAGCTTCCCACCTCCGGAGTTGGAGTTCAAAAGGAGAGATGCAGCCAGCTCCTTCCCAGCCAGCGGATGGGCCAGGGGCCAGCGGAAGGGGAGGAAAAACCCTTGGACATGTGGCCTGGCGTTTTGAACTCCCTGCACTTTGTGGGAAAAACATGCAGTACAAGAGTAATATTCACCTTGAAGTAGAAAGTCAGGGCCGATGGAAAAAAGCAGCTACATTAGGAAGGCGAGTCCAGGGGGACAGATACATTACCCACCACGTCCTCCATGGTTGCTGTAGCCAAGCTGCAAGTTCCTGGCGGCCCGTGGGAGCGTGGAAAGAAGGAAAGGTTTAAGGTTCTCATGGCCGTTGGAGAAAATACTTTGGCTGCTCAGGAACAGTAAATCTTTCCCTAGCTCTGATTTGTAAAAGAAATTTTCCTTAATGGGCTTCACCTACAAGTCATCGGGAGTAATGGTGATTGGATTGGTCAGTGTTCTCAAGAGAAGCTGAACCCATAGGATGTGCTGATATACAGAGAATTATGATAAGGAATTGGCTTGAACCATGTTGGAGCCTGGCAAGTCCAAAATCCACAGGATGAGCCAACAGGCTGGAGAGCGAGGAGAACCGATGCCATGGTTCTAGTCTGAAGGCTGTCTGTGGTAGAAGCAGGTGGAGCTGACCTTGCAGATGGAGTCTGAAGGCCTTCTGCAGCAGAATTCTCTCTTGTGTTTGGGTTCTAATCAGGCCTTCCACTGATTGGGTAAGGCCCACCCACATTAGGGGGGGCACATTGCTTTACTGAACATCCTCCAGTTTAAATGTTCATCTCATCCAAAACACCCTTGCAGAAACACCTGGAATCATGCTTGACCAAATATCTGGGCACCCTGTGTCCCATCCAAGTTGCATTAGTCTATGTTCATGCTGCTAATAAAGACAGTACCCAAGACTGGGTAATGTATAAAGAAAAAGAGGTTTGATGGACTTACAGTTGCACGTGGCTGGAGAGGCCTCACTATCATGGCAGAAGGCAAAGGAGGACCAAAGTCACATCTTGCATGGCGGCAGGCAAGAGGGAGCATGTGCAGGGGCATTCCCCTTTGTAAAACCATCAGATCTTGTGAGACTTACTCACTATCATGAGATCAACATGGGAAAAGCCTGCCCCATGATTCAATGACCTCCCACCAGGTCCCCCCCATGACATATGGGGATTATCACAATTGAAGGTGAGATTAAGGTGGGGACACAGGGCCAAATCATATCACAAGTTGACACATAAAATTAGCCACCACAAGGGTGGGGAGTGTTGCCCCCATCTCTACAGCACACACAGCCCTGGACTGTCCAAATGGGTCCCCCAAATGCACTGGGTGCACCATGGTTCTGATTGGAGGAAAGATGAGTCTACTACCCATCTCTGGGGCTGGCATGCATCTCAGGGAGGTCTGAGATTCTTCAACTAGGCTGTTGATCATACAGTCACGTGGTGGCATCATTTTTTTTTTTTTTAATGAGATGTCAGGTTTGGAAAAGAAGAAAATGAACACATCAGATGCTTGAGGGATTTTAAGGGCAGAGCCTTAAGCAAATGCCTGTTGGGAATCTTTGGCTCCCCCAGAAAGCCAATCAACTCCTTCTCACTTATGAGCCAATGGAGCAAAGGAAGATGGGGTTGAGGAAAAAGAAGTCCCAAGGTCAGGAAGGAGAGAGAAGTCAGTTGAGGAGAAATGGAACCTTGCTTCACCTTAGAGCATTTGTGTCATAGTGGTATTGTGTCCCACACCAACCTGCTGGGGCTGCCACAGGGAGCAGGGAGAGAGGGGGAGAAAGTAGTTGAGATTCTGCTTCCTCCCAGCCTCCACTCTCACCCTGGGGCCTCCCATTGGCTGAACCTACCCAGAAGCCAGAGGGCAAAGGACTCTGGGAAATGTAGTTCCCTTTGGCATGTGCACAGGCAGGGCAGGGTTAGCAAACCACTTACATGCCCAGATGATGGCTTACTCTTTTCCTTCAAGTGTCTGCCCAAATGTCATCTGCTGGGAAATGCCTTCCTTGACACCAAACCACCCCCTCAACCCTGCCAACCTGGCCTGGCTCAGCACTCTCTATTCTTCTGCTAGCCTGCCTTTATTTTTCATTATAGAACTTAGTACCAGCTGATGTTGCTTTATGTATCTATTTATTGGATTGTCTGGTTCTATCTTTAATTGGATTATGTAGTTCTATTTTTTATTTATTATATTGTCTGGTTCTATTTTTTATTAATTGGATTGTCTGGTTCTGTTTTTTATTTATTGTCTAGAATGCAAGCCCACAAGGGCAGGCCATCTGTCTGTCTTGCTCTCTGTCTTGCTCATTTGAGAACAGTACCTGGAACACAGTAGGTGCTCAATCACCATTTCTGGGTAGATAGAATCTTCTCCCAGGTCTTCTCTTCTTTGGGTACATATCCTTAGTTTCTTCAGCCATTCCCCAGGACATGCTTTCTGGCTGGCCCCTGCACTGGTCGGCTTCTCCTGGCCCAGCCCTCTGGGCAAGGCAGGACTTGGTGAGGGCAGTCCCAAGGTGCCAGCGCATCCTGCCTTGAATCCAGTGGCCAAGTGGCCACCAACAGACACAGGCTTAACTTAGCTTCTCTGCAGCTGGTTGAGCTCTCAGTTCTGTTCCATGTGCAGCTCATTGAGCGCTGGGCTCCAGGCCAGTTACCAGGGAGGAGCATGTGGGCATCACTCTTGAGGGGTTAACAGGTCATTGTAAGAGCCAGACACAGATGCAGTCTCTACTTCTGAGGACAGTCCCGGGGCCAAGGCTTATTGAGCGATCCATATGGGCTGGGGGTCTTTCTAAGAACATTCCATGCATCCCTTCATCTGCTCTTCACAAACATCCTTCAGGAAGGGGCTGTCATCATCCCTGGGCTTCAGAGAGGCAAAGCAACTTGCTCCCACCCTTGAGCTGGTCAGTGGGCATCTGGGGTGTGGAACTGGTTGGTCTGACTGGGGGGCCCTCATCCCTTCACCCCTAGGCAAGCTGTCTTCTGGGCACTGCCAGGCTGAATAGGCAGATGCCCACTACAGAGGGTTAAAGACCTGTGGGGACATAGGATGGGTGGGGAGTTCTGCCCTGGTGACACTGAACTCAGCCTTGAGGCTGCAGAATGTGTTGTGGTGGCGGAAGGTGGGGGGGCTTCCATCTGGGGGCAGGGCTGAGGACCTTGTGTAGGGTGGGACTGGGGAGGGTGGGTTTGGAGAGCTGGGCTGCTGGAGGAGGGGGATACCTGGTTGCTGGATCCTGACTGCTTTCGGGAGAAATGAGCTCTTGCTTGCAA
Source organism: Pongo pygmaeus (assembly GCF_028885625.2). NCBI lineage: Eukaryota > Metazoa > Chordata > Mammalia > Primates > Hominidae > Pongo > Pongo pygmaeus. The sequence goes on along the minus strand of NC_072382.2, from coordinate 5,735,603 downwards.
AGAAACAGCTGTTTGGAGCACTGTGTGCCTAGATGTTTTTACGCATGCCACACAGAATGCCGGAGAGCCTGACTCCACATTCTCTACGTATTTATTGCAAAATAACCTTATCCTAAGAATAACAGGAAAAATTTCACCCACATTCCCACTACCCTGATAAATCAACTGTCTACATTTTTCCCGTTCCCCTCCGGGCCACACGCTTGTGTGGACATGACTTTGAAGTCACAGTCAAAGAGCAATTGTGTTTGTGCATTCATTTGTTCAGCAAAGACATTTCCCAAGTACCTGTCTCCTCTGTATCAGGAAACTGGCTCCTAAAACGAATGGCTTATATTTTCCTTTAGAGTTTTACCACCTATGCAAATATCCTTTACTAATCAGGGTATATTAACTGTTTTAACAAGCAACCCACTAATTGTAGCACCCTAATTCAGTACATGTGTATCTCTTGTTCATGACAGTGCAGGGCAGGTTGGGTTGGGCTCTGCTCCATGCAGCCATGCAGGGACCCAGGCCTTTTTTTCTGAGTGGCTCTGCCATCCCCTACAGCCATGGAGTTCTCCATTTGGTGCACTGCATTGGATCAGCAGAGGAGCAAACAGAGAGAAAGAGCAGGCTGGATTGTGTAGGAAGCTTTTTAAGGCAGGCCTGGAGGTAGTAAATGTCATTTCCATCGCATTCTGTTGGATGGAATGCAGACATGTACCTGTACCTACCTGCAAGGGAGGCTGGGAAATGCAGTCCAGCTGAGTGTCCAGGAATGGGGAACGAACAGGTTTGGTGATCATCTGGCCAGCATCTACAAGCTTACAACACATTGTTTAGTTCTAAAAAATTGAAGGAAGCACAAAGCAAATTGTGTAAGGAAATGGCAATGTTGTCACCAAGAGTTGAAAGCTCCAAGAAAAATATAAAATACAAAGGCCAGCTGAGTTCTGGCAAACTCAGGGCAGCGAGCCAGGCTCTGCCCCTCTCTGAGAGAATTGAAGGTCAGACTGTCAATGGGCAAAGGCATGAGTGAGCCCTGGGAAATTGAGATCTCATGATAGCTAGGCTATCTGATGAGACCTCTGGGATCATGGCAGAAGGATGGCTAAAGAGAGCAGGTTGCTTTGTATCATCTACTTCTAAGCTCACCGTGGCCAGTTCCTGCTCTCAAGAATAGATCAAAGTTCTCAACTGGTGGAGGCAGCCCAGCAGGAGAAAGAGCAGGAACTTTGCCAGCCTCTGGTCAACATAAGCCAAGCAAAGATAAGACCCTTACCCTGTACTCTGTCCTTTCTTTCCAAAAGTGTGTTCCATGAAATGTTGGCAGATGCACCAAGAAAAGAACGTGTTCTGGAGTCAGATAAGTTTGAAATGTTGTGGGATTTATAAGGGCAACTGCAATGAGTTCCAAGGCCCAGAATTCCAAGTTCTGGGTGCATTCAATGTCAGGTGGTCACTAGGCCATGGCACTTAGGAATGCTTCTAGGCCACACCTTTTTTCTTAAAGAGAAAAAAGAAAGGCCCCTCTGCTGGGGCTCCCTCACTGCCCTGTACTGTGAATTCTCTGAAGCCTTTGTCTGCACCCCAGTCCTTGCCCCCAACCCTCCCGATGTCCTGTGTCCATTCCTGCTGACTCCACTTTAAAGCACCCTGGTTTGTGGCCCAAGGCTCTCCCTGGCTATAGTGGCCTCTTTTTTTCACTTAATAGAATTTTAAACCTGAAGTGTAATTTACATATGGTAAAAGACATAAATGCTAAAGTGTATATCTCAACGTGATATACATGTAACCATCAAATTAGAGACCAAGTTACAGCATTTTCTAGCATATCAGAAATCTGTCGTAGGGACTAATTTCACTAACTTCTCTCTCCCCCAGGTACCCACTGCCCTGATTTCCATCACCATAGATGAGTTTGGCCTGTTTTTGAATTTTGTATGAGAGAAACATACAGCATGTTCCTCTTTTCATGTCTGGCTTTGTCTCTTAGCATGGTGCCCATCAGGTCCATCCATGGCTGTGTATATCCACTGTCCATTCCTTTTCATGGTGAACGGGCTTCCACTGGGCGGACATGCAAGGTCTACTGTGGACAGACATCTTGGTTGTTTTCGGGTTTTGATGATTTTGAATAAAGCTGCTATGAACATTCATGTACAAGTCTTTTGATGGACACGTATGCTAAGTTTTGTACTATGGGCTTAGTGTGGAGCTGCTGGGTCCTAAGGTAAGTAGCAGCTTATCTTTATCAGAAATTGTCTTACAGATTTCCAAAGTGGCTGCACCTACATACATGCCTGCAAGCGTGCGTGAGTCCCAGTGGCTCCAGACATGGTCAGTGTATTTATTTATTTATTTATTTTGAGATGGAGTCTCACTGTGTTGCCCAGGCTGGTGTGATCTCAGCTCACTGCAACCTCCACCTCCCAGGCTCAAGAGATTCTCATGCCTCAGCCTCCCAAGTAACTGGGACTACAGGTGCACGCCACCACACTCAGCTACTTTTTGTATTTTTAGTGGAGATGGGGTTTTGCCATGGTAGCCAGGCTAATCTTGAACTCCTGACCTCAGGCGATCCCCACATTTTGGCCTCCCACAGTGCTGGGATTATAGGCGTGAGCCACTGTGCTGGCTAGTCAGTCTCTTTAATGCTCACCATACTGATGGTGGTGTGGCTACCTGCTGTGACCAGCATGTGTTTTAACCGATCCTAAAGTGCATATTCAATACCAGTCCCATAAAGAATCCCTTGCCAGGGATTAGGGACATGTTGTTTCTTCTGGAAGCCTTCCCTGGCCCCAGGCTGGGTTAGGTGACCTCCTCAGGGCCCCCACAGCCCCGTGCACCCGCCCCTGTCACACATCTTGTACTATCATCACCTGCTTGAGTTTTCCTCTGGCCCGTGAGCTCCCTGTGGACTGAAATGGAGTCTTATTGTTAAAATCTTGTTGTATAGCACAGATGTGGTACAAAAAAGGCACCCAAACGTCTATCTGTTGGAGAGAAAGAAAGAAGGAAGTGGGGGGACGGAGGAAAAGAGGAAGGAGGGAACAAAGGGAGAACAGAAGGAAGAAAGAAGAAAAAGGAGGGAAGAGAGGAGAGAGAGGGGAAGGGAAGGGAAGAGAGAGGGGGGAAGGGAAGGGAGGAGGGATGGAAGGAACAGAGAAAAAGGAGGTAAGAGAGGAAAGAAGGAAGAAAGGAAAGCAGGGAAGGAGGGCTGGATGGAGGGAATTTAAAAAAAGAGGGAAGGAGGGAAAGAGGAAGGAAGGAGGGAAGGTGGGGAGAAGAGAAGGAAGGAGGGAAGGAGGGCAGGTTGGATGGCGCCTTGGGACAGGCCCTGTGTGAGCCTCAGCACAGCACTCCCGGCCACCTGTGCACACAGACACACGATCCCATGGGAGCTGGTGCCCAGCACTGCTGTGTGTAAACAGAGCCTGGCCCCTTCTTCCAACGCTGGCCTTTGCCTCCCGGTGGAAACCCAAGCTCCAGCCTGGGACAAGGGTTGGCAGATGTCTGTGAACAGGGCTGTCTGCCTTTGCCGATAAGAGTCCTCAGACAATGGAGCGGCCTGGCTGGGAACTCCCTCCGTGCAGAGACTTCGACAGACCCGGGCCCCCACTCTCCCACCTCTTGGAGCCATTTCTGCGGGCCTGTGCCTTCTGCCTTCTCCTGAGGCCCCAGCACCAGTTCCAGTTCCCCTCCCGTCTAAGCCCATTGCTGATGGGTGATGATCAGGGCCCCCACCTTGCACAGCATGGGCCAGGAGCTGGCCCGTGTGGTCTCTTTGTCCATGGCCTCATGACAGCGTGGTGTGAGGCTTTCCTCCAAAGCACCCCTGAAATGTGGAGACACTGAAGCCAAGGAGGTCAAAGGGCAGCCTCAGTCGCTAGTGTCTCTGCCATGAGGGCAACCGGACCCAGATGTGGCTGCAGTTCTGAGCCCATCAGCGTCCCCCTCACTGTGCATGCTCTGAAGGCAGGCATGGGCACCTGCAGGGCACGTGGCACCCCAGAAAGAGCCCACCCCGATAACCCACTTGCACTTAGTGTCCTTGGATACTGATTCTGTGAGGACCGTCCTCTCTCCTGGAGACCAATCACAGAAGGGAATGCTAACACATTGAGTGCCCTACAGACCAACTCGTCTAATCCTCATCATCACCGTGGCCTGCATCACCTCCAGGATGTAAGTGAAGGCATCAAGATGACTTTCTGAGGTCCAGGTGGCCACAGTTTGTGGAGATGGGCCTGCCTGGTGCTACCCTTCTGGTTTCCCTCCCTCCGTGTCTGGACCTGTGGGAAGGGTCTCTCCCTTGGATAGCAGGAGAGGTGGAAAGACCCCAGGGGTGTCTGTCCTGTTCTCTTCTCAGTGCGCCCCCATAATTGGTCTGCACTTTCCCTGCCAGGCCTTGAATGGGAGAATCAGATCAACAACCGAGAGTCCTCTAGCTCAGGCGAGACTCCGTGGCTGCAGCCGTACACACTAGCCGTTCACAAGGCCATCACACTCTAGGTCTTGGTTCAGAAGCTGCTTCTTTCAAAGGGGATGCATTCATGAGGGCCCCTTATCTGTGCCCTCCCTGGCTGTGCTCCTTTCCCTTCCCCTTCCTCTAAGAGCTGCTGTGAAAGCCCAACCACAGGCTCTGGAGCAAATCCACACGGGACTCAAGAAGGAGGCTTGTCTTTCTCTTGCTGGTGTAGTTTTCACCTAGCACCTTTCCCCAAACTCCCCACCCCCACTCCACACAGAGGGGCACCGAGTCTCATGACCAGCAGCATGAATGCACACAAGGCTGGAGGGAAGAGGGGGAGCTCTATTTCCAGTGTTGTCACTGAGCCGGTTTTAAAAACGAGGGCGAGATGAAGAGGCTTGTTCTCACTGTGGCCACAATAACGCTGCGTAACACACGGTTCTCAAGCTCAGAGACATGCAGCAATCAGAGTTTATGTCCTGCGTGGGTCTGTTTGGCCGAAGTGGCTCAGCTCCAAGGGACAGGTCTGTGGGTTGGTTGGGGTTTGGCTGATCTAGGCTGGGCTCGGTTGGGTTCGGCTCTGGGTCACGGCATGGTCCATGTGTCCCCTCTTCCCGAGACCAGCAGGCTCCCTGGGCATGATCTTCTCACAGCACTGGTTGAAATGCAGGGGAGCAAGCCCAGTCCCAAACTCTCTTTCTTTCTTTCTTTTTTTTTTTTTTTTGAGATGGAGTCTTTCTCTGTCACCCAGGCTGGAGTGCAGGGGGGCGATCTTGGCTTATTGCAACCTCTGCCTCCCAAATTTAAGCAATCCATCTGCCTCAGCCTCCTGAGTAACTGGGATTACAGGCACCCACCACCATGCCTGGCTAATTTTTGTATTTTTAGTAGAGTCAGGGTTTCCCCCATGTTGGCCAGGCTGGTCTCGAGCTCCTGACCTCAAGTGGTCCACTGGCCTCGGCCTCCCAAAGTGCTGGGAGGCCACTGCACCCGGCCACAAAACCCTCTTTCCAACCTTATTTGCCTCTATCAGCAAACTCACCTGGTTCAAGATGAGTCCCATGGCCAAGCCATGCCTGTGGGGAAACTGTAAAGTCATGTGGCAAAGAGTATGGATAAGGGGCAGCCTATAGGATAGGCGCCATGCTGCCATCTGGGGCTTTCCCACGGCTTCAAGCTGAACTCTGCCCTGATTGAAGTGTGCTTGTTGGTGGAGAGAGCATTGGGTCTATGGGCGCTGGAAATGGTGGATTTGGGTTCAAGGCCTGGTCTGGTCACTTCCAAGCTGTGGGAGCCTGGGTGAAGCTTGTCTGAGCCCCAGTTTCCCTGTGTGTAAAACGAGGGGTAATAAGAGTCTGTACCTAAGCTCATGCTGAGACTTGAGCGAGATGGACAGCCCGAAGCAGAGTGCCTGCCCCAAGGGATTCCTGCAAATCGTGGGTGCCACAGTGTCCCTAAGGAAAGTGTGTTTTTGTTGGTGAAGTTCTCAGGACATTAGTACCCAGGCAGAGTCGGGGCATCTGGCCTCAAAGTACAAGAGAAGCAAGGAGAAATCACACAGGTAAAGCAGGGCTTACTGGCCGGGCACGGTGGCTCACACCTGTAATCTCAGCACTTTGGGAGGCCGAGGTGGGCAGATCACAAGGTTAAGAGATCGAGACCATCCTGGCCAACATGGTGAAACCCTGTCTCCACTAAAAATACAAAAATTAGCTGGGTGTGGTGGCCAGTGCCTGTAATCCTAACTACTCAGGAGACTGAGGGAGGAGAATCGCTTCAATCCGGGAAGTGGAGGTTGCAGTGAGCCGAGATCATGCCACTGCACTCCAGCCTGGGCGATAGAGTGAGACTCTGTCTCAAAAAACAAAAAACAAAAGAAGGGTTACCTTGTGGAAGTTTCAGAACCAAGGGGCCTCTTGAGACCCCTAGTGAGAGACATCCCAGCTGCTCCAAAAGGGATGAGGACAGTCAACTGCCCCATTTCCCTGCACCCGCCCAGCCCCCTCAGCCCCAGTCTGGCCAGGCCACCTCCTATACAGCCTTGTCAGCATCACGCCAGGCTGCCAAAGGAAAGCCTGCTGTGACGCCAGCACCTCCATGGTGTCTAACGCTGGGGTCTCAGGTGTGACTTGGAGGTGGCTGGGTTAGCTGACGGGTTCACCCAAATCTGTGATCCAGCGTTTCTTTGTCTTTACGGGAAGGCCCCAGTCCCCTTTTGAATCTGATGAAAACAATTGAACTTCCATCCTCTCACAAAACATCTTTTGGGTATAACTTCAAGCAGCTCATGTGCTCCCTGAAGCCCATTTTCCAGGCGACATGAAGACCTCCCATCTAGGAATGAGTCAGGGGCTCCAGGAGGACCCTTGCTGGCCAAGGCTGGAAATTTGAGCATGACAATGACTAGTGTCAGTAATGAAGATAAATCAATGATCAAAGCATGAATCAGTGAGTCCACGCTGACCATGAATTAGTCGATAAATTTATAAATGGCAGGGAAAAGAAAGCCCCCCTCCTTTTATTCATTTATTTATTTATTTATTTATTTTTTGTTGAGACATAGTCTCACTCTGTCGCCCAGGCTGGAGTGCAGTGGCACGATCTCGGCTCACTGCAACCTCTGCCTCCCAGGTTCAAGCGATTCTCCTGCCTCAGCCTCCCAAGTAGCTGAGATTACAGATGCCTGCCACCATGCCTGGCTAATTTTTGTATTTTTAGTAGAGACAGGGTTTCACCATATTGCCCAGGCTGGTCTCGAACTCCTGACCTCAGGTGATCTGCCCATCTCGGCCTCCCAAAGTGCTGGGATTGCAGGCGTGAGCCACCGTGCCCGGCTGAGAAAGCCCTTCTTTACAGTGGAATGCCAGCAGACACACGTAGAAGGAATAGTAGTGTTAGGAAGTTGCAATTTTGCAACAATCAGAGTAATATATGATTTAGGCAAGAGTCACGGTCATGGATGGATGTTGACTGTTGGGGCCAAGTTTAAGAAGGTTATTTCAATGGCCTCAAAGTATCTTGCCACAAATGACTTACAACTTCCAAAGGAAAAAATGGTAACTTTGCAGTAGAAAACATGACCTTGGCCAGACGCGGTGGCTCACGCCTGTAATCCCAGCACTTTGGGAGGCCAAGGCGGGCAGATCACGAGGTCAGGAGATCGAGACCATCCTGGCTAACATGGTGAAACCCCGTCTCTACTAAAAATACAAAAAATTAGCCGGGTGTGGTGGCGGGTGCCTGTAGTCCCAGCTACTCGGGAGGCTGAGGCAGGAGAATGATGTGAACCCAGGAGGCGGAGCTTGCAGTGAGCCTAGATTGTGTTACTGCGCTCCAGCCTGGTGACAGAGTGTCTCAAAAAAAAAAAAAAAAAAAAAAAAAGAAAACATGCCCTTAACCAAGTGATCAAAGTTCACGTCACCAACACTGGGGTGAGCTGACATCAAGTGCCTGCTGGGATTCAAGGAGGGCACAGCATCTATTCTGTATGTCCTGTCCCCAAAGACACAGGACCTAAATCAAATAAACGAAACATCAGCCAGACACAAATCCAGGAACAACTGCAAATACCTCACTTGTCCTGTTCAAAATGCTAATGTAAGAAAGACAAAGCAAGAAGCAAAGAATCGTTCAAAATAAAAGAACGTGGGCCAGGCGCGGTGACTCATGCCCGTGATCCCAGCACTTTGGGAGGCCGAAGTGGGCAGATCACCTGAGATCAGGAGATCGAGACCAGCCTGGCCAACATGGTGAAACCCCGTCTCTACTAAAAATACAAAAATTAGCCGGTCATGGTGGTAGGCCCTTGTAATCCCAGCTGCTTTGGAGGCTGAGACAGGAGAATCACTTGAACCTGGGAGGCAGAGGTTGCAGTGAGCCGAGATCGCACCACTGCACTCCAGCCTGGGTGGCAGAGTGAGACTCCATCTCAAACAAACAAACGCAAAATAAAAGAATGTAAAGAAACATGATGCCACATGCAATGATTGATCCTGTTTTGAAACAACATGCTGTGAAAACATTGGGAAAATTGGAAGAATGTGAGCGGGGACTCTTCATTAGATGATAGTTTTGTTTCAATGGTGATTTTTCTGCATGTAATGATTATACGAAGGTTATGGTGGCTGGATAAGAATTGAGGCCCTTCCCTTTGTCTCTTGTCCTCTCAGTGGTCACCTTGCTGGCAGAACAGGATCTGGGGTTGACATCAGGCTTGACAGAGCCCTGCTCCTTATCCTCCCAGCCAGATGTCTCATGGTGACCCCAAAGTACATGGGGCCCCTCCTGCCACTCTCCTGAGAATACCTTGTTCTCTCTTTTCACCACCCCTGCCAATGCCACCCATGCCCCAACCCCTTCTCCATCATTGAGGAATCTTGGCTTTCTCATGCATCCTGATGCCTGGCACAAAGTGTTCCTGACAAGGTGACAAAGGACACAGCCCACAGTCCACCTTCCTGTGCTCACTGGTGTAGGAGGACATTGTCCAGCTGTGCGGATTCTTTACACCAAAAACCGATATGAATGAAGACATTTGGGGTCCTTCCTATTTCCTCATGAGACCCCATCACGGACACACCCAGACAATGTAGGTGCCCACAGTGGGGCATCTAAAGCTGTTGACTTGCTCCTCTTAAACTTGATGAAGACGCCACCAAACCTTCCCATCTGCCTCACAGCACAGGGGACGGCTGTGAATTCCCTTTACTTAGCTGAGATCTCAGGTTTCAAACCATGTGCTGGCCCCTAATTTGCTGCAGGTAAATGTGTTTCAAACCCTTAGCGAGTCGGCCCCTGCGGTGTGTGCAGCCTCGATGAGACCAGATGAGGGAAGCTTGGATCTGGCCGGGCAGATGTCTTCCGAGACTATCCTTCTGCACAGACCGACAGCTGGGCTGCTATTGCGTTATCAGTTGGGCTCATCACACATGACCGATGAAGCCGGGGAGACATCATGTCAGTCACCATGTCCTGCAACGCTTCAATCTTCGTAGTTTGATGATTTCATTTCAGATCTCTGCATCTTTGCAGGAATCAGGCAGTGAACTCATATGTCTAAATACCTCTTCCCTGTTATCTTTCACTTCGATATCTAAGACCTCCCCAAATTGTCTTTATTTATGGATAAAACAGACCATTTCTCCCTCCTAACAGTAAACAGTGTTCGCTAAGAAATGAAATATTTTCAACAATGAATTTCAGCGATTTTCCATTTTCCTGGACCTAATTGAATGAGCAGATGCTTTATCGGCAATGGCTCAGGACAAAATGGATGCTCGCTCCAAAATCGCAGCAATGCCAAATGCATTTTGCTTCTTTAATGTTTTCTGATCGTTTCCAGAGCGGCTTTTGTCACAGGAAGCTCCATGGGTCATGAGTGATTCTTCTCCATAACTGAATTCTTGTCCCTCCCCAGGCTGGGGAGCAGCCTTGACGGGCTGCGATGTCCATTCTTTATAAAGTGGTATCCCAGCACTGGAAACTGGAAAGCAGAAGTCTTTAGGACACCACAGCTGGCTTGAACCTTTGGCTTTTTGAGGGTGTCCGTCGGCGGTCATCACCTACCACTTATGTTCTCACATTTCGAACTATGTGCTGGATTCTAACCCCACATGGTATCATTCTCTGAATCTGTGTTAACCCCAGCTGCACATGGATTAATTATTGATGATAAAGAGACTCTGGGCTAATGCTATAAAGAGCTCCAGGCTGAGCCGGACTCACTGGGCAAACTTGTAGCATATTTAGTGGAGTGGGTCAAGTTAGCACAGACTTTTATTTTGCCCTGGGTTTTGAGAAATTATTTTCACCAAGAAACAACTGCAGCCAAGCACAGCCTGGGCAGAGAAGAGAGGCCAGGCCAGCAAGGGTGGCACAGGGGGCAGGAGGGGGCCCAGGGGTGGTGGAGCCGGGGTGCGTGGCGGGGCCATTGTCACTTGAGTTTTATTCAATGTCATGGTTCTACTTTTATTTCAACTTCTTCCTTACATTGGTGGCTCCTTTTGTAGTTGCAATTTTGTCTTATTTTTCTTTTTTTTTGAGAGGGAGTCTTGCTCTGTCACCCTGGCTGGAGTACAGTGGCGTGATCTCAGCTCATTGCAACCTCCGTCTCCTGGATTCAAGCGATTCTCCTGCCTCAGTCTCCCGAGTAGCTGGGATTACATGTGTGTGCCACCACGCCCAGCTAATTTTTGTATTTATTTACTTATTTATTTATTTTTTAGTAGAGATGGGGTTTCACCATGTTGGCCAGGCAGGTCTCGAACTCCTGACCTGCCTTGGCCTCCCAGAGTACTGAGATTACAGGCATGAGCCACCACGCCCGGCCTCAATTTTGTCTTGTTTTTCTTAAAGAGCCCCTGTCCAGTTATTTAAGCTTCAGAAGAACCTGTGACTTTTACACCACCGCAGAACTAAGAGGACCTTGACCTGTGTTTTTTAACTTATGGGGCTGGTATAAAGGGCTTCTGACGGTTTTATCCTGCTTCCAACAATTTGGTGGGGGTAGGAGAAGAGGTTTCCTCTGGGAAGTGGTTGGGAGTTGGGTACAAGTGCTGCTTCTGCCCCCAACTCCTCTGAGCTGGCCAGAGGAATCCTTCAGCCTGAAGCTCCAGCTTCATGGCCCCCCGCTGCAAGGGCCCAGGAATTCGCTCTCATTCTTGTGCGCATGTCTTTATATTTACCAATGTAAGATGTTTTATTGGCAATAGGGAAAGTGTCTGTCTCTTCTTTCTAATTTCCCTCTATTGGGGGAGGGGAGGATCTGGAGGTTCCGGGTGCTGACAGGGTCTAGGCAAGGGAAGTGGGTCTGCTGGTCATGTTTGTGGAGTTCTGGTCACTTCTGTAGAGAGCTGAGCTGTCGCTGGCCCCAGGCTGGCTTCTAGAGACACACCTGCACCCACTGGGAGGTCACGCTGGCGTGGCCACAGAGCAGTGCTGGAGGGGAAAGATCTCACGGCCCAGGCCCTGGGTGTGTGTGGGCAGGGCAAATGAAGTCTGAAACGCGTGGAGCTGAAGTTAGGCGGGAGAACATTCGACCTGCCACCGTATGTGCAAGGTTGTGAGTGGGTGACTCAGTTTCCACGGAAGGTCTGGTCAGAAAGAAAGGTCTTTGCTTTCAGAAATATACTCCAAATTGCAGAGGATTTGATCGCAAACACACCACACTACCCTCTGTGCACTTTCCTCTTTCAATGAGAATCATGGCAAAATAAAACTTAGCAGCAGCGTTCCTGGGTTTGCAGAGCACCTGTGTAAAAGCACATCTCTCTGTGAATAAAACATGCACACACATCCTAAGGCACTTGATTCCTTTCTTTTTTCTTTTCTTTTCTTTTTTTTTTCTTTTTTTTGAGATGGAGTCTCGCTCTGTCACCCAGGCTGGAGTGCAATGGTGCGATCTTGGCTCACTGCAACCTCCGCCTCCTAGGCTCAAGTGATTCTCCTGCCTCAGCCTCCTGCATAGCTGGGATTACAGGTGCCCACCACCAAGCCGGGCTAATTTTTGTATTTTTAGTAGATGCAGGGTTTTGCCATGTTGGCCAGGCTGGTCTCAAACTCCTTATTTCAGGCAATCTGCCCACCTTAGCCTCCCAAAGTGCTGGGATTACAGGCGTGAGGCACCGCGCCTGGCCCCGATCCCTTTTAGAGTGTGTGTTGCATCTTGTCTTGACACAATCTGGTAGCTCCAGACAACAGAAAACACAAGACTGCCCCAGTGCAGTGAAACAGTCTGGAGACACAGGGGGAGAACTTCTGTGGTAGATCTATCAGTAACTCAAGGTGTTGGGTAGGAGAGAAATTCGTTTCCATAACTATGTAGCTCAATCCAGTGTAGTAACAGATGAAAAAACGCATCCGAATGGCTGTTGCATATTCTTTTATTTCACATCACTTCTGTATATAAATGTGTGTGTATGTATATATATATAATTTTTTTTTTTTAAATGGAGTCTTGCTCTGTAGCCAGGCTGGAGCGCAATGGCATGATCTCAGCTCACTGCAACTTCTGCCTCCTGGGTTCAAGTGATTCTCTTGCCTCAGCCTCCCGAGTAGCTGGGATTACAGGTGTGCACCACCACGTCCGGCCTAATTTGTGTATTTTTAGTAGAGATGGGGTTTTGCTCTGTTGGCCAGGATGGTCTCGATCTCTTAACCTCATGATTGACCTGCCTCGGCCTCCCAAAGTGCTGGGACTACAGGCGTGAGCCACCGTGCCCGGCCACTTCTGTATATATATGTATATATATTTTTTCAGAATGATTGACTATTCCAGAATTAAATGTGATGAGAAGAATTATCCTTGTAGAAGCCAAAAGAATAAGCTGAATGGCGTAAGGCTTTAAAATATCAAAATCCCTCTTCATATATCACGATAGAAACAAAAACTCTGAGAGTCAGAATCATGAAAGAAACTGTTTTAATCCATCAATAATAATGAATTTTAATTACCCATGTTTGGGAGTAAAATTGAATTATCTTTCTATTCTATTTACAGGAAAAAATTATAATTATAAAAGTATTGTCATGTTAGGAGGTGGTGAAACAGTATGTAACCCAAAACAGAGAAAAATGGTATTATGGAAATGGGTCAGGCAGTTAAGAAATAAAAACATCAGCACTTTCCTATGTTTTATGGCGTTTGCAATATTTGTGAGCTTTGTAACATTCGACTTGTGATTTTTTTCCTTCTCATTCTAATAAATATTCAGGTTGGTGTCTAGTTTTGTAGTGGCAATTTTGTCTTCTTTTTCTTTTTTTTTTGAGAGAGAGTCTCGCTCTGTCACCCAGGCTGGAGTGCAGCGGCGTGATCTCAGCTCACTGCAACCTCCGCCTCCCAGGTTCAAGTAATTCTCCTGCCTCAGTCTCCTAAGTAGCTGGGATTACAGGCATGCGCCGCCATGCCTAGCTAATTGTTTTTGTATTTTTAGTAGGGATGGGGTTTCACCATGTTGGTCAGGCTGGTCTCGAACTCCTGACCTCGTGATCCGCCTGCCTCAGCCTCCCAAAGTGCTGGGATTACAGGCATGAGCCACTACACTGGCCTCATTTTTCTTAAAGAGCCCCTGTCCAGTTGTGTAAGCTCCAGGCTCTTTGGCGCCTGGCTTCACCCCACCCTCTCAGCATCCCCTGCCCAGGGAATCCACTTTACTGGAGTGGGGGGTAGATTCCAACCAGGACGCTTTGCCTCCCTCCCATAGGGTGGGGTGGACCCTGTCCTCCTTCTAACCTTCGTGACCATGCAGAACAGCTGCCCCCATCCTTCAAGGATTGGCACCCACTTTTCACATGCCTCCCCTCATTTAATCCCCTTAATTTCACGTCGCTTCTGTATATTTTTCAGAATTACTGGTTAAGCCAAAATTGGATTATTGATCATTCCAATATTTCAGAATAATGAACACCACCCAGGTTGCCGCAGAGAGATTTGAGGCAGGAGAGGTGAACACGCCCTGGCTTCCCAGCCAGTAAGTGGTCGTCCTGGGATGTGAACCCAGGGCTATGGCTCCCCTGCTAGCAGCCCTAGTGCCATTGTATTCTCCACTGCTGGTCACCAGGGATGACAGCAGCCTTGTCAATAGGAACAGAAACCTTTTATGTGTGCCCTCCCCTGTGCCCTGTGCCTTGCATTGGACCACATTTCAGTCTCACAGCAGTGTTTGAAGATGGCTACACTGATTATCCTGTGTTACAGATGAGCAAATTGAGGCTAAGAGTGGCTAAGCAATACATTCACAATGGCACAGCTGATATGTAGCGAGAGCTCAGTTTTGAACTCAGGTCTGAAAGCCCCATTTTCATGACCCTGGCATCCCCAGGGAAGCCATCCCTGCTGTCCTTGGACTGGTGCTGTCAGCCTTCCTGTGCAGAATATTCCAGAATGTCGTCCCCTGCCCGGGAAAACTGACCCTTTGAGTGGCTGACCAGCCCCCACTCCCAACCACTCTCCTTGGCTCTATTTGTAAAGTGAATTACTGCATTATGGGAGGAACAAGAAGCTTCTTTATCTCCACTTGGGCAAATCCATTAGGATTAGAGGCCCCTCTGAAGCCCCTCTGAGGGGCTGACGTAAGCCTGTCTTTGGTGATTTGCAGAGTGACAGCATGATAAGGAGTCCGGGCCCGTTTTAGTGGTGACAGGACATCCTCCCCCTGCAGCACCCAAGAATTAGCGGGCCTATCTCTCCATTTATCAAGGCCCTTTGGGGGATGAGGCAATCGGGCGGAGGAGTATTGCAGCCTCTCTGTCTCGGAGTCTGCGGAGCTGTCGCTTCCCGCCAGCTTGCCCAGGTCACACAGCTGCCCGGGATCTGTGGGGCCTGCGTGACTTCCCACAGTGAGAACCAACAGAAGGTCTCCAACTGCCAGGCTTCGGTGGCCCAGGTCCCTCCAGTGTCTGACCTGCATGGCCTGCCACCCGCTAGACAATGCCCAGACTTTTGCCCTGAAATACCATGAGGATGGGGATGCCATTATCTAGGAAGGGGACCGCCATGTCTGGGGAAAAATTCAAGGGTTCTGCCTGGCTCAGGCTCAGTCTGAGGTGCTAGGGAAGATGGCAGGTCCCAAAGATGATGCCCACTGTATATCTCCCATTCCACCTGCTCTTCTTACAAAGTAAGGTAGACACTCTCCCTTGAGAGGAAGAGTGACCCTGTCCCTGAACTTGTGCAGACCTGTACGCTGACAGAGTATATGGCAGGAGTGATGCCCTGTGGCTCCTGAGTTGAGGGCTGAAAAGGCAATATGGCTTTCATTTGGCTCTCTTTCTTGGAACTCATCCTCCATGTTGTGAGGAAGCCCAAGCCACACGGAGAGGCCATGTGTGGTTCTGGCTGGCAGCCCTTGCCAGGCCCGCAGCTGACATCAGCCTCAACCGGCAGACATGTAGGTGAATGAGCCTTCAAGTTGTTCTGTCTCTAGCCTCTGAGCCACCCCAGCTGAGGCCCCAGATGTCATGGGGTGGAGAGAAACCATCCCCACCATGCCTGCCTGACCGGCAGAAGCCATGAGAGATAACAAATATAAAACCATCAGATCTCAGGAGACTTATTCACAGTCATGAGAACGGCATGGGAAAGACCCACCCCCATGATTCAATTACCTCCCACCAGATCCCTCCCATGATACATGGGAATTGTGGAAGCTACAGGAATTATGGAAACTACAATTCAAGATGAGATTTGGGTGGAGACACAGTCAAACCATATCACCATGTGTGTGTGGAAGGCAGAATAGTGGCCCCCAAAAATGTCTTCATTCTAATCTCTGAAATTTGTGAACATGTTAGGTTACAGGACAAAGGGGAATTAAAGTCACAGATGGAATTAAGGCTAATAATTAGCAGGCTTCAAGATAGGGAGACCATCCTGAATCATGCAGCTTGGCCCAGTGTCATCACAGGGTCCTTAAAAGTGGAAGAGAGGGAGTAAGAGGAGAATCAGAGGGAGCTGTGATGATGGAGGCAAGGCACAGAAAGATGCAGTGTTGCTGGCTTGGAACATAGAGAAGGGGCACAAGCCAGGAAATGCTGGTGGCCTTCAGAAGCTGGAAAAGGCAAGGAAATGATTTGCACCCACAGGCTCCAGAAGGAACCTGGATTCCAGCCCAGTGAGACCTGTCCTGACCTCTGGGACTGTAGGGTGATAAGTGTGTGTTACTTTACGCTATCAAGTTTGTGGTGTTTTGTTGTAGCAGCAATAACAACTGACACAGCCTCTATGTGCTCTTGGGAATGAGAGAAGGAGATAATATTAAAGAAAAAGAGGGCCTAGCTGCAGGAGAAAGGTCTTGCATAGATGAGAGGGAATGGGGGCCAGGACCCCAGTCATAGCCATTTAATAGTAATGCCATCTCATCATTGTTATCAGCATCATCACCACCACTGTCATCATCATTGTCACCATCATTACCACCACCATCATCATCATCATCGTCATCGTTGTCATCATAATCACCATTATCATCATTGTCATCATCCTCACCACCACCACCGTCATCACCACCACCATCCTAATCATCACCATCATCATCATTGTCATAATCACCATTATCATCATTGTCATCATCATCACCACCACCACCGTCATCACCACCATCATCATCATTGTCATCATCACCACCACCACCGTCATCACCACCACCATCCTAATCATCACCATCATCATCATTGTCATAATCACCATTATCATCATTGTCATCATCATTATCATCACCACCACCACCATCATCACCACCATCATCATCATTATCATCATCATCACCACCACTACCATCATCATCACTATCATCATCACCACCACCACCATCATCACCACCATCATCATCATTGTCATCATCATCACCACCACTACCATCATCATCACTATCATCATCACCACCACCACCATCATCACCACCATCATCATCATTATCATCATCACCACCACCACCATCATCACCACCATCATCATCACTATCATCATCATCACCACCACCATCATCACTGTCATTATTATCATTGTCATCATCATCACCACCACCACTACCATCATCATCATTGTCATCATCATCACCACCACCATCATCACTGTCATTATTATCATTGTCATTGTCACCATTATTGTCATCATCTTCATTGTCATCATCATTATCAAGACTGTTCAGCAAAGACCCCAGGAGGTAGGGCCCCATCAGGAGAGAGCATTTCCCCTTGCAGGGATAGGGGGCCTCTAGCACTTAGTTCAACTCTTTCCTTTTCTGGGGATGGAGGGGCAGGAGGGAAAACCTAGGATCCCATCCAAACCCTCCACATTTTATCTCCTGCTTCATTTGCCTCTTTCTCTCCTGCCTTATTTGAGAGCTGGTGTCCCTCTGACCTCTTTTAGAACACTGTTGACAGACAGCACAGGGCTGTAGGAACCCACCAGCCCTGAAGCCGACTGCCTGTGCTTGATCCTGGCTCTAGCACCAATATTTGGGTAACCTTGGGTTATTTAACCTCTCTGTTCCCATCTCTAGAAGGAGATGAATGCTTCTGCCTCACAGGGGAGTTGTGACTTATACCTGGACTGAACTTTGGCCTATAATGGGTGTGTGACAAGGCTCCTCAGCATTGGACAGCTTCACTGCTCTGCGCCCAAGACTGCCCTCATCAGTGCTGGATGAATGAGGCCAGGAGGAGGGGGAAAGAATGGAGGCAGATGCCCAAGCTTGGGTTTGAGGCAACATCGAGCTAAAGAGCCAGAAGGCAGGGCTGCATGACCCCAAACTCTACCAGAGGCTTCCTCTCCCTGACTCCAAAGTCCCTTAGCCCTGGGCAGGTAGAAAGAAGGCGGGGGCCAGAGATGGAGATTCCCAGTGGACAGTAATGGTGCCTGGCCACTACCATGGCTGGAGGTTGCCCCTCTGGCCTTGCCTGGGGACTGGCAGTCTCGAGATGGTGGAGAGAGGCTAAACTCCATCCTGCCCCTGGTAGAACCTGACACGACATCAGAGGCATCTTGGAAGGTGGTGTCTTCCCGGCCTGTTCCAGGGCAGGCATGTGAGACAACTTTGCCCAAGAATGCAAGCACCTTCCCGGGTCCCTACCATGAGGGCTTGTGTTGTTTACCATAGTAGTTTGCAAACATAAACAAAAATAATAATTAAAATTGATGTATTATAGAAACTTTTCATTGAATGGAGTTTTTAATAGAAAACTTAGTTTGAAAAAAACAGACAGGCTGAGTGTGGTGGCTCACACCTGTAATCCCAGCAATTTGGGAGGCCGAGATGGGAGGATTGCTTGAGGCCAGGAGTTCAAGACCTGCCTGGACAACATAGCAAGACTTCATCTCTACAAAAAAATTAAAAATTAAACTGGTATGGTGGCATACGCCTGTGGTCCCAGCTACTCGAGAGGCTGAGGTGGGAGGATTGCTTGAGCCTGGCAGTTCGAGGCTGCAGTGAGCTATGATCACACTGCTGCCCTCCAGCCTGGGAGACTGAGGGAGACCCTGTCTCTAAATAAATAAGTACATAAATAAATGGTCCTCCCAGTGGTCATAGCCCTGGCTGGAAGGTGGGTTCTTGGCTGAGTTTCAACCCCGATCAATCACGTGATGTTGGGAAGGTGGTGAGATCTTTCTGAATCTCAGTGTCTCCATCTGCAGAGACAGAGGAGCAAAATGGCACTGCTACACAGCACTGCTCCCTGGGCCATCAGGGGCAGGGTTCCTGGGTGGCGCCGGCCATGTGGGCTCATGTCCCCTGGCAATCTTGTGACGTCGTCTCCCATTTCCACCTGGACATTGCCCATCGGTCCCTCCGTGGGTGGAAAGTTTCCTGTGACGCTGGGGGTGCAGAGCGCTCCTCCATGGTTCTGCCTGTGCCTGTAGGTGATGCCCTTGCTCCGCTGGGCTGGAAGTGGCCACTTGGCAATACAAAGCACTCTCCATCTGGGGTAGGATGACTTCACGGCCGCAGCTGGGTCTCCTGGGCCTCTCAGAAGGCTCTCAGGGCTCTGCAGCTGGGCAGAGCCTGCATGATTCGTGGCAATGTCCCTTTTTTCTCCCTTGATTTCTCTGCACCTCAGTCTTCCCATCTGTAGAGTGGGGATGCTGACAGCCCATGCGGTAGGGTGATAGGAAAAGCAGGCAGAAGCTGGCCCGGGAAGACCTGGCTGGCGGTTGACCTGCAGTGAGTTGTGGTGAGGGGCAGTGGTGCCACTTGAGGAATAGCGCTGAGAGAGACCAGGCAGAGGTGAGGTTTTGAGACCAGGGAGATGTTCAGGGTGACTGGGGTGGTGGGTAGTGAGAAGGGGAGACTACAGTGTTGTTAGGGGCTTGGAAGTCTGAGCTAAAGAGCTTAGACTTCATGTTGTAGCATGGAAGAGCTGGTTTTAGGGCTGAAGAGACAGAAACAGAGAAGATAAGCAATGTAGCCAGTGTCATACAGCCCTTTGTTTTTTTTTGAGATAGAGTTTCGTTCTTGTTGCCGAGACTGGAGTGCAATGGCATGATCTTGGCTAGCTGCAACCTCTGCCTCCCGGGTTTAAGTGATTCTCCTGTCTCAGCCTCCCGAGTAGCTGGGATTACAGGCATGCGCTACCACGGCTGGCTAATTTTGTATTTTTAGTAGAGACGGGGTTTCTCCATGTTGGTCAGGCTGGTCTCGAACTCCTGATCTCAGGTGATCCTCCCACCTCGGTCTCTCAAAGTGCTGGGATTACAGGCGTGAGCCACCACGCCTGGCCCACACTGCACTTTAGTGGCAAACTGGGATGACTATGGGCATCATCCTGTTTCCCTACCTCTCAACAGCATCTGAGCCTTGGGTGCAGTCTTGCAGGTGAAACCCTGGGCCGAGAGTAGAGGCTGTAGCGCCCTTGGCCTTGAGTGCAGGTGACATTTCCAAGCTGTCTTTAATTTGCCTTGAAATCAGGCACAAATCCTTTGCAAAACAGGAAACTCTCTCTTTGGGCCTGACATGAAATAGTGTTGCTATTGAATTAAAGAGTTAGAGCTGTCTCAAAGGAGTGGCATATTGAAATAGCCGGTGGGGTCAGCCCAGCCTGGCTAAGCCTTTGATAGCACAGCTGATAACAGACCCCGGCCTATAAATACCGGGAATCAATCACGGGCTGGAGCTGCTGACAGCCTGCATGTTCACATATCGCAGCAGATGGGTGGGAGGCAGGGGTGGCGATTTGTCTTGCCTTTCAGATGGATTTCCTGTTTTCTAGGGAGCAGGAAAGGACCCATCTGGTAATCAGATCGTGGCCAAGATCACCTCCTCTGGGTCACTGGTCCCTGCTCCATGTGTCCCCTCAGCCACGTGGCCCCAGCATTGCCACGGTCAGGCGGCCGGGCCTCTGAAAATGAGAGCCACACCAGGAGGCCTCTCACCCCGTGGAAGCTTCCGGAGGCTGGGAGGGTGGGGGCTCCTGCCTTTCATCTTCCTTTCTGCTTCCTTTCTGGGCACCTGGCTTTGCTCATAGGCATTTCATTATTATTTTTTTCTTCAAAGGCTTGTTTCAACTTGCACATGTATGTGCAAACTTCCACAAACACATGCCCGTTGTGTGTGTGCACACATGGGGTCCACAGCCTCCTTTGCAGGCCCTCCTGGGATTCCCTGCCAACCCACAGCTCCTCCTAGATGCGTCCTGATGCCTTAGCCAGGTGGAGTTCTCTGTAATATTATTTGTTCTGATCACTGCATTTTCACTGCTCCACTCGCAGTTTACAACATAGCCCAAGGCCGGCTACGGCTCTGAGCCACCTTTTTGTCTTGGGCAAGGTGTCCCAGAGCTGAAGGGTCCACACTCTCCTTGGCTCCACCAGGAGCCTCTGTCCCTCCTCCCCCCTTACTTCCCCCCATCCCCAGGCATTCACAGAGTGGGTCCTTTGTGTGAGACCTTGGGCTGGTGGACACATGGGGCTCTTTCTTCCTGGGGAGCTGGTCGGGGGATGCTTCTATCCTGATCACATCTCAGGTGTCTTCTGTCCCCTGGCTCATGAAATCTCCTGTCCCCCAAATTATGTCCAGACAGGGGTGGTAGCAGGCATCTCTCTCTTCCAGCCCAGAGGCCCACCCACCAGCCAAATGGGGCATTTAATTGGAAAGGGAGGCTGGCAGGCTGCCTGGAAATCCTGCAGAAAGACCGGAGTGACCTGCTTTGAAAACTTTGCCACATACCTTCCCTGCAGATTTCTGTTTCAAATATTTGAAGGGGTTCTTGGGACCATTTGAGAATTACACCCGGAGCCATGCAATGACAGACCCCCCCCAAACCCTGGTGGGGCCTGTGTGGTGGTGCCGCCCAATCACTTGGTATAAATGGGGAAACGGAGGCAGATCAGAGGTGGAGAAAGAATTGAGTTCAATTTGGTTCAGCACTCCAGATGTTGGTTGACGGCTCTTTCTGTGAGAGACACACAAAATACTTACCTGAAAGCCCCTCCCCACCAAATCCTGAAGTCACAGCTTCTCTAGGGACTTCAGCCAGAACTCTCCCCAATATTTCAGTCCTGCTGGATGATTCCTGAGCCTGCAGGAATGTTGGTGTGAGTCAGCAGGGTGGAGGGATGGGTGAAGGAAGGAGTGATGGTCGGTGAGGGAGATTCATCCTAGAGGCCTCATGGGTTTATCTGCCAAGCAGATAAAGCCCCTCCTTTCAGAGCCAAAATCAGGGTTCATCAGGGCTGGAGTGAGGCCATGGAAGGCAGGATCAGCTGTGTGTGCAAGAGAGACTGAGAGCGAGAGAAGAACTGGGGTGTGGAGGGGTGGCTGGGGGCAGCTGTCAGAAGGTCCAGGCCCTGAGGCCCCAGGTGGTCAGCTGCTCCTCTTCACAAAGACCACGGTGCTGGCATCTCATCATCAGGGGGAATGTGGCCAGTGGAAGCCATGCAACTTGGTAACCATGGGTGAGTAGCTGGACCTCCTCTAGCCCTGGTTTCTTCCTTGGCAGAGCAGGAATGACCAGAGTTGCTTTGCCAGGTACCTTGAGATGAAATGAGGCGTGAGGGCAGAGGGCCACCCTGCGCTGCTCAGAGCTGGTCCATCAGTCCACAGGCTGTTTCCAGGGCCATATTCCAGCTCTGGCCTTTTCGAGTCATGGTGCTCTAGGAAAGTTTCTAAGCCTAGAGCCCCATGGGATACGAATGGGATAGTAACAGTCCTACCTCACAGGGCTGGGGCATGAAATTGGTTAATCCATATAGATAATCTGGAATAGTCCGTGACTGGTACACAAAGGGGGTTAAATTGAACTGGTGCTGTGATGGTGGTGGTGGTAGTGATAATGAAGATGATGGTATGAGGAGAATGGTGGTGTTGATGGTGATAGTGTTGATGGTGGTGATAATGATGGTGGTAAACGTGATGATGATGATGGCGATGATGATGATGGTGATGATGATGGTGATGGTGGTGATGGTGATGATGATTGTGGTGGCAGTGGTGATGATGATGGTGATACTGGTGATGGTGATGGTAATGATGATGGTGATGGTGATGATGGTGATGATGATGATGGTGGTGGCAGTGGTGATGAGGATGGTGATACTGGTGATGGTGATGATGGTGATGATGATGATGGTGATGATGATGGTGGTGGCAGTGGTGATAATGGTGATACTGGTGATGGTGATGGTGATGATGGTGGTGGTGATGATGATGATTATGGTGGTGGCAGTGGTGATGATTATGGTGATACTGGTGGTGGAATGATGGTGATGATGATGGTGGTGGCAGTGGTGGTGATGATGGTGATACTGGTGATGGTGATGGTGATGATGGTGATGATGATGATGATGGTGGTGATGCTGATGATGATGGTGGTGGCAGTGGTGATGATGGTGATGGTGATGGTGGTGATGATGATACTGGTGATGGTGATGGTGATGATGGTGATGATGATGATGGTGATGGTGGTGATGGTGATGATGATGGTGGTGGCAGTGGTGATGATGGTGGTGATACTGGTGATGATGATGGTGATACTGGTGATGATGGCGATGATGATGATGATGGGGTTAGTGTTGGTGGTAGTGATTGTGATGATGATGGTGATGATGATGATAATGATATGGCGATAGCAGTGATGGTGATGGTGATGGTGGTGATAATTATGAAGAAATCATCATCATTTAGCACTTGTTATATGCTTAGATCTGTCCCAGCCATGGGGATACCACAATGAACAAGACAAGTATGGTTCCTGCTCTCCTGAGAATCAGTACTACTGATAGCAATAGCCAGTGGGTAAGTTAACCGACCAATGAGCAAAGTAACGTTTCAGAGGGAGGAGCTGGAGAGTCGTGTGAAGTGTGGGGCAGCCCAGTAGGCTCCTTGGAGGAGGCGACATGTGGATGAAGAGACGGGGGGAGTCACCATCATGAGGGGCAGGGAATTTATATTGGCTCAGATAACTAGGACATCTGGGGTTGCATCTAGCATTGGGAACAGGCGTTAAAGATGCCCTCTCGCTTCCCCTCTCTCCTCTCTGCCTCTCCTGACTACCTTTTGACCTCCACGGGACCCTGAATCAACGCCACGCTTATGGCTTCCAAGATCTGTTGTCTCAGGCTAGTTGTGTCCCCTCCCTGGAACTCGGTGGTCCCATCTGGAAAGCGTAATGGCGAATGTAGCCAGACACCCCTGTGGCCCCTTCCATCTCTGGGGTCCCGAGTGCCTGGCCCTGTGCTGGTGCCCTTGTGGGGCCATGGAGTAACTGACAGTAAGTGGTGGGCATGAGGAGCCCTTCCTGCGTCAGGGCCCACGGGAGGGTGAACAGTTCACTTCACAGTAAGTCTCTGTGGCTTACCTGGGATGGAGCTGGCTCCAGGAGCAATTTCCCCTGGATGAAACAATCTTTGGAATCCACCGTATATCATTCACCATGACGTCTTCTGTTTAAACAGTGGCAGCCGGCAGAGGGTGAGCGAGGAGGCCATGCTGGGAGGAGGGCCCATGTCCCAGCCCCCAACCCCGGCCCCAGTGGAAGGCCCCGCTATGGGGGAAAGCAGGCATATGGAACCCATTTGGGAAATTCTTTCTGCATAAACCACTTTTTCCAGGTAAGACACATGCCCATATTGACTGGGAAAGATGCAATACCTCTTACACTTTGCTGGCTACATTTTTATGGACCTTAATTAAACCCATGGTCTCCAGGGTTGGGAAATTGGACACTCTTTGTGCGGCCCCTTCTTAAGAAGTGCTGTTGGCCCAGGGGAGGCCAATTATAACCTCGCGTCCTCCCCACCTCCTAGGACCTCACAGACCCTCCAAGCGCTTGGAAAATGTGCACTCGACAGAGGGCCTTTGATTCCGCGTGCCTGGACAGCGTTAGGCCTGTTTCCAGGCCTGAGGCAAGTGGTGGTCAGGGTCCCAGGCGGCCGGCGGAGGGGCTGCAGAGACCGGGGTTTTCAAACTTCATTGAGCACCAGCGCTTTCCTTTCATGCCCAATCGCATGGAGACCTCGGATAGAAACCAGATGAGCCTGCTGGGGCTGAAGGGGGAGGTTGGTGGGGGGTGCACGTGGCCCCTTGCTCACCCCCAGCCCCTGTTCGCCATGGGGTGACAGCGAGGACAGCCGCCTGGGTGTTCATTGAGTTATTAACGCCTGGATGGTTGTGCTCGTTATCCTGTTTAACAGGCACAGGCCAAGTGAGGTAGGTGCTGTTACTGTTGCCATTTCACACTTGAGGCAACCTAGGCGCAGAGCAGCAGAGGGACAGGCCTAGGGTGGCCCGGCCGGAGCAGGAGGAGTGGTGGGATTTGGGTCCTGGAAGCCCGAGTGCGTGGCTGCCTCTCCAGACGGCTGCTGGGGAGCTACCGATTGGGCCCAAACCTCTCTTTTGACGGTGCTCCCGGCTCAGTGCTGTACCTCCCACTCCCAGCGGCCCCTGCCTGTGCGTGGTCTCCACAGCGCAGCCCCCTTCCTGTGTCCGGTAGTGGCCTAGGCCCCTCCTACGCTTGGGTTCATGGATCCAGCAGGCCGGGGGGTCCTCTCACCGCTGAAGGGGCTACTCTGCCAGCCTCTCTGGTTGGGTGGAACCTCCTCTTGACTAGCATACGCGGTCCGGGACACCCCAGGACTTTTCGAGGATGCCTTTGGTTGGAGGAGAAGGTGTCTTTGTTTTGGTCCTTTTTATGCTCTGGGCTTCCACTAATATTTCATTTTTAGGGAAGAGATTCGTTAATCAAGAAAAGCGTCCCCTGGATGAGCTTTTCCTGGGATTGGCTCTTCCTGGGATGCTCAGGTCATGGCCCCAGAAACCCCAACCTAGCCAAGGGAGCATGATAGGAAGCCAGGCCAATGGAGGGATAATTTACATGCGGTAACATCCATCCTTTTAAGGTGTATGCTTTGGTGAATTTTGACAAATGCAAGTAGTCACAGACACCCTCGCAATCAAGATACGGAAGATTTCTATCACCTCCGAAGCTCCCTCGTG
The DNA here is from genome assembly GCF_028885625.2 of Pongo pygmaeus. Lineage (NCBI taxonomy): Eukaryota > Metazoa > Chordata > Mammalia > Primates > Hominidae > Pongo > Pongo pygmaeus. The sequence continues at coordinate 5,710,217 of NC_072382.2, read as the reverse complement.
TGTCCTCCCACCCAGTCCCCCAGTGGTGGATCTCTTTTTGGTCCCCACAGCTCTGCCTTTTCTAGAATCGCATCAATGGACCCATGCAGTTGGCAGTCTCCTGAGTGTGGCTTCTTTCACTTTGTATTATGCCTTTAACATCCAGCCATAGTTACAGGGACATTGCTGGCACCTCGCAGGCTGGGTGGCCTCAGGGAAGATGGAGCTGGGCTCACCCCGGGTACCCTGGAGCAGTCGAGCTCTCTGGCAGGTGGAGCAGGGTGGGTCCAGAAGCTTCTGCTAGTCTTTGTTTCCTCATTAACTCAGGAATGTTAATCAGTGCTGACTTCTTGGGGTTGATGGGAAATGATGGGCCATTTGGACACTTGCTCAGGGACTGTGCACAGTGGCTCATGCCTGTGATCCCAAGGCTTTGGGAGGCTGAGGTGAGAGAACCACTTGAGGCCAAGAATTTGAGACCAGCCTGGGCAACATAGCAAGACCCCATCACTAGATATGTGTTCCTGACCTCATGGCACAGAAACCCAACCAGAAAGGATTCAATAAGTCTGGATGAGGATGGCTCCAGGGCAGCTTCATCCAAGCACTCATGACATCAGGGATCTGGGTGACTCCTCAGCTGCAAGATGGCGGCAGCTTCTTCTAGCATCACGTCCCCACGGGACAACATCCAAGTGGGAAGGGGCACTTCCCTGTGGTGTTCCCCTCTGTTAGCAAGAAACCCTCTTCCGGGAGCAGCCCCCAATTTCAGCAGTCTTCCCTGTGCCTCACTGGTCAGGGTGTGTCCCATGCGTCATGTCTACACCAATCTCCAGCAACAGATGGGAGCTGCCAGGAGAGGGTGAAGCCTGAGCAGCCTTTGCTCTGGGCTGGAGAGGGGCTGGCGAAGCACAGAGCAGATAATGCCTGGATAGGACGGGGTCTCTCCGGGCAAGGGAAGGAGGAACTGGCAGTCTGCTAGATGCTGTGTGCGAGTCTGATTGCAAGGAGGTTCTCTGTCTACAAAAGACTAGAGCAGGAGGGAGCTGTTAGGGAAGAAGGCCACCACCATGGCCGGCTGACTGTGGTTGGCCTTCCTCAGGGCTGACGCTTAGATGGGGTGAGCCTATCTTGTAGATGCTCCTCAAAGGAGAGGACACAAATGAGCAATTTGTGACCTATGTGTGCTTGCTGTCCATACCTTCATCCCTCCATCTCTCCATCTATCCATCCATCTCTCCATCCCTTCTTAATCCATTCATCCCTTCATCCATCCCCTTCATCCATCTATCATCCATCAATCTCTCTATCCCTCCATTCATCCATCAATCTCTCCATCCTTCCATCCACCTATTATCCATCCACTTCTCCATCCATCCATTCATCTATCCATCTATCTCTTCATCCATCCATCCTCTCATCTATCCGTCTCTCCACCCCTTCATACATCCATTCATCAGTTGTCCTTCCATTAATTCGTCCATGTCCCCATCCCTCCAGCAGTCTCTCCATCCCTCCATCTCTCCATTCATGTATCATCCCTCCACCCATCATCCATCCATATCTCCATCCATCCACTCATTGATCCTCCATTTTTTCATCCATCCACTCATTGATCCTCCATTTATTCATCCATCTATCCATCCATCCATCCATCCATCCATCCATCCATCCATCTCCCATCTCTCCATGCATCCGTCTCTTATTTCTCCATCCCCCCATCTCACCATTCTACCTCTGCATCCCTCTATCCCTCCACTTCTCCATCCCTTCTTCCAAGTAACAACCAAGCACTCGCTCCGGGTGGGCCCTGTGCTGGGTCCTGGGGAGAAGGGGAGGAACTGGGCCCTGTCGTTCAGGACTTCGGCAAGGGCCCCTCATGGTTGGGGTGTGGAGGCGTGGTTTCTCTTGGGACTTTCCCTGTAGTGAGCATGTGAAGCTTTCAGGGGAACACTGCCTTTTAATTTTTATCCCAAGATTCAAGCAGCACAGATCCTCTCTTGCTTCATAGCCCCTGTCCAATCCTGCCTTTCATTAACTAACTTTAGTAACTTTCCTCGCTGTGTTTAATTAAGATTCATACGAGCAAGACTTGCAGGAACACAAGCATCTCAGTGCGGCCAGGCCGGCCTTTAGTCTTGGGCTTTTGTCCTCTTGCCCGTGGTGGTGCCGGCCGCAGAGGACCCCCTGAGCTGGGAGTAGACATAACTCACCTTGGTTTTTTTCTTGCTGCCAGACTTTTAGGGTGGCTCTGAAACACCAGACGAAGTCTGTGTCCAAAAGCCTCAAGCACTGGCCTGGGATTATTTAGGTGGATATCATTTGAGGACTATGGAGGCCAAATTATTTCCTTGATTGTCTAATCTCGTTAACAACATTTGTGAAAAAATGAAGCGTTTTTTTTTGTTGTTTTTTTTGGCTGCAATGGAAGTTTCAAGACTTACAAGGAAACAGCTTTTGCTGTTCCCCTCTTAGGGCCTTCCAGCCTGACAAGAGAAGTCAGCAGCTTGCCCGTGGGCAATCTGGAGAGGCAGGAAGGTGGGTAAAGGAAGCGTGACATCATATCAGGTGGGAATAAAAAGGCACGTCCTGCAGTGTCCCTGGACGTGTCCCTGTTCAAACGTATTTTGGTGCTTAGATGCCCACTTTGGAAGCTGGAATACCCTCAGCAGGAACTGCAAAGGGCTCCAGAGACCCAGACTCAAGTTTTCAAACTTTAAAAATGAGTGTGGCAAGGGAGGGTGAGGGGTGAAGGGCAGCAGCCCCCGGTGGGGAGCAGGGGCACCAGGCGTCAGATCTGACAGAGGGCTCCTGGCTGTGTGCTGCGTGCGTGGTTCCCCTTTTTCTTGGAGAAAATGGGGAGGCAGGAGTGAGGCAGATTGCTCTGGGACAATGGGCCCCTCTCCCGTCGGGTGGGAGCGGCTCTGGGCCCAAACAATAGGCCTGAGCCGGCCCCTCTCCTGCTGCCCACCGTCTGAGACAGATGCCGGGGAGCCGCCGGGAGTGCCCCAGAGGTGACCTTCGGGGGCTGCCCTGTCACTTTGTGGAGGAGTCCTGGAGAGGGAGGGAGGCAAACAATGGGGGCCTCATGCCAGGCGCCCGGCCTCCGGCACGGGCCAGGGCTCTCCAGGGAGAGCATGGCCTGGCAGGTGCTGCTATTGTCTCAGGGCGCAGGGGCCTTCCTCGGGGGTCTCCCGGCAGGGAGGCAGGGCACCGGTCAGCACGCGGCAGGAGAGGCTTGGGCTGGAGGCCCTCTTGTTGTTCTCCAGGGAGGGCGCAAGGAGCTGATTCTGCTGGCTCCATTCAGGCCTGACAGTCCCAGCCCAGCTCTGCCCTCAGCCCCTAAAAGTGTCATTCAGAAAAGCAATTAACGTCTCTGGCCTCCAATGGCACTAGGACTCTGAGTGTCAGATTTTACAGCCGGACCTGCCCTAGGAAATGCCCAAATCTGAGCTGACATCCTCGCTTGAGCTAGGGGCACAGGCGGAGTTTTCTGGAGGAAGGGCATCAGCTCAGGAGGACAAGGGGTGAGCCCTGGAGTCATCTTTTCCCTGCAAAGAGACTTGCCCTGGGAGAACCCCCACACCATAAGCTGAAAGCCGTGGATGAGCGCAGCAAGGGCTCTCTCATCCTGGGGAGGAGCAGTAGCTAGTGGGTGTGCGTGTGTCCGTGTGTGTGTGTGTGCATGTGTCCGTGTGTGTGTGTGCATATGTGCATGTGTGTGCATATGTGCATGTGTGTTTTTGTAGGCATGTATATGTGCATGTGTGTGGCTATACATGCTTGCGCACACGCATACACTGCAAGTGTGTTCATGTTTGTATGCGTTTGTGTGCACACACGTGTGTCTGGGCAGGTATACACAAGTGTATCTGTGTGTGCATGACCATGTCTGTGCACATGTGTGCATACGTGTTTGGCGGGGTACGTACTTGTGCCAGGCACTTTGCTGGGGATTTTTGCAAACATCATTCATGTGACTTATGATCTGCTGGGAACAGGCCTTGCTATCTTGACCACAGATGAAGACACAGACCCCTGAAAGGCACATGACTTGACTGCACCTCCTCAAACTCCTCAGACCCCAAGGTGGGTCTGCAGGACCTCACAGCTTGGGCCTTTTCTACTGTCCACTCCTCTGCAGGCCCTGTCCTTCCTCAGCCTGCCGGCTCTGGGATCTGGGAACGTGCTTTGGTCGGCTGTGTCTTTGAGACTGTTCTAGGCCCTAGGGGAGAAGCAGACACAGTCTCTGCCCTTGTCCTGCAAGGCAGGACAAGGGGAAGGGAGCGTGGAGGGCAGAAGTGGCTCCTCTGGGCGGCAGGAAAGGTGGTAGGGGAGTCCAGAGGAGGCCCATGTCCTGCTCTCAGGGGTCAGGGAATGCTTCCCAGGAGAGTGATGTCCAAAGCCAGGCTGCAGGTTGAGCCAGTGTGAGGCAGGTGAGCGAGGCCTGGAGAAGTCCCTAACTGGAGAGAAGGTGCCTGCAGCCCTGAGGGAGCCAGGTGTTACCTGGGGGGAGGTCTGAGGCTCACCAAGGTTAGGTGCCTGCTGTCACCTGCTTCATTGTGGGGCCATACATGGAGCTGCGGAGTTCAAGGTTGGCTTCTCAGACACCTAGGGCAGCTTCACAGCTGAGCCCGTCAGGGGAGGAGGACCACATAGGGGCCTGGCAGGTGGTCCAGGTGGCTCCTCAACCAGAGCTATGCCCTGCCCTGCCCTGCCCTGGTTCCCTGTGCTGGGGTGACTCTGTGCTCAAGCCTACAATAATCGCCTCTCTGCCTGCCTCTGGTGTCCCTGGTCCTCCTGGTACTGCAGGAGCTTGTGCAGGGCAGGGTGAGTGGCGGGGACTCGACTCTTACAGGTCCTAGCTTTACTGGCTCTGAGATTTCAGCCAACCTCCCCTCCATGAGCTGCGCTGTCCTCATCTGTAAAGTGGGGGGATTGGCAGAAAGCCACGGACAGTTTCCCACAGTGCCCTGCCCATCAATCAGGCCATATTCAGACAGTGCTGCCATTTCACCAAATGGAGGACTCACTCTCACCCCCTCTGGCTGGCATTTCACCAAACTGAGGGTTCCCTCTCACCCCCTCCGGCTGGCATTTCACTGAGCAGAGGGCCCCCTTTCACCCTCAGGCAGACCTGTCATTGCACCCAGACTTTCTCTCTCCTGGTGTGCAACACCAGGCTGGGCTGGCGCTGATCACCCTGGACATGGCAGTGTGGACGGTGACAGAGCTGGTGACCAGCCCTCCCTCGGGGCACCTTCCCTGGTGGCTCTTGCTCCTGCCGTCTCGAGTTCAACCTCCCAAGAGGGGCTCTGGTGGGTCCCGGTAGTTCTTCTCCCCACTGTGTGTGGCTTTTGCTCCTGATGGTTTCAGGCTGTCGGTGCCCCGGGGGTCTGTGTTTTACCCCCAGCTCCTAGTCTCTAAGCTAAGCTGACCTAGGTCCAGGCTCTGTGAACACTGCCCAGTCCCCATGGCAGCTCCATCAGGGGCCTCTGAGTGTGGCAGGCACCCACGCACTGTGGGCGTTTTCTTTGAGATGCTGCCTGCCCGTGGCGAGCTGCTGGCCCAAGCTCCTCACTAAGACTGCCTGGCATTTGGAGGAGGACCACAAGGGTGTGAGCTGCCCCGGGGTGTATTCGCGTCAAATAGGTTGAGTTGGAACCTGCTGCGACCCTCAGCAGCAGCAAGTGGCCACTTTGGGGACCCTGTGGGTTTTGAGTCAGAGGAAAACAGAGTTTAAGCCTTTTCCCGTTTGTCCTGAGAGTACTCACCAGCGGCTTGCGACTGCAGCATTTACCCCGAGATAACTCTGCCACGAAATACCTCGATTTTATTATTATTTTTGCATCGCTGTAGTATATTGACTTTGGAAACAAAAGACATCATATCCTACTCATAGCATTCTGTTTCTAGTAGCGGCATTTCCATTTACAAAATAGAGTCATTCTCGATCGCTGAAAATGTCACATCCTAGAAAACACAGCATTCCTACACGTGGTTGTTCTCGGACATTTGTTGGCCAAAGATTGATTTGACGAATCTGATTTTCCAAAATAGACGATTCTGATGATTCACACAAGTCTGATGTTAGTTCTGTTTAGAAATGACTCCAAGAACAGTTTTTATATTTTATTTTCACATTGAAAAGCAGTCAGATTTGCTTTAGCCTCAAGAAGTGTGTTTATGTAAAATTAAATGAGTGCTGGCCTCGAGCCGCACTTTTTTTTTTTTCCCTAAACAAGAAAAGGGTTAAAACTGGAAAAGCCTTAGAAATGACCTCTCATTGCACAGATGCTGACACAGGGGACCAGAGAGAAGGGCGTTTTCAGGGTCCCTGGGAAGCTGGGGCTGTGCTGCCCTCAGGACACGGAGCGGGAATGCTCAGCCCAGGGCACCCTGGCCTTTTCTCTCTGGGCTCCCGGATGAGTGTTCAGGACAGCAGCCAGGTCATGACTGATGATTTTCTAGGGACTTCTACTTTGCTCATTTAGAATCACTGTGACCCTATCTGGTGGGGGGTACCGGAGATGTTTGTTCCATTTTACGGTCAGTAAAACTGAGGCCCAGAAGGAGCCAGGATGTACTGGAGGTTGCACCTGAGGCCAGGGCACAGCAGTGTCCAGGGTTGTTTTAGAACCGTTGCCCTTGGTCTGAGTCCTAGGCACGTGGGCCCAAAGGGATCTCAGGTGGGAGGATGGTGCTGGGGGGTGGGGCCCACCCTTGGGGAGTGGGGCCCACCCAGCACCTCTCCGGGAGGCCGGGACTCATGGCTGCCTGGGGCTGGGTGGATGAGCTCTGTTCCTCTGGGTCTGTGCAGGCAGGAGCAGAGGTCATCTCCTCCCTGAGTGAACAGGCCCTGACGGTTGTGTCATGGGGCCCTGTTGGGGGGACACTGTTTAATCTGACTGGCATGAGTGGATTTCAACGGGTCAAAGTCTGACTGCTGTGGGGTGCCTGGAGCGGGGCTGGGTATGCGTGGCTGAGGCCCCAGATACCATCCTGCCTGGGGATACCAGGTGGGAAGGTGTGGCAGAGTCCTCATGGCCTCGGCGGGCTCGGGTGGCAGGGGGGACCTCCATCTCCACCCTGCTCTGTTTGACCTGGGCTACTTACTGGAGGGAGAGCAGCAGGGCCTTGGAGGGACTTAGTGAATGATCAGCAGAAGGAGTGTCTTCCGATGGCACAGGCGTCCAGGGCAGATGATTGCGGCCCACTTACGGCGGGTGAGACACGCAGAGGAAATACCCTCAGAGCTAAACCCCGGCTCCTGGGTCAGCCACGGAGTTTCTTCAAGCCCCAGCTTCCGTATCTGGAAAGGGGGTGAGGAGATGACCTTTCTTGAGGAAGTCAATGCTGGAGAAGCTGTTCATGTTCGCTGAGGGTCAGCTTTTGTCGGCACAAGAATCAGACCTGGCCTTGTTGCGGGGCACTCACTCAGCCAGTCTGGTTGGGAAACCTGCCTTGACCTTGGCTGGAGTGAACCCCTCTCCCAGACAGTGATTCGTCGGGGGATGCGGTGTTGAGGAAGGGGTGGTGAACACCTGCTATTGAAGGGACGCTGGTTCCGCCCTCCCCCCCCACCCTGGGGTTTCCTCACTGGCCTGGGGAAAGGCTGAATTTGGAGCCCTGTGGGCCGTGCACTTGGTGAGGACTGGTGGGTGGGGTGTGTCCCGGCTGCCAAGGGAGGAAGGCACACCGTCCTCTTTTCCTCCTGTACCTGAGGCCTCGTGGTGGTCGTGACAGTAGCAGGGCCGATGACAGCTCACACGGCTAGCAGTGTGGGCTCCTCACTCAAAGCTCAAACATGAGGCACAGGTGAGCTTGGCCACCTGGCAACTTGCTCAGGGTCACACGTCCACTCAGCCATGGCCGGGACTCCAACCTGCCCCGCGTCCTCTCCTGCTCTTTCTGGGCCACGCTGCGCAGGGAGAAGGACCCCGGCTGGGTGGAAGCCCTTGGCCTCCCTGCCTTAGTTTCCCCATCATGTCTTTTGACCTAACCATAGCGACCTTTGGCGCTTGTGTATAAAGCTCGCTCTCGTGGCTGCGTCACCAGGCCTGGGTTCCAGAGAGCCCTCCCTCCCTACGGGCCCAAGGAAGGGCCTGGAGTGAGGTGGCCAGCCGCAGCTTGGCTGGGATGGGACGGTGGTCCATAGGCCTCGCGGGCTGTCCAGCTCCAGCCAGCCAGCCTTGGTGAAGCCAGCCGACTTGGCAGCAGTCTCCAGCACTTTGAGACATTTGTCCCCCTCCTGCCCCCGTCCAGCTATGACAAGTGGGCTTTCAGTAGATATGACAGCCTCTGGTGGGGGGTCCCTGGCCCCTGTCCATGTCTCTACACTTGACTTGCTCGGAGTTCACTGGCCCGAAATAATGTTCCCAATGCAAGTCGGCGGACGGAACATTCGGAGTGGACGGTTTGCTTCCCCCCCACTTTTTAATACATTAAACATGCATTACTGGAGTTCTACCCGATTCCTCTGACAGCTGTGAAAAAATAAAGAAAATTCAGTTTGAACTTAAAAAGCTCGGGCTTAATTTATGTCCCGCACCTTTGTCTGCTGGGTCCTTTTTCCTCTTCCGATGGAAAGGCCCCAGGGAGCGGGCGACAGAGGCTTGGCCACCCCACGTGGCCCCTCGGTGCCCGGGCCTTAATAGGGGCGCCCAGTGGCCAACACGGAGGGGAGTTTTCAGATGGAAATCGGACAAAACAATGCAATCATCTGTCTCGCAATCTGTTTTGAAGGGGAAAGAAAGAGCGGGCAGAGAGGAGAGAGTCGTTTTCTACTGGGGGAGGCTTCATTCAGAGAGTTTTATAGGAGAAGACAGATGTCATGAATACTGATGTGGAGAGCCTGAGTCTGGCAGAGTTTTTTTAATTTTCTGAGTTGTAAAGACAAAGTGTTTTAATAACACAGGGAAACACATGTTGATGGGTGGGTCTTTAGCTCATTCTGGTTTCTCTAACTCCCTCTCTTTCTCCTCCTTTCTTTCCTTCTTTCTGCCTGCCTGCCTTCCTTCTTTCCGCCTGCCTGCCTACCTTCCTTCCTTCCTTCCTTCCTTCCTTCCTTCCTTCCTTCCTTCCTTCCTTCCTTCCTGCCTCCCTCCCTCCCTCCCTCCCTTCCTTCCTTCCTCCCTCCCTCCCTCCCTCCCTTCCTTCTTTTTTTGAAACAGGGTCTCGCTCTGTGGTCCAGGCTGGAGTGCAGTGGTGCAATCTCTGCTCACTGCAACCTCTGCCTCCTGGGTTCCAGCGATTCTCTTGCCACAGCCTCCTGAGTAGCTGGGACCACAGGCGCCCATCGCCACGCCCAGCTATTTTTTTTGTAGTTTTAGTAGAGATGGAGTTTTGCCATGTTGCCCAGGCTGGTAACAAACTCCTGGCCTCAAGTGATCCACACACCTCGGCCTCCCAAAGTGTTGAGATTACAGACGTGAGTCACCATGCCCGGCCTCTCCTTTTTCCTTCTTCTTTCTTTCCTTTCTCCTCCTTTTCCTTTTATCACCCTGTCTCCCTCTGTCTGTCTCTTTCTCCCTATTTCTTCTCTTGGCCTGTTATGGGGTTCAGGAGCCACACAAAACATTTCCTTCTGCGCCCTTTCACGGCCCACCTTCCTGGTTGAGAGAAGGAATCTGCTCTTCTGAAGCACTGTGCTTCCATCTGAATGGCACAGCATTTCTGAGTTTGGGGACAGAATGTATTGAGCTAAAAGAGGCATTTGCTCATGCACTCACTGTACACTGGGGGCGGGAAAAACAGGTGAATCAAGTGTGGGGCCTGCCTGTCCGTCAGGAGCTGCTGGTCAGACAAATATGAACGTGGACACAACCTGCTGGGAGGCGTCTCTGCTTTGGGCTCTCTGGACAGTGGGGCATGTGTGCCCCTAAGGCAGGTGCCGTCCCTGGTCTTGGAACTTCTTATGAAAGCAGCCTGCCCGGCACCTCCTGCCATCCCTGTGGGGTGATGGGACAGGTGCTAAGCCTGCCATTGGACAGATGAGAAAACTGTAGCCCCAGGCACAGAGGCACAAGCTGAGAGGTGACGTCAGGACTGAACTGTGAGCCTGGGAGTCCAAATCCAGGCTCACCCAGTCTTTCTGGCTCCAGTGAGGCCCCGCCACTGTCATCTGATGGATGGCATGTGTGATTTTTGGCACACGCCTGTGCAGGTGACTCCCACAGGTGCCCCGGAGGGAGGCACTGCTGTGATGCTGACGCTACATGCAGGAAACAGAGAGGTTGAGTGACTTGCCCACAGCCCCACAGCTCCTACCTAGTGAAGGCTGGTTTGAGGCCACACCTGCCTTACGATTATAATTATTTATTTATTTTTTGAGACGGAGTTTCACTCTGCTGCCCAGGCTGGAGTGCAGTGGCACAATCTCGGCTTGCTGCAGCCTCCGCCTCCGGGGTTCAAGAGATTCTCCTGCCTCAGCCTCCAGAGTAGCTGGGACTACAGGCGCCCGCCACCACACCCAGCTAATTTTTTGTGTTTTCAATAGAGACGGGGTTTCACCATGTTGACCAGGCTGGTCTTGAACTCCTGATCTCAGGTGATCTGCCTGCCTTGGCCTCCCAAAGTGCTGGGATTACTGGTGTGGGCCATCATGCCCAGCCACTATTATTTTTTAAATTGTGGTAAAATATAACATAATATTTATCATTCTAGCCAGTTGTGAGTGTACAACTCTGTGGCATTTCATCTATTCATGATGAGGTATAGCCATTGCTGCTACCTATACCCAAACATTTCCGGAGTCCCCAGCAAAACCTGGGTACCCATTAAGCAGCAACTCCTCCCAGCCCCTGGCAACCTCTGTTCCTCTTTCTGTGTCTGTGGATTTGACTCCTCTGGGCACTTCATGTGAGCGGAATTGTACGGCGTGTGTGTCTTCATGTCTGGCTTATTTCACCCAGCAAATGTCGTCTAGCTTCACCTGTGTTGTAGTGTGTGTCTGAGTTTCCTTCCTTTTTAAGGCTGAATATTATTCCAATGTGTGAGGAGACCACATTTTGTTTATCTGTTCATCAGTTTGGTAATTGAGCTCCCTCCATGCTCTCCAACAATAATCGTGCTCCTCCACAGACAGGTGTCTTGGCTGATGGTGTCAGAGACCCCCTGGCAAGCTGCCACTATGGGAGGGGTCCTCTCCCTCTCATGCCACCCGAGGAGACTCTGTGGGGTCCCTGCAGCCCCTGCGGCATGGTCAGGGGCTCTGACTGGAGGCCGTTCCCTCCAACGGGACTCAGCAGTCAGGGGCTCGCTGGGAACCGCTGTATGCAGACTCTGGGAAGACAGGTGGATCAGGTGTGGGGCCTGTCCGTCCCTCAGGAGCTGCTGGTTGAATGAATGTGACTGTCTCCTGCTGGGAGACGCCTCTGCCTCGGGCTCTGGGCAGTGGGGAACGTGTGCCCCTAAGGAAGGTACAACCCCCGGTCTTGGTGCCTGGAGTCATCAGATCCATAGACACACGGCAAGAGGGGCTTCCTGGGCACCCGCCGTGTGCAGGCTCTGTGTGAGGCACAGGGTTCGGGACTCAGTGGTGAATAAACTGCCATCCCCTTGTGGGGAAGAAGGGCAGGTGCACCTAGCTTATGTGTTCACTTGACAAGCAAGTATTGAGTGCCTTCTGTATACAGGTCTGCAGCTGGTGCTGGGGGCCGGCCTTTGGATCTGGTGTCCACCCCCTGACCTGGGCCTGGGCCCTCCCCATCCTCCTCTGCTGTAGGAGGTATCAGAGAGCAAGTACCTTCCTCAGTCACACCCATCACATACATAGTGGATGTGCCTCTTTCTCGGGGCAGGGAGTAATCTTAAATCAATCACCAAGCAATTACTAAATGTCGACCGTGTTCTCAGGCTTGGCAGAGGTGGGTGCCTGTTACCCCAAGGGAAAACCACTTCCCTCCATGCTCCCCACCCCACCCAAGACCCTTCTCCACTCCACTCCTTACTGTGCTGCCTCCCACCTCTGCCCTGGGTCACTGTCTTCATTGTCTTCCTCAACATCTTCCGTGGGAAAGGCCAATGGCTTAAAACAGGATTGACAAGACACTCGGGGCCTGCTCCACACCCGTGGGCTCCTGGGCATGCATCCAGATGGGCTGGCATCCAGATGGGCTTCCCATAAGGAGCCCCCTTCTGCGGGCCTGGGAGGGTGGGGAGCCTGTGGCGAGGTGGCGGGGAAGAGAAAGGGCACAGGTGCCCCCTCACTCCGAGCCTGTCTGATCCCGGAGACTTGCAGGCTATAGACCTGGAGGTCCAGCCAGGAGGGCTGGCAGGGACCATGAAGCAGGGGACGTCAGGGCAGGGAGAATGCCTTTTGGAGCCAGACAAATTCCTTACTTCCCCTTTCCCAGCTGCGTGACCCTGGGAAACTTCAACACTCCGTGTCTCAGTCCTCTCATCTGTAAAATGGATCTGATAAGAACTGTGTAAGAATAGAGGTGTGTGGAGAGCTCTCTGGTGCCAGGCTCATGGCAAGACTGTGGTGACACCAGCCATCAGAAGACAGGGAGGCTCATCTGTGGACAGCTGGATGCACAGGTGCATAGCAGGAGCTCAGGAGGGTGTGCCTGCGGAGTCGCAGGTAAGGGAGCCGCTCCAGATTGCAGAGCTTGGCTTGGAGGTGTCGCCTCAGGAGGGTCGTCCCTTGCCTGGAGACCCCACACAGGCCCTCTTCTTCCTTCAAACACAGCCCCCGACCTCTCTGCAGGGAAGTCCTCCCTGACCTTCCAAACCAGGGCAGACCCTTGTCCAGGCTCCCTCAGCCTGGACATGGTGCCATTTCCCACTAGTGGGGCAGAAGCCCATCTACTTCACTCTCCCTTGCGTCCCCAAGCAATGGGGACTTGTGGAGCATAAACGTTCATGAGTGACACATTTATATTGATAGGCAGGGCCACACTGTGGGAGGCGCTGGTGGCCCAAGAACCCCTGTTAACAGCAGGGTGACACGTGGCCTCTGGTGATCCCTTTTGGGAAACGTCTGAGAGTCTGAGGCTGTCAGGCCCCTGACACAGGCTCATGGCTGGGACAACCTTGAGAGTGTCACTGTCCTATTTCCCTGTCTGTCAGCCAGGGGCTTGGCATGGGTGTTCTCTGTGGGTCCTTCCAGCACTGAGGTTCTGAGGTCATTGTTTCAAGGGTAGGCGACTCTGGGGTGGCAGGTGGGGCTGCCGTGATCTTGGGGGAATGAGCTTTGCTTTAGGTGAGGCTGTGCAGAGGCATCTGTGTCGAAGGAGACCAAGGCCTGCTCTGCTTGCTTCCCTGCACCTGGCTGGGCTCCTTGCTTTCCAAGGTTCCTGGACTTTCCTCCAGACCCAAGTGCAAGCTCCCTGTGGCTTCCACCCACCACTCACAGGAGTCTCTGCAGTCACCAGACCCAGAGCCCACACACCATCCGCTGTCGGGGAGAGGCACGTGTCCACAGCTTCCTGGAATGCAAGGCTGCATGTGGCCAGGGCTGCTGCCCGCCGAGGGGCAAGTGCATGCCTGGAGACCACAGTAAGGAGCCATTCTCATGCTCCTGGGAGTTTAGATAAGGCTTCGTGCCCCTCGGAGCCAAACCTCTGAATTCCATGGAGTTGCTGGGTCAAAGGGCTTGCCTAGGTCTGAGCTGTGGATACCTGTTGTCAATGAGCTCTCCACAAAGGGGTTATCATGATAGGTTCCACCACCTGTACCTCTCCTCTCCAAATTTCACCACTGTTCTTTCACATCTTTGCCAATTTGGTAAGTGCAAAATGATATTTTAGTCATCTATGCTTACATTGATTGAAGGAATGCTTTAAATTTGATTATTGGTAAGTGAAACATTTTGTTACCTGTATTTACTGACCCTACTTTCCTTTTATGAATGTCCCAATTATATCTTTTGTCCATTTTTCTATTATTGTGTTTCTTGTTCTTATTGATTTGTAAGAGCTCTTTGTATATTCAGGTTATGAAGAGGGTCAGAGTTTATTCATCAATGACATTTCTCTTTTCTGAAGGGGGCAAATGGAGCATTCACTCCTTTCTCAAAGTGAGCTGATGTTTGAATTTATTATTGTCTATTTTTCCATACTCTGTTTTACACTTTTCTTTGCACTTTGCAGCTGTCTGGGCACAGATGCCACCGAGAGAGCTAGAAAAAGTCACAAGGAGATCTTGGTCTCAGAGCAAAGGGCCCGCATGTAATGGCTTTGTGGGTCCCAATGTGCAGGAGAGGATGTCTGAGTTCATGCTCTGGGTGCTTTCCCTGGCCGGCAGATGACAGAGAAGGAGCAAGCCCCAGCCCCTCCCCAACACACACAGCCCCTGCCCCCGACCAAACACGAAGTCACTTCTTTGGGGACAAGCAGATTTTTCAAACAAAGTTTGCCAAATATGCACATTTTTTTTTTTCTCCAGGGCAGATGCAAACGGTCTTTTCAAATCAGTTTGGAGGAAAATAAATGAGCCCACGCTGAGGCTTCAATAAATCTTTGCGTAGCCACAAGGGTGAGTTTTGGGTCCGATGAAGGGCCCAGTGTTTGGCTTATGAATGATGCCCAGTGACGGCTCTGCCGCCCCCGCCTTCCCGTCTTCCCCTCCTCTGTCCCCCAACCCAATTTAAAATTGGACATTAATGTTTTAAGACAAAGGGACCTTTGGGCATTTCTCCCCCTTGTGGAGGAAGTCTCCCCGGTGAAATATTTGTCGTGGCTGTGCTCGGCGTGTGACGGGGGCTCGTGTCTCCGAGCCAGGGCCTGTCTCCAGGAGATGATCCATGTGCCGCCCTCCTGCCCTGGGGGCTCCAGGACCCCCAGCCCCGGATGCAGACAGGACTCTGGTCCCCCGAGGGGATTATTCCTCCCTGCCTGCCATCCCTGCTGGATCCTGGATCGTGCTGGCAGCAACCCAGTGTGGCTCACACAGACATCGCCTCTTGATGGGTCTCCCTGCCTTAGTCCCCATCCATTCTCCAAAGTGGGGGTGGCTGAAGGATGGTGTGAGAGACTCTGAGCCTGCCTTTCCCCTGAATATCCCTGGATCAAGCCCAAAGCCTTAGCTTAGCATCCTGGTGACATCCCTGCTCTCATCTCTCTTCCTCTCCCTGGTGTGGACACTGCACCCACCACCGGCTCTGAGCACATGGCCCATTGGCTCTGCAGGGGCCCTGCTCTCTGTCTGCAGTGGCCACCTTGCCACCAGGCCCACCTGAAGGAACCAG
Organism: Pongo pygmaeus; assembly: GCF_028885625.2. Lineage (NCBI taxonomy): Eukaryota > Metazoa > Chordata > Mammalia > Primates > Hominidae > Pongo > Pongo pygmaeus. Next base: position 5,695,045 of record NC_072382.2, on the reverse strand, counting down.
GCCCTTCTTTATGGACTGACCCCAAGGTTTGCCCGTGTTTGGAGGTCTGTCTGACTTTGCTTCCCTGATGCCTGGCACTGGACCACCATGCCCACTTGTTGGTGGCTGTGTAGCTCATACTTACCCCATCTGGCAGTCTCTACCCACCCAGGACCACTCAAGTTTGCCCCACTCCATGTCTGCCAGTGGGAGGGGATGGTGCATCCCACAAGCAACAGGAGCCATGGAGCTGGGGGCTGGGGCTGTCAGCCTGGGTGGGCCAGGAGGGGACCTTGTCGTGCCTAGTGGAAGAGTGGGTGGTCCCCTACTGGCTCCAGGCTGCTGGGTGGGTCACTTGCCCATCCCTGCCTGGGTGTCTATAGTGGGTGTTCCCGCCAAAATTCATGTCCCCCTGGAACCTCAGAATGTAACCTTATTTGAAAATAGGGTCTTTGCAGATATAGTTAAGGATCTTGAGATGTGGTCATCCTATATTGGGGGAGGGGACAGTAAATACAATAAATGTCCTTGGGAAAGACAGAAGAGAAGACCCAGCCACAAAGAAGAAGACCATGTGGAGACAGAGGCAGGGATAGGAGCGATGTGGCTACAAGGCGTGGAACTTGGAGCCCCCAGAAGCTGAAGGAGGTGGGAAGGTTCCTCCCAAGAGCTGCCAGGGGTGGGGCGGGGCAGAGGTGGCGTGGGGAATGCTCTGCCCACACTGGATGTATTAGTCGGTTCTCATGCTGCTAGTAAAGACACACCCGAGACTGGGTAATTTATAAAGAAAAAGAGGTTTAATGGACTCACTGTCCCATGGGGCTGGAGAGGCCTTATAATCATGGTGGAAGGCAAAGGAGATGCAAAGTCGTGTCTTACATGGCAGCAGGCAAGAGAGAGAGCATGTGCAGGGGAATTCCCCTGTATAAAACCATCAGGTCTCATGAAACTTACTCACCAACACAAGAGCACAGGAAAGACCCATCCTCATGATTCAATTACCTCCCACTAGGTCTCTCCCAGGACATGTGGGGATTATGGGAGCTACAATTCAAGATTTGGGTGGGGATACAGCCAAACCATGTCACTGGATTTCAGGATCCTGGCCTCCAGGAGTGTGAGAGGGCAAATTTCTGTTGTTTTAAGCCACCTGGTTTGTGGCAATTTCTTCCAGCAGCCCCAGGAAATGAACACAGGGTCCATTGCCAACAGTCATAAAATCATTTTTGAAGGAAGCATTTCTCAATTTCCAGGTTTCCTTCAAGTAGAGCAGGTCCTTTCCACTGCTGCCACCCAGAGCACTTGTTTGTGAGCCCAGAGAGCTTCAGGCACCATCTCCTCTGCCCCTTACAGCTGTCCTAGAAGAGAGAGGCCCATGTTGCCCCCTCTTCATGGACCAAGAAATTGAGCCCCAGAGAGATAGGCACACGATCAAGGCTTCAGAGCTTGACCACTTGGGCTGACTCCCTGTGACTTGGCCCAGGCCACTGGGGGAAGCAGCAGACAGGCTGTCCATACTCACAGAATCTGGTTTTGTGGCTCCACATGCTGCTTGTACCTGGGTGGGAGCTGGTAGACTTCACCGCTACCAGAATGTTCACCCAGGAGGCAGTCAGAATGCATTGAATGAATGACTGCCTGACTATGAAGGAATGAATTGATGATGCAGCCAGTCTGGCAAACTCCAGGGATGACGATCACTTTTACCATTTGGACCAACCGACCAATTGGTTAAATTACCATTCAGCCAACCAACCAACCAACCAACTAACCAACCAACCAACCAATCAATCGGTTAAATAACCAGCCAACCAACCAACCAATCAACTAACCAATCAGCCAACCAATTCAATAAGCAACTAACTAAACAACCTAACAAATAACCAACTAACTAATCAACCAATTAAATAACCAACTAACCAACCAACCAATTAAATAACCAACTAACCAATTCAATAACCAACCAATTGATCAATTAACAAACTCATCTCTCCCTCCCTACCTTTCTGCCTTAATGGGGGTGGCTCTTGTTCCCCTGGCAGGGCTCCCAGTCCATAAGTGCCTTTGGCATATTCCATTTGGGAAGTGGACAGCTCATCTCATTTTCTAAGAACACCTCTGGATTATGCCCCTTGGTGATGTAGCCACCTTCCACTCAGTGACGGTCAACATCTGGAGGTGTAAATAGAATACAGATGAATCCAGTCTTGGAGCAGGCCATGGGGTATTCTTAAAGACTCCATGTGTGTCTTGGAGTAGTCCGTGTCATATTCAGAATCACAGCTGGGGCTCCAAATCCCATGGCACACCCATTAATCTATCACTGTAGACCAGTGGTAGAATTGGTGACCAGATATTCTAGTCTGGGACATGATCTTGGGAACTTAGAGAACTTTCTGCACTCCAAGGTCCAGTTTCTTCACCCAGAGAAGGGGCTGCAAGATATACCACGAGATGAGAGTTCCTCCACAGGGGGACACTATTGCAGCAGAGATGGCCAAGGGCAGGAACTCCTACTATCCTCATTTATATATGAGGAAAACAAGACTTGGAGAATTCAAGTGACTTGCTCAAGGTAATGCAACCAGCCTCAAAGAAAGGGAGCCAAGATTAAAACCCTGGCCCACATGCTCCAGAGCTGGGAGGCTTTCCTGTAGGGCCATCAGGAGATAAGTTATGTCTCCTGGCTGAAGGCCACCTTCTACCTCCCAGCCCCCATGCCAATTGCATCAGACATAAAGATTTGTTTCAGGGTGTCTGGTTGGTTTTCCAGCTCCAACCTGGCTCAGGATCTCCTTTTGTTTTTTGGACTCATTCCCAGTGCAGAGGTGGCTGGGCTATTAATAACAGAGGAATCTGGGCTCCACCACCAGCCTGTCCATCCATCCATCCATCCATCCATCCATCCATCCATCCATCCATCCATCCATCTGCTTACTCACCCACACGGTCTCCCACCCATTCACCCATTCACCTATTCATTCATCCATCCATCCACCCATGTGTTCATACATACATATATACATATGTCCATCCATCCATACATTTAACCATCCACTCATCCACCACCCACCCATCTACCCACTCATTTATTAACCCATCTATCCATCTATATATCTATTGATTCATATATACATATACCTGTCCATCATCCATCTATCCACATATCCATCCATCTGTAAATTATCAAATTGTTCATTTGTCTTTATACTTATACATTATTCCGTCCATCCATCCATCATCTATCCACCTATTCATGCATGAATCCACCCATCCATTCATCCATACATCCACCCACCCACCCACCCATCCATTTATCCATCCATCCATCCACTCATCCATCCATCCATCCATCCACTCATCCACCCACCCACCCATTTATCCACCCATCTATCCATCCATCCATCCATCCATCCATCCATCCATCCATCATTCATCCATCCATCCATCATTCATCCATCCATCCATCCATCCATCATTTATCCATCCGTCCATCCATCCACTCATCTATCCATCCATCCATCCACCCACCCACCCATCCATTTATCCATCTGTCCATCCATCCACTCATTCATCCATCCATCATCCATCCATCCATCCATCCGTCCATCTCATATCTATTTGTCTCCAACATCTGGTTTAGTATAAACATCGATAGAATGAACAAATGCACCAGTGGGCCTTGTGTTGGACACTTTCTGTGTCCTGCCTCAAATCATCTCCACCTTCCTTACTGCAGCCCTTCTGCTGACAACTGGCTGCATTGGGGCAAAATCTGACAACATCCACTCCTGCTGCCACAGTCTGTCCTTTCTGCTCTGGGGTTCTCTGCTGCAGTGCCTTTGGGAGTTTCTCAGCCATCTGACTCATGCTGGCGAGGTGTGCTCTCTGCAGCAGCGCCAGCTGTAAGACACACCCTCAGATGGGCTTGTCCTCTTGCCCTGTCTCATGCCTCCTGGTCCCTGTTTCTAGGCCTTATCCCCAAAACGTGACACCTGAGTAAGTCCTTTTCTCAGGCTCAGGCAGATCCAAAAGCACATTTAAATATTTTCAGGATTCTGCCCATTTAGAGCAACTAGGATTCCAAACAAGGAAAACTTACTCAATCAGTTTATTGTCAGAGGCTCCACATCATTCATTTGTTTATTCATTCTTTCGCTTATTCATTCAGTCAGGCCACAAGTTTCTTCAGGACTGGGATCACGCTTGTCCCCATTCTGTTCCTAATGGAGGCTATCCACGTAGTAGTCGCTGGCAAATAACTCTTAGTGACTTAAGTTCAGGAAGCAGAAGCATGGTGAAGGGGGCAGATACCGGGCTAGAAAGACATGCATTTCAATCCCAGCTCTACCACTTTGTAGAAGTGGGGTCTTGGGCATGTCACTTCACCTCTCTGAGCTTCAGTTTTCCCATATGCAAAATGGGCATAAAGATAGCAATTTGAGGGGTTCTTGTGGGGCTGCAATGTGACCTCATGCATCAGGCCCTTCACACAGAGCCTGGCGAGGGCTCATGGTGAGGGATGGGCTGTCACTAACGTGGCTGGGAGCAAGCAGTCTTGGGCAGTTGGGCTGGATGTCTGGGGCCTGGCACCCGAACTCTTTTGGCCTGCCTCCATACCCGAGGCTGCCTGACACATTTCTTGGCCTTAGAAACAGCCAAGAAAATCAGCAGCCCCTGGCTCATCGGTAGAAACCCAAAGAAACAAACACCTTGGTGGCCAGGAGGGGATGGGCACCTTGCCCTCTCAGCGGGGCAGCTGACAGCAGGCCTGATGCAGTGATCACAGGCATCTGTGGGGGTGACTAGCCTTGCCCTGGCTGTGTGAGATATTTCCTTGGGAAAAGTCTTGTTCCTTTATGTGCATGTCAGCTGGCTGTGAAATGAGAACTTCTGAGAGGCTTAAAGAAACCCACCCAATCTTTGGAGATCTCTGTCGCCCTCTTCAAGTCTCAACAGCATTTTTCTGCCGACGGCTCGTGACTCACAGAGGCTACTTCTGTGACTTTCATACCCTCAGAATTGAATTTAAAGATAATAAAAACTTTCCAATAGGAAAAAACAATGTCTGCGTTCTGACATCATGCTAAGTCTCCACCTTTTGGGGCTGAGTGCCCAGTGGGGCAAATGTGGGTCACTTTCTTGACAGGCCCAAGGAAGGGTCTCCTTCCAGCAGGAACCTTGGATTCTCGAATCAGGTATCTTTCCTGATGCCCAGTGTGAGGTGCAGTTCTTGAAAGGACAGACCAGATCAGTTTTTTTCTGTTCTTTTCTTATCATCAGTTTGTTTTAGCTGTCTTTCAGCAGAAGTTTCATGCATTTTGTTTCCTTATGTAGTCTTGACATCATCCCTTAAGAGCAAGACACTGGGATCATGCCCATTTCACAGATGGAGAAAGTGAGGCTCAGGAGGAGGAAATAGCTTGTTCAAAATAGTGCAGCTGGAAAGCAGAGTGACTGGGACCTGAACCCAGGGCAGCCGCCCTGCACAGCCATGTGTCAGAGCCTTTCTCAGCTCCCACCTGGTCAGGTCATCCCCACAACCCTTCGTCTCCTGGCTCCAGCCAGTGGCATCTGAGCTGAAGAGGGAGGGCTGAGGATGAGGCTGATGGCTTGTGGCTGGCTGGAGTCTCCACAGACCTGTACCCCACTGCGAGCTTCCATGAGCTGCTGGTGCCTCACAGCCCTGGGCCTGAGCCTAGGTGGGGTCACTCAGGGACATGCGCCCGCCTGCTGCCGAGGCCCTCATTCCTGGAGAGAGAGCCCGGGCGGGGGGTGGGGGGAAAGGTGGTGGGGGAACCTCGGGGTTGGAGGCGTGGGCCCCCAAGCATGTCCCGTCCTGCAGATAGATACTCCCTGCTGCCCGGGCTGACCATGGGGGCATCCTGCCTGGTGCCAGCCAGCCCAGCCTTGTCTGGCCTGCCTCTGCCAAGTGGCCCATTTGACTGTCCCCATCTGTTTGCCCATGGAGTCCGGCGGGTGTGCCCTGGCCCAGAGCCCAGCTACAGCCTGGGAAGCACCAGACTCCATCCATGGCTCTTTGTTTTGTATTTTTTCCAATCGGCAGTAAGGACCTCAGACAGCATCAGGTCCAGACCTCTTGCCCTGCAAAAATGGAGAAACTGAGGCAGAGAGAGGGAAGGGGCAGGTCAGAGGCAGTATGGGGTTGAGTCCTGCCCTCTTTCAAGATTCTGTTGGCTAAATCCATTGTCTCCAGAAGCCCTTGTGCATGTAGTTTTCCATGCCGTGGTGGGGGCTGGGGAGCCCCTTGGCATCAAATGGGTGGTTTGGATTCTGCTGAGGGGTCCACCTGCCTGGTGAGCAAGGGACCAGGAGCCAGGAGCCAGGAGAATGGGGAGGCTCAGGGCCAGCCGCCCACCTCCCCTGGGCACCTTAATATATGCGGCTTGTGTATATACATACACTTGTGCAAGGAGCTTTACGTCCTGCCTTTGTCCATTCAGGCTGCCATAACAAAACACCATAGATGGGTGGGCGGCTCGTAAATAACAGATGTTTATTCTGGAGGCTGGAAGTCCAAGATCAAGGCGTCAGCAGATTTGGGGTCTGGTGAGGGCAGACTGGTTCATAAACCACACTTTCTCACAGGGTGGAAGGGGTGAGGTGTCTCTCTACGGGGTCTCTTTTATAAGGGCACTCATCCGTTTCATGAGAGCTCTGGCCCCCTAAGCTCATCATCTCCGAAAGGCCCCATTTCCTAACACCATCACCTTGGGGGTGCACATTTTAACAGAGGAATTTTGGGGGAACATAAACAATCAGACCATAGCAGTCCTCCACTCAATACCCATGCCTGGCTAGTGGGTACCCATGTCTGGCTAGTGATACCTGTGTCTGGCTAGTGAATACCTGTGCCTGGCTAGTGGATACCCCTGTCTGGCTAGTGGGTACCCATGTCTGGCTAGTGATGCCTGTGCCTGGCTAGTGGATACCTGTGTCTGGCTAGTGGGTACCCGTGTCTGGCTAGTGACACCTGTGTCTGGCCAGTGATACCTGTGCCTGGCTAGTGGATATCCATGTCTGGCTAGTGGGTACCCACATCTGGCTAGTGATACCTGTGTCTGGCTAGTGGATATCCCTGTTTGGCTAGTGGGTACCCATGTCTGGCTAGTGATACCTGTGCCTGGCTAGTGGATACCCATGTCTGGCCAGTGGGTACCCGTGTCTGGCTAGTGATACCCCACGTCTGGCTAGTGATACCTGTGTCTGGCTAGTGATACCCCGTGTCTGGCTAGTGATACCTGTGTCTGGCCAGTGATACCTGTGCCTGGCTAGTGGATATCCATGTCTGGCTAGTGATACCTGTGTCTGGCTGGTGGGTACCCATGTCTAGCTAGTGGCCAATACCCAAAGGCACCCAATTCACATTTTGTCTCCTTTGGCAGAAGATGACCTGTTTGCTGACATGAAACCTCTTTTATGGGGACACCCTCTGACCACCAGAAATCGGTTGCTCTTATGCAGGGGGTGAGTTTTGATGAGATGGGAACAATTTCAGGATTGAGCTTCTCCTGGAGGAAACAAAGTGCCTCACGTAGGGAGAAGCAAGGGGCTTAAAAGTAGGGAGAGAGAGAGAGTGTCAAAGACAAGACTCGCGGGCAGGGTCTCGGACAGAAATCCAAGGTGAACCTCAAAGGCATGATGTCACGTTTTCTTGTAGTCACGTTAAAAAAAAAAAAGAACAAATAGGTGAAGTGTATTTTAATAATATATTTCATTTAATTCAATCGATCTAAAATGCGATTGTCTCAGCACATAACCACTATAAAGCATTCTTTTTTGATATTTTTATTGATATATCATAGTTGTATGCATTTTGGAGTCATGTGACATTTTGATCAATGTACGCAATGTGGAATAATTAAGTCAGGGTAATTGGGATATGCACCACTGCAAATATTTATCTTTTCTTTTTCCTTTCTTTCATTTTTTTTTTTTTCTTGAGACGGAGTCTCGCTCTGTCGCCCAGGCTGGAGTGCAGTGGCATGATCTCAGCTCACTGCAAGCTCCACCTCCCCAGTTTATACCATTCTCCTGCCTCAGCCTCCCGACATTTATCTTTTCTTTGTGTGGGAACATTACACGTTTTCTCTTCTAGGTAACATAAGGCATTATTAATGAGATATTTTACACCTTTTTTTTTTTTTTTTTTTGTAAAAAGCCTTCAGAATTCGACACCTCTCTATTCAGACCAGCCACATGTCAAGTGCCCGGAGGCCATAACTGGGCACAGAGGCTATGACAGGGCAGTGGCTATCATAGTGAACTGCTATGTACTGATTCTAGGGTCAGATAGAGATGGGTTTGAGACCTGCGTGTGCCACTAACTGCCTGTGTGACTTACGGGTGCCAGGTACTATTCTAAGAGCTTTACACATATGAATTCACCCAGTCTTAGGAAGTAGGGTGCTGTTATCATCCCTCCTTTTTTTTAAGTTGAAGACATGAGGGCACAGAGAGGTTAAGTGATTTGCCCACAGCTACACAGCTATTGAGAGGTAGGGCCGAGATCTGAACCCCGAGTTTGATTTTTCAGAAGTGCTTTGTAAACTGTTTCACAAAGCCTGATCATTAATCAATCAGCGAGGCAACTCATAGAGTAGCTCCCCGGGAATGGAGCCATTGAGTGTCGCCATGCCCTGGGAATTCACCGCAGCTCAGCAGACATTTATTAGATGCTTGCTCCTTGCCAGCTACAGGGGAGCCTGGGGCAGACCTGAGTTTTTCTGCCAGGGACTGTTTTTTCCTGGCCTTCCCACGGAGCCCCTCCTGCTTGTTGGGTGTCCACCCAGAGCCCTCGTGGGCTGGGCTCCCCCACCCTGGCCTCCACCCTGCCTCAGCCTCGCCCGAGAGCTCACATGTTCAGGCCGAGACCTGCGCCAGCCTGGGCATTCCTGCAAGTGGGGGAAGGCTGGGCCCACATCCACGGACAGTCTTGTGGCCCAGCCTGCCCTGTGGCCGGGCAGGATTTTTGCTCAGGAATCTGCAGGGTGCTCCCTTGTCTCTGGGGCCTCCTGGGTCCCTGGAAACAGGTGCTGGTTTTAATAGCTGAGTCAGTTTCTGGTCTGGGTTTGATTCTCCTGACCCATGGAGCTCAGCCCCTCCCTTCTTCTCTTCCCCTTATGTCTTATTTATCCACGTAAAAGCCATTGAAAACTATTTTCTACAGTTGAGTTTTAACATATATAAGTAGCATGCACACATTTTAGGTGGACAGCCAGGGGATATTGACTTACGTCTACACCCGTGCAACTACCACCTGGCTCAAGGTAGTAAGGATTTCCAGCCCAGCAAGGTTGCCCTGTGCCCGTTCCCAGCCAATAGCCCCCACCGCAGGTCACCACTCATCTGAGTTTTGTCTCTGTAGATGAGTTCTTCCCGCCCTTAAACTTCATAACAGTGGAATCCTCCAGTATGTGGTCTTTTCTATTTGTTTCTTTTGACCAACATGAACTTTTTGAGATTCATTCATTTTGTTGTGTGTATCCATGATTTGTTATTTTATTTTGAAAAATTGCTGAGTAGTCTTTCTTTGTATGAATTTACCATGGGTTTGTTCATTGTTTTTGGCTTTGGGCTGTTTTTGTTTTGTCTTGTTTTGTTTTTGTTTTTAGACAGGGTCTTGCTCTGTCACCCAGGCTGGAGGGCAGTGATGTGATCTTGGCTCACTGCAGCCTGGACCTCCAAGGGCTCAAACGATCCTCCCACCTCAGCTTCCCAAGTAGCTGGGACCACAGGCACGTGCCACCACACCCAGCTAATTTTTGTATTTTTTGTAGAGATGGGATTTTGCCATATTGCCCAGGCTGGCCTTGAACTCCTGGGCTCAAGCCATCTGCCTGCCTCAGTCTCCCAAAGTGCTGGGATTACAAGTGTGAGCCACAACGTGCCTGGCCCTTGGGCTGTTATTACTAAAACCTGTATAGCATTCCAGTACGCATCCTGGGTGGACACATACATGCACTGTTCTCTAGGACTGAAAATGCTGGCCTGAGCACTGTAGTTGTTTACCTTTAGTAGATCCCACCACTCAGTTTGCCAAAATGGCCCATTCCCGCTTCCAATGGCAAGGCACGAAAGTTCTGGTTGTTCCACATCCTCGCCTACATTTGGTACGGTCAGTTTTTTTTTTTAATTTTAGCCATTCTGTTGGGTGTGCTATAATATGGTTTTAACTGCATTTCCCTGATGACTACAATATTGAGCACCTTCTCATATTCCCAGTGGCCATCTAAACATCTTTTGTGAACTGCCTATTCAAGCCTTTCCCTCACTTTAAAAACATCTGGGGCTCAGTGCAGTGGCTCACGCCTGTAATCTCAGCACTTTGGGAGGCCGAGGCAGGTGGATCACCTGAGGTCGGGAGTTTGAGACCAGCCTGACCAACATGGAGAAACCCCGTTTCTACTAAAAATACAAAAATTAGCCAGGCGTAGTGGCACATGCCTGTAATCCCAGCTACTTGGGAAGCTGAGGCAGGAGAATCACTTGAACTAGGGAGGCGGAGGTTGCAGTGAGCCGAGATGGCACCATTGCACTCCAGCCTGGACAACAAGAGTGAAACTCCATCTAAAAACAACAACAACAACAACAGCAACAACACATTCGGTTGTCTGTCTTTTTCTTACTCATCTTTAGCAACTGTTTGTACACTCTGATGACAAGTCTTTGGTTGGATCTATGTATCATGAACATCTTCTTTCACTCTGTGACTTGCTTTTTCACTCTGTCTTTAGACAGAGCGTCTTTTGACAGCTTTTCTCTTTTTGATTTCTTAAACTTTTTGACTTTTAAAAAAAATTAAGCTTTTTATTTTGAGATAATTGTCAATTCACATGCAGTTGTAAGAAATAATACAAAGATATCCCATGTACTCTTTCATCAGTTTCCCCTAATGGTAACGTCTTTCAAAACTATAGTACAACCTCGCGACCAGGATACTGACATTGATCCAGTGAATTAACTGAATGTTTCCATCACCTCGAGGATTCCTCATGTTGCATTTTTATACACACACCTACTCTCCTCGTGTCCCCCACCCTCCTTAACCTTTGGCAACCACTAATCTGTTCTCCATCTCCATAAATTTGTCATTCCAACAATGATGTATAAGTGGATTAATAAATTTGTTTTTTCCCTCAGCATAATTCTTTGGAGATTCATCCAGGTCGTTGTGTCTGTCAATAGTTTCTTCCTTTTATCGCCAAGTAATCTTAGTTTGTTTAATAACTCACTTGTTGAGAACATTTGGATTGCTCTCCAGTTTCTGGCTATTACAATAAGGCAGCTACAAACATTTATGTCCAAGTTTTTGTGTGAACATAAGTCTTCATTTATTTAGGAGTAACTGCCCAGGAATTCAATTGTTGGGTCACATAGTTCTTGCTATATGAAACTGCCAAACTTTTTCAGAGTGGCTGTACCATTTTACAGTCTCACCAGCAATGTAGGAGTGACCCAGTTTCTTCACATCCTCACCAGCATTTGATACCATTATTTTTTATTTTAGCCACTCTGATAGGTGTCTAGTGATACCTCATTGTAGTTTGAATGTGTAGTTCCCTAATGGTTAATGATGTCAAACACCTTTTTATGTACTTATTTGCATCTAGGTGTCTTCTTCAGGGAAATGTCTCTTTATATCTTTTGCTCATGTTCTAATTGGGTTATTTGCTTTTTCACTGTTGAGTTTTAAGGGTTCTTTCTATAGCGTGGATACTTCTCTTTTGTAGGATTTGTGGATTGCAAATATTTTCTCCCAGTCTATACCTTGTCTTTCCATCCTCTTAGCAGGGTCTTTGGCAGAGCAGAGTTTTTAATTTGGATTAAGTCCAGTTTATCAAGTTTTCCTTTTATGGATCGGCTCTGAGAGTCAAGTCTAAGGACTCTTTGCCTACTTCTAGATGCTGAAGATTTTCTCCTGTGTTTTTTTCTAAAAGTATCATAGTTTCACATGTACATAATTCATTATGAGTTACTTTTTGTAAAAGGTGTGAAATTTAGGTTGGAGTTCATTTTATTGCCAATGGATATCCAGTTCCTTCAGCACCGTTTTCTATAAATGCTATTTTTCTCCATCGAATTGATTTTACACCTTTGTTAAAAATTAGTGGGGTGTATTCTTGTGAATCTATTTCTGGGTTCTCTGTACTGTTCCATTGTTCTGTATGTTTATTTGTCTGCCGAGACCATGCACTTTTGATTATTGTATTGATTATTATCTGATTATATAAGCCTATATATTAAGCTTAAAATCAAGTAGACTAAATGCTCTCATTTTATTCTTATTTTTCAAAATTGTTTTAGCTATTCTAAAACCTTTTCTTTTCTATATACATTTTAGAATAATCTTGTGTATATCTACAAAAAATCTTACTGAAACTTTGACAGGAATTGCTGTATATCAACCATACCTAAACATTGATTTAGGGAGGATTGACATCTTTACTATGTTGAGTCTTCTAATCTATGAACATGGTATGTCTCTTCATTTATTTAGATTTTCTTTGACGTCTTTCATAGTGGTTGTGTAGTCTTCAGCATGCAAGTTCTATATATTAAAAAAAATTTACATCTAGGTATTTAATTTTTGAGTGATTTCAATAGCATTGTATTTTTAATTTTTACGTTCACATGTTTACTATTACTACATAGAAATACAATCAGTTTTGTATATTCATCTTGTCTGTCACCTTGCTGAACTAACTTATTAGTTTCTGGGAAGTATTGTTTATGTAGATTCATTGGGATTTTCCACATAGATAATCATGTTATCTATTTTATTTCTCCTTTCTCATATGTATGGCTTTTGAATTCATGTTAATTATTCTGCAAAGAATTGGTGCAATTGTCCAGTAAAATCATCCAGGCTTGGAGATTTCTGAAATGATGTATTTAATTTCCTTAATAGTTATAAGGTTATGCAAATTATCTATTTCATATTGGGTGAGTTGTGGTTAAGAAGTTGATTTATCTAATTGTCAAATTTATGTGTGTAGAATGGCTCATAGTATTCTATTTTATCCTTTTGATGTCTGCAGGGTCTGTAATGGTATTCCCTGTTTCATTCTTAATATTGGCAATTTGCATCTTCTCCTTTTTTTCTTTATCAGTCTTGCTAGAAATGTGTCCATTTTATTGCTCTCTTCAAAGAGACAGCTCTTTTTCATTGATTTTATTTTTTTTCAATTTTATTCATGTCTGCTCTTCTCTATTATTTCTTTCTTCTGCTTTCTTTGGGTTGATTTTTCTCTTCTTTCTCTAGTTTCTTGAGGTGGGAACTTAGATTACAGTTTTGAGGCTTTTCCCTCTGTTTGATTGCATGTATTTTATACTATAATTTTTCCTCTCAGCATTGTTTTAGCTGTGTCACACAAACACTAGTGTGTTGTATTTTCACTTTCATTAAGTTCAATGTATTTTTCTGTCTTCCTTGAAACTTCCTCTTTGATCCAAAGAAAATTTAGAAGTGTGTTGTTTAGTTTCCAAGTGTTCAGAGATTTTCCTGTTATCTTTCTGTTACTGATTTCTAGTTTGATTTCATTGTGTTTGGAGAACACATCCTGTATGATTTCTATTTTTTAAAGTTTTCTAGATTGCTTTATGGCCCAGGACATGGTCTATCTTGACATACTTTACGTGAGCACTTGAAAAGAATGCATATTTTTCTGTTATTGAGGGGAATGTGTTGTAAATATTGATTAGATCCTGGGAGTTGATAGAGTTGAGCGTTTTAGTATTCTTGTTGATTTTCTGTCTAGTTCTATCAATTGTAGAAAGAAAAGTGTTGAAATTTCTAACTATAATTCTGTACTTGTCTATTTTTCCTTTCATTTTTCTCAGTTTTTCTTTGGCATTTTGAGGACTTTTTTCTGTCTTTAATTTTAAGTTTAATTAGTATGTGTCTTGGTGTAGATTTCTTTGGTTTATCCTACTTATGGTTTGCTAAGCTTCTTGAATCTGTAAGTTTGTGTCTCTTCACAAATTTGGGAAGTTTCCAGCCATTATTTCTGTGAGCACTTTTTCACTATTATGCTCTTCCTCCTTTCCTTCTGGGACTCCAGAAACTTAAATATTAGATTTTGTGTTGTGTTCCTTGGCTCTTGGTTCCTTTTGTTGTGTCCCTGAGGCTCTGTTATTTTTTATTTCAGTCTCTTTTCTCTGTATTGTTCAGATTCAGTAACTTCTGTTATTCTGTCTCCCACTTCACTCTTTCCTCTGTCCTTTCCATTCTTCTGTTGAAGGTGTCAGTGAATTTTTCATTTCACATACTGTATTTTTCAGTTCTAAAATTTTTCATTTGGTTCTTTTTATCTTCTATTTCATTGCAACGGCTTTCTATTTTTTATTTGTTTCAAGTGTATTCATAATTGATCCTGGAAGCATTGTGTCATGGCTGCTTTAATTATTTGTCAGGTAACTCTAATCTCTGTCATCTTGGTGTTGGCATCTACTGATTGTTGTTTTTCATGCAGCTTGAGATCGTCATGATTGATTCTCGGTATGATGTGTGATTTCCAGTTGAAACCTGGATGTTTCTGTATTATTTAGATCCTGTGGTTCATCTGGATTGTTTTTCTTTTGACATTGCTCTGGCAAGAGAAGGGGGTCTGCTGCCTCATTACTGATAGGTGGAGGTAAAATTAATTTTTGTACATGGCATAAATTAGAGGTAGGAGTTCATTTTCCCCCATTGGCCCTCTGGTCACCCCAGCATTATTTACTGAAAAGATCACCCTTCCTTTCCCTTGATTACAGTTGTCCTCATGTCTTAAATCAGAAGACTGTGTAGGTGAGGGTCAGTTCTGGACTCATTGCTTCATTGCTAGTGTCAACTATGGGCCAGGATCCAGGGCTTGGAACCAAGAACCTCTTTGGATTAATGCCTAATAAGATGATATTGAAAATGGAGTAAGTGCAATGGAGACTCATCATTGCATTACAGAGGCAGAAGGGGCCCCCAAACTAATCTGGAGTGGTGTACAGGATCAGGGAAGTTGCCCTGAAGGTGATAAGCAGAGTGTAGAAGGATGGGTAGGAGTTGTCTAAGAGAAGAGTGTGGCAGCAGAAGGGCACCCTGGGCCACAGGGAACAAACCATAGTTGAAAGGTGAGGAATCAAGAAATATTCTGGCACCCATGGGGCACTATTAGCAGTTTAACTTTACAGGAGCTGAAAGTTTAAAAGGAGAATGTTCAGAGATGAGGCTGAACCTTGGCATGGATGGATCCTTGGACCACATCATGTAGCTGACCCTGGCACATAGCTTGGACTTCACCCTGTGGGTGATGGGAGGCCATCAGGGCTGACAGTAGAGGAAGAACATGGCCATGGAATCCTTGGGAGAAGTGGTGTGGGTGCATTGAAAAGGCCAGGGCAGAGGCTGCAGGACTCATCGGGGGAATGCAGCAGCGATCCGCAGGGGTTGTTTAGGGACCAGTCATGACTGTGGCATGGGGCTGGGAAAATGGGGCCATGGTGGCACCTGTTTTCACTGGTGATATGATTGGACTTTAGTGTGGTTCCTAGGGTCATCCTGGTTGCAGAGCTGGAGTAGACGCCAGATCATCTCACTGCAGTCCTCTCAACACACAGAGATGAAGGATGACCCTGGGGGTCAGGGGCAAAGTGAGAAAAGTTCTCTAACCCCCTGGGAGAACAGCAGCACCATCAATGGGCAGATCTGTATTAGTCAGGGCTCTCCAGAGAAACAGAACCAATAGGATGTGTACATATACAGAAATATATATATATGTGTGTGTATATGTGTGTGTGTGTGTGTGTATATATATACACATATATATACACACACATATATACACATATATACACATATATACACACATATATATACACATATATACACATATATATACACATATATACACACATATATACACATATATACACACATATACACATATACACACATATACACATATATACACATATATACACATATATATACACATATATACACATATATACACATATATATACACATATATACACATATATATCTACACATATATATATATCTACACATATATATATATAAAATATACCAGATGAGGCTGACCTACATTAGGGAGGGCAATCTGCTTTACTCCGTCTATGGATTTTAATGTTCATCTCATCCAGCAACACCCTCACAGACACACCCAGAATGTATGACCAAATATCTGGGCACCCTGTGGCTCAGTTAAGTTGACAAATAAAATTAATTATTATGAGGCCACTCTTTCCCATCCCTGTCAGAGGCAGCAGGGTGCACTAGGGACCACAGACTCTGTTCTTCTCAGCATTGACATATTCTATATTTGTTTATTTGTTCTGTGTCTCCTCCCAGATGGGACATCAGCTCTCTGAGGGCAGGGATTTTGGCTGAGATAACTGTGCGGAGACTCTGGGTTCTGAGTAGGTTCAGAGGGGAAGGGAACCATGATGGGGATTATTTTCTTCAACATGGAATAATGATGATGAGGATGGAGACAGTAATGATATTATTGTATGATCACTACGCAGCATGTCTGGTTCAAGCACTTTATGTGTATTAAGCTATGAATCCCTTCAACAACCTTATAAGGCAGATATCATTCTTATCCCTACTTTACAGATGAGGGAACCATGGCCCAGAGACAGCCAGTAACTTGCTGGGGAACTTGGTTTGTGAGTGGCGGAGCTGGGATTCAGACCTAGAAAATCTGCCTCCAGAACCCATACACTGATAGACTATATTTCTGTTCAATATTTATTAAACTCCTTCATGTGTTTGACACTCTGTTAGGCACCAGGGATTTAGGATGGAAAGGACAGTCATTTCCTTGCCTGCCCTCATGGAGCTTCTGATTTGTGGATGGAAGGCATGAACATAGGTATGGCAGTCATGGTGCCTCCCACCCATCATGAACTTGAACCAAACCAGGAATTCTTTTGTTAGTTTTTGGGGAAGTTTTACTGAAAAAAAACTTCTAAACAAAAGCTTAAAAAATATGCTTTATTGTTTTTTACCCTTATCAAACCAGTGGAAAATCAGAAAAATACAAGTGCTTACACCAGCAATAAAAAAATGAGGTTCTCATCAACACCACCCTTTGCCCCGAGCCCTAGAGTGTCTTTCTCCAAGTTGTCTAAGTTTCCCTCCAGTTCCTGGGACCAGCTGAAAGGACAAGGAGCCCACACTTGGCCCCACGTGAGACCTGGTTCCATTTCTCTCCTTGGGGCACTCTACAACTTCCCACGCTGCCCAGGTCACATGTGGAGTTGACCAGATACTTAAAAACAACAACAACAACAACAAACAACGTTATTTTGTAAGAGCAGTTTTAAGTTCACAGCAAAAATGAGTGGAAAGTAGAGCGTTCCCACAGGTCCTCTCTCCCCACGTGCACAGCCCCCGTTATCAACACCCCCACCAGAGTGGTGCATTTGTTACAACTGATGCAGCTACACTGACACATCATTTCCACTGAAGTCCAGAGTCTGCATTAGGGTTCCCTATTGGGGCTGCGCCATTTTTCTCACCAGCAGTGAATGAGAGTTCCTGCTGCTCCACATGCTCAGCAGCCTTTAGTGCCATTGGTGTTCTGGATCGGACCATTCCCTAATGACATATGATGTGGGGCACCTTTTCAAATGCTTACTTGCATCTGTACATCTTCTCTGGCGAAGTGTCTGTTCAGGTCTTTTGCCCATTGTTTAACTGAGTTGTGCTGACCAGGTACTTTGAGGAACTCCAGACTTGTGGCTATGGCATCATCCTGGGGCCCCACAGGCCAGTTCAGGATGGTGGCTGGTGAGCGATCCTGCTTGCTGGCCTGTGCAATATTTGTTTATCAATGTAGCATGCGACTGGCTCCTGGGACAGTGCTGACAGGCTGATTTTGGGTGACCCCACTCGTGTTGGGTGTGGGGTGAGCTCAGGGCTCTGAGCTTCCTATGCTCCTCTGCCCACACTCGAGTTTGAACACGTGTGGCCTGTCGTGGGCCCCCACCTGTCTGTGCTGTTACTGTGAGGCCTCCTCTGGCTCCCAGCCCCCTCCCTGCTGCTGGGCTGGGCTCAGGTCTGAAGTCAGGGCAGCATTACAGGTGGCCTCTGACTCCAGCTTCGTGCATCTTTGCAGCATTACCAACTGGACACACTAGGCAAAAGGCCTACCTGACATGGGGAGATGGCTGGAGCCTAAAGCTTTTGCATCTCCCAGGCCTTTCAATTCTCAAGCAAAGGAGACAGAACCCACATCAGGTCAAGTGTGAGCCTGCATGAATGGTCAGATGAGCACAGCTGGTGGATTTGTGAGCAGAGATCCCCCCCGTGCTCGGGGTGGGAGAAAACAGTTTATTCAATTTCTGACTTTTACATATGGACCCTGCACCTTGCTTTGGCTACACACTTGCCACCTGAAAGAAGGATGTGCCACATGTAGTGTTGACTTCAATGGGTATCTTTCTAGCACCCTCTCTTAGAACTGGCCTCTCCTGGAATCTCATTCGGGTGCCCTACCAATGGTCCTGGATGTTTCTCTTCATCACCACCTCCCGCCATGACAAATGGAGCCAGGATGGACACCTGACCCCACCTGTGTTGGCTGGGTTATTTCTGAGCTGGTTTCTTGACCACAAAAATTGAAATGGCCACTTCCCAACTGCCAAGTGCTCCAAGAAGCAGAGAACAGAAGAGTAAAAAGAAGCACAGAAGGGACAGAGGTTCCAGTTCCTCTTGAGGCCTGCTGTCCCCTGTCCTTGGGTTTTGAGGGACACCTCTGTGTCCTTGCAGAGAATTCACCACTTTGTTCAAACCAGTCTGAGAAAGCTTCTTTATTGTAATCCCCAAGTGCAGCTGCTGCAATGACCACAGTTAACTTCCCTGCCTTGGCAAAATGACTGATATTCCAAACTGCTGAGAGTCCCAGGACTGCACCAGTTAGCTATCACTGTGTAACAAATTGTCCCCCGACACAGCAGCTTCAAACAGCCATAAATATTTATTACCTCCCAGGTTCTGAGGGCCAGGCATCTGGGAGTGGCTTGGAGGGGTGTTTCTGGCTCAGGGTCTCACGAGGCTGCAGTCATGCTGCCCCTGAGGCTGCATCATCTGAAGGCTTGGCTGGGGCTAGAGGATCCACTTCTAAGCTCCCACGCATGCTTGTGGACACGTCTCAGGTACTCACTGCTGTTGGCCAGAGGCTTCAGTGGCTTACACAGGGCATCTCCACGGGGCTGCAGTGTGTGTCCCCCAGAGTCAGAGATGAGAGAGCGAGGGAGGGAGTGGGGTTAGAGAGAGAGAAGGGGTGGGGGGCAGGAGATGGAAGCTGCAGTCTTTCATAACCTAAGCTTGGAAGTGCTATTCCATCACTTCTGCCACAGGCTGCTGGTCACTTGGACCATCCCTGGGGAAAGGAAGCTACATGGGGTGTGAAAACCAGGAGGCGGGGCTCACTGGGGGTCTCTGAGAATCTGGCTACCAGCAAGATCTTGCAGGAAGTGATGGAGAGCCCCAGGTGGACGCGTGGCATAGGGGTCTGCCACCTTCTCCTCGGATTATCTTCTGAGAGCTGCTCTACCTGGTGCTCACCGCCTCTTTTTCTGGGTTCGCATGGAACTGGGTTAGAAAGCTGCCTCTAACATTTACTAGCAAGTGACTTCTCTATGCCTCTATTTTCTTATCTGCAAAATCGGGAGAAAAATATTGTCCTCATCGAGTTGTTCTGAACCTTAAATGAAGAGATCTTATCAGAAAGTTCTTGGCCGTTGTCTCAGAAACTCAGAGTCTCTCCTGCTTTAGGGGCAACGACAGTTCATTCACCTACTGGTACATCTGTCCGTCCATCTGTCCGGGAGGCTGTCCATCTCACACATGTCTACTGAGCACCCCCAATGTCTCAGGCATGGTGTCAAACACAAGCCAGCACTGGAGAGAAAACGGGCTGTGTGCTCAGAGTGTGACCAGGAGGCCCAGGCTCTGGGCTGCCCGAGCCCACCTGGCCAGGCTGGGAGGGGCTGTGAAGGGAGGAGCATCAGGGAGGCTTCAGGAGCTGAGCTTTAAGGCCAGTATGATGGGGACAGGCCAGGTGACAGGAGGAGGATAGGAGAGAATTCAGGGAATGGAGGCAAAGCACAGAGATGAGGGAAGACCTGCCATGTTCTGCAGTGTTGCCCAGGTCCTAATGATGAGAGATGCAGCTGGCAAGGAAGGTGGGAAGCTCACGCAGGGCCAGTATCCTGCTAAGGGACTAGAGGGTGGGGACTTCTAGGGGGTGCTGGAAACTCAAAAGGTTTAAGCAGGTGAATGACAATTTCAGATAACTCCTGGGTCAGTAGGTAGACATTGGAACTGGGAACCCTGCAAGGTTGGGGCAGGGAGATACTTTTATTGTTCCCTGTTTGCAGAAGTAGAAGTTGAGGCTTGAGAGGTGAAGAAGCTTGTGGGAGGTGTCACAGGCCTAGGTGTGGAGCGCGGCTTTAAGCCTTGGTTGTTGGGCCCCTAGCACAGGCCCCCACCCAACTGCCCTGAGCACCTGCTGTGGGTTAAATCGTGTCTTTCAAAAAGGTATGTTCAAATCCTAACCCCTGGTACCTGTGACTGTGACCTTATCTGGAAATAGCGACTGTGCAGATGTTATCTTGAGATGACATCATTCTGGGTTTAGGGTGGGCTCTGAATCCAATGACTGATGTCCTTACCAGAGAAAGGAAAGGGAGACTTCAGGCAGACACAGAGGAGAAGGCCACATGAAGATGAAGGCAGACATGGGTGATGCGCCTACAAGCCTGAGAACACCTGCACCAGAAGCTGGAGAGAGGCCTGGGGTGATTCTCTCAGAGCCTCCAGAAGGAACCACCCTGCTTTACACCTTCATTTCAGACTTCTGGCATCTGGAACTGCAAGAGAATGAATTATTGTTGTTCTAAGCCACCTGGTTTTTGATCATTTTTGTTAGAACAGCCCTAGGATATGAATCTAGCCCCCAAAGCCCCCTCCTGGGGAGAAGCCGGCCTCCTGGCCTGCCACAAGTCCCGGAGTTTCCAGCCACTCAACAAGAAAGCAGGGAAGACTCTAAGCCCCAGACCCAGGTGGGAGGATGGAGGGGCTCCTCCTCTTGCCTGCTCTCGCCAGGAAAATTCCACGATGTCACCTGCTTCTCCAGGGCATGATCTGAGCTCCTACAAACAGAGAGATAGAGAGAGGCAGACAGACAGTCACCAGGCAGAGTAGGAGGGCCACCCCCTCCGGGGACAGTGGCTCTGAAACCTTAGTGTCTAGAAGAGTCATCTGGAGCGCTTGAAATACATCCTTGAGCCCCCACCCCCAGCGGTTCTGATTCAGTCAGTGTGAGGTGGGGCCTGGGAATATGTATGTCTCCCCAGTTCCCAGCAACCTTGACACTGCTGGTTTGGGGACCACACTTTGAGTAGCACTGTTCCAGGCAGAGGGGGCTACTTGGATAGAGGCTGGGAGGAAAGAGCAGAGGCGCAGTCTGGGCAGACAGCAGCTATCATGGAGCTCGGTAATGAGGTTACAAGTGGGACAGGTCATGCAGAGGAGGGCAGGTGCTCGCCAAGGCCAGGATGGTAGCACCAGGGTCTGCCTGAGGGAAGGGGAGCCATGCATGGGCCAGCACATACGGAACACAGAACTTGGGCAGCCAAGTGGCAGATGGGGGCCTTCAGTCAAGGGCCTTGAGTGAACATGAAGGTCAGCGGCTGCCGACATGGGGGTTTAGAGAGGGAACCCCATCCTCAGGCCGGCGGGGGGGTTGTCAGCTCATGAACATCAGTCCCCTCAACAGTGGCCCCATTAACCAAACTGGGTGCCAAAACTTTCTCAGAATCTCCAGCCTGCAACCTGCAGTGCCCAGGATCACAGGTGGACTTTGCTGAGAGGGGCCCAGATGCTGATACACTGAAACCGATCAAGAAGCTTGGAAGGCAAGCAGGCCTCATTCCCCCTTTGAGTTCTTCTCAAAAGGCAAGACTCCTTCCATCTGCAATGTCAGGCCTCAGCTTTGCCAATGCTGCCCACCCCCCATGGAGCCCGGCTGGGCCCAGAGTGTTTAATGCAGTACGCAGGGCCCTCCACAGACCTTTCCCAGCTGGTAAGAGCTGTTTTCTTTTCCCCTCTAAGAGGTTTGTTCCTGGTCATAAATTCTGCAGGCCCAGTCGGCCAGACTAGGATGTACACGTTGGTAAACACTGTAGTTCAAAACACGCTTCACGCTTCACGGCTGAAAAAGGCAGCCCTGACAATGGAGCCTTGTCCCCGGCAGCAACTCTAACGGCCACCTTCTTTGATTCCTTAACCTTGCTGTGGGCTTGTATGAAATTGGTCCCATTCTCTGGGGTCCATCAAACGTGCATTTAAACGACTTCATTAGCATCTTCCTCTGATCCATAACCACTGGGCAAATCCAAAAGTCATTTCGGTGTGGGCAGCCGCGCGGTTTTCTATCTGGTGAACATCTAAAACTCCTTGACAAAGTTCCTTTTAAAATTTACTTCTTTTGTTCTGTCTTCGTCTTCTGTTGAGATCTTTAGTGGCCAATGTACTCCGAGATGACTTGGGGACAAAAATCCCGTCTGGCCCAGACAGTAAATCTAGCCTCCATTCAGACGGGTTAAATGCATGCTTTATGCCTATTGTCCCCGGCTCTCCAAAAGCTCCTGCGCCTTCAAGGGTTTCCTACAATAAATTAAGCCCATCCAAGACGGTGGAGGGAAAGAGGGCCTGCCTGGCTGCTGTCAGAAGGCCAGACTGGGCCAGGCCACAGGGCCGGGCCCCGACACAGCCCACCCATCGCCCTGCACCTCTGGCCTCTAGGTATCTGGGATTCTCCTTTGTGAGGGGCAAAAACCAACCAACTAACCAACCAACCAAACAAAAAACCAAAAAAACCCAACTTGAAGTGGATTCAGCCACAATGTATTGGATGGTGAACACGAAGGGCAGGAGGAAGGCGGCAGGGGGCGGGGTGGGGGTGGTAGGGAGGGGCCTGGTTCAGGCCCCACAAGCCCCAGGACACTGGTGCCCTCTCTTCCTCTGGCCACACCCTCCAGGGCTCCGCTGACCGCTCCCCAGCTTCCTCCCTGCATTCGTAACATCGCGGGAGCAGTGCAAGCCTCACGTCTAGTAGGAAGCAGCAAGAGTCTTTCCTAGCATTCCCCAACAAGAGCCTCATTGGCTGTGGTTGGGGCACATGACAGTCCCTGACCAATCAGTGAGGCCTGGGTCTGATTGGCTAGGCTTGGGTCATATGGCCCACTTCTGGCCCAGTGGGTGAACCCACTCTTGCAATGGATCCCGGCCAGGAGGAGTCCTCCTTAGAGGAAAGTTGGGTTATGGTTCCCAGAAGAGGCGGGAAGGGATGCTGGGTAGCCAGAACAGACACTGGCTGTGGTCTCTAACCAAGGGCATTGCCTTTGTCCCACATTCTGAAATTCACAGTGGCAGGTGGTGGCTCAGAGGCTGGAACCTGGCCCTGAGAGACCCATTGCCTTTCTCTGTTCTGTACCCTCTTCCCGTAGAGATTTTTATCCTGTGACCCTGTGGTCATCACCGTGCCTCCCATTTATGTGCAGTTCCTATGGGCTCCTGATGCTTTCCCGGATTTCTCCCAGGAGAGGCTGTTGGGTGTTGGGGAAGGGAATTAGTGTTCTGCAGTCTGGAGTTCACTGGTCTGCAGACTGCTAAAAATCTGGGGGCTGCGTCTGCCAGGGATGATGGCTCTGGCTGGTATGGGGACCAAGGGCAAAAGGATCAGTGATTTCAGCAGATGCCTTTGAGCCGCGAGTCTCTGGCTGTGGACTAGTCCAGTAGAAAGAGTGTCTTGGAGTGTGGCAGAGTCCCAGTCCCCTGTCTTTCTTACTGTCAAAACCAAGGTTTGGGCAATCGTTGATCTAGCTAAAAAAATGATGTTTTTCAGCCTGTCCTTTCTGGTCTCCTCCTGTCCCAAACACAGATGTGAAGCAATGTACGAGAATTCCTATTCTACCATCGCAGTCTATATTCAACACTATCAAGCTTCTCTTTTTTGCCAATCTGACGGATATGATGGGGCATCACTTACTGCTTTCATTCCCATTTCCTTCATCATTACTGAGGTAGGTTGTAGTGTCTATTCTGGTTTCTTTCTCTATATTTTGACTCGTATCCTTTGACCATTTTTTAAAAAATTTGTAGACATTTTTAATATATTCTAATACAAATCCTTTGTCAATTATAAGTATTGCATATATCTTTTTCTTTGTGCCTGGTCTCTTCATTTTTCCCACAGTATCTTTGGTCATACTAAAGTTTTTTTTGTTGTGTGTTTTTTTTTTTTTTTTTTTTTTTACATTTGCTACAGTTAAATTAAATCTTGTTTTGATGGTACTTTTTGTGTTAGTTTAATACATATTTTCTTATCTTGGTGTCAGAAAGGCATTCTATCAGGATTTATTTTCAAATTGTATAGATTCTCCGTGTACAGTTTGGTCTTTGGCTCAACTGGAATTTATTTCTTTTTGTAGGTGTAAGGAAAGGATCTATTTTTATCTTGTTTTCCTTTGTAAAGCCATTTGTCCCCAATCCATGTATTGAATTCTTTTTCTTTGTTTTTTTCGTACAGATATATTCTTATATATTGTTTCCATAAAATTCCTCTCTATTTTGTCCCATCAATCTATTTATTCCTGCACTAATACCACACAATTTTAATTACGATAGTTTTACTGTTAATCTTTATCTTTGGTATGACTCTCTCACTCGTTCCTTCCTTCCCTATCTTCTTTTCCTTGTCTTCCTTTTTCAAGACCTTCTTCCTGTTTTTAGCACCTTAATCATTCACATAAATTTTAGGATTACCTTGCTAAGTTTTATGAAATAGTCTGTTGGAATTTTGGTTAGACTTGCCTTAATTCATACATTAACTGGAGTAGAATTGTCATCCTTACAATATTGAGTTCTACTCAGGAGCATGACATAGCTCTTAATTTATTTAATGCTTCCTTTGTGTCTTTCCATGAAGATTTGGAATTTTCTCCATAGGTCTTGCATGTCTTTTGTTAGACTTCTTCCTAGGTGTTGCTCTTTATTTAATGCTATTTTAAGTGTTATCTTTTTAAAGTTACTTTTTATGATTGTTGATCAATAGAATGTAATTGAATCTACTTAGATTTTCTTACAAGAAAATAATTCACTGGTAAATAATGGCAAATAGACATAGTTAATTAAGTCAACAGATAAATAGAATTTCAAAAAATATTCTATTAAGGACCAAATGGAACAAAGAAAAGGAAAGGATGAACATAGGAGAATATAAAAGAGAAGACAAATGGACCTAAATTCAACTATATACAAAATTATGCTAACATATTTAACATTCTGAGAGAGAGAGAGAGGAAGAAGACCCAACCTGCTGTCAACAAGAGACACATTTTAAGTATAAAGACACAGATAGATTGAAAGTAAATAGGTGGAAAATGATATACCATGCAAACGATAAGCATAAGAAGGTTGGTTGAAGGGGTTGTATTAAATCAGATAAAATAAACTTCTAGGCAAGGTGTAATAACTGATATAAAGAGCAACATTTCATAAAAAACATAGTAACACATGTAATAAATTACTTAATAGCAAAGGGACATTAATAAGGAAGATACAATAGGCTATATATATATCTATATATATCTATATATAGATATATATATCTGTTAATGGATCTGCAACATGAATGAAGCGAAATTTGACAGAATTGCAGGGTGAAAACATATCCACAAATATAATTGGAAATTTTAGTACCTACCTCTCAGCAATTGATAGAACAACTAGACAGAAACTGAGAGAAGACATGGAAAAGCTAAGCATAAGTATCCTATTAACTGCCTTTGTTGAATTGATGCTTATAAAAGTCAACATCCCCAAGGAGAGGATACACACTTTTTTCATATTCATTATGATGGACTATATGCTGCACCATACATGAAAATTGTTACTGTTCTTGTCTTTTTCCCTCTGTGTATAATGTGTCTTTTTCTCTGGCTGCTTTCAAGATTTTCTCTTTATCACTTGTTTGATTACAATATGCCTTGGTGTAGTTGTCTTTACCTTTTGTCCTGTGTGGGATTCCTTAGGCTTCTTGGCTCTGTGGGTTTAGGGTTTACATAATATTTGGAAAATTTTCAGCCATTGTTTCTTCAGATATTTTTCCTGTCCCCTTTGTATTGATCATCTTGTGCTACATAAATATTTACCCCAAAACTTAGTGGCTTGAAACAATAAGCATATTATCTCACGCAGTGTTTTGTGGGTCAGAAATTTGGTAGAAGCTGATCTGGGCACCCCTGGATCAAGGTCTCTCATAATAAGCTTACAATCAAAGTGTTGGGCTGCAGACATCTAAAAGTAACAATTCTTTTCCAGATGGGCCTGTTTAGAGGGCTGCTTGAGTGCTGTCATGACTGGCAGAGGCTTCCCCAAGAATGAATGGTTCAAGAGAGAATAAGACAGAAGCCACAATGTCTTTTATCGGCTTGCTTTCCTTTTTAGGAATTTGCTTTGGTCAAGTTGGTTGATTGTGTTAAGTTGTCTGTGTTCCTCTTAATTTTCTGTGGAGTTATTCTGCCAATTAGTGAGAGAGAAGTGTTAAAATCTTTGCCTAAAATTGTGGATTTTAACATTTCTTTTTTCAGTTATGTCTGTTTTTGCTTAGTGTGTTTTGAAACGCTCTTATTCATTGCGTACACATTTAGAATGGTTATATCTTGGTTAAGTGACTTTAGCATTATGAAACATCCCTCTTTATATCTTTTTCCATCCTTTTACTTTAACCTATGTGTATATGTGTATCTAAAGTGGATTTCTTGTATACAGCACATAGCTGGGTCTTGATCTTTTATTCAGCCTGACAACATCCATGCAGAATTTTGATGGTGACTTAAACTTTCCTCTAAGTCAAAATTGCCACAACATGTTCTGTGTCACATTTCTTCAGGACTTCAGAAGATATGTCTCTCTAGAGGATGTGTCATCATTGCAAATCCGTCCTCTGCAGTCAGCGGGGATGCTTCCATTTTACAGATGAGGATATGGAGCTTCCATGAGGGGAGGTGAAGTACTTGAGTCCACTCCCATGGCCACCAGAGGCTGAAGCCCGACTCTGGCTCCTGGCCAGCCCTCCTTTTCCCATCACAGCTGCAGCTGTGGGGAAGGAGGATGATTCTGAACTGACCCTGTGGGTTGAGATGGAGACCTCCAGCTTCCCATGAAGAGTTCTTCCTTCTTCACAAAAATAAATGAATTGATATAGGCCATTTTGTATTCAAATTAGATTGATCAGGGGCTATTTAAGCAACCACATCAGAAGGCTTATTTTCCCTTTTGACATTAAAGTGTCTTTTCCAGAAACTGTAGGAGGTGGGGTTTCCCTAGAATGAGTTGACAGCTTGTACCTATTGTTAAAAAAAGAAAAAAAAAAAAAAAAGAAAAGCCTTGTACACCTCTTCCCACATCTTCAATGGTAGCAGAATGAGCACAATTGAAAGAGGTTTGTGATGATTATTTTTTTTAAGAGAAAACACTCACAGCCTTCTGCCTGGTGTAAGGCTGAAATAGGGCAAAAGGAGAAACTGAGCATGAGCAGGGGATAGAATATCAAAGGCAGTAAGTCCTTTTGGCCCCATCTGGACTCTTCTCCCATCCCACAGAAAACCTTCCCAGCCAGTCTGGATGTGGGTGGACGGCAAGGGTCCCCTTTCATAGGTCACTTGATCCGCTCCCTGCCCACCCTCTGCCAGCTTAGGTTAGCCCTGGAAACCACCCACATTTTTCATCTGTCCAGAGAAATCAGGAGGGGACGAGCACCTCTGTTGGGTTTTCCAATCAAACACTGGGGGAAGGGAGCATTTTAATCCTCAAGAATCTCCCCACCAGCGAAGTGAACCCCTGAGAGGCACTGTGGATGTGCAAAGGCAAGCCGTGCCCCCGATGGCCCAGCGCTAAGTGGTAGAGACGACATGGTCATGCCAACACCGAGGCTCAGGCATGAGAGATGTGTCAGCCCCATCCCGGGACACTGTGACAGTGGGGACAAGGAAGACTGCTGGTCAGAAACGGGATTCAGAGGCAGGCCTGACCGACACTGACAAAGCTCCTGCCGTGTGCTGCTATAGGAGGCAGGTGGGCTCTGGGATCATTTGGCAGCTTGTAGCTATTGTTAAAAGAGGAGAACAAGCCGGGCGCAGTGGCTCACGCCTGTAATCCCAGCACTTTGGGAGGCCCGAGGCAGGCGGATCACGAGGTCAGGAGATCGAGACCATCCTGGCCAACATGGTAAAACCCTATCTCTACTAAAAATACAAAAATTAGCTGGGGGTGGTGACATGTGCCTGTAATCCCAGCTACTCGGGAGGCTGAGGCAGGAGAATCGCTTGAACCCGGGAGGTGGAGGTTGCAGTGAGCTGAGATCGTGCCACTGCACTCCAGCCTGGTGACAGAGTAGGACTCCTTCTCAAAAAAAAACAAAAAAACAAAAAAACAAAAAAGGAAAACAAAATGTGGTAAATATCTTGTCACTTCTTCGATGCAGGAGGGCATGGTTGCAAAGAAAGGCCTCCTAGAGAAAGGGGCCCGTGTCCAAGCCCAGGGGGATGGGGGTGAGGCTTAGCGCATTTCCTGTGGGTGGAAACAGTGAACATGCCTCTGGAATCAAGCTAGCCCATGACCTGCCCGGGGCACAGCAAGTGGTATGGTGAGAACAGACTGAGTTTTGGGTCCTAAATAAGGATGAGATAAACCAGGGGCAGAGTTTTGGAATCTCAGCCCAAAGGGGTGGCCTGAGTCCAAGGCTGGGGGAGCATGCACCTGCTGGTTGCTGACACAGGTGATCCTGGCTGTGTTTATGTTAAGACTGGCTTTGTCGTAACTCCGTGGAGCTGGGCACAATTCAGAGATGTTGTCTTGTTGCACACTCATTTTACAGATGGAGAAATCAAGGCTTGGGGTAGTAGAGAACTTTCCAGAAGTACAGGGCAAGTTTGTGTCTAAGCAAAGCTGAGCCCTCTGCCCCCTTGTGGTGATCTCCTCAGCCCCGTTCTCATCCTTCCAGGGCAATAATCTTTCCTTGGGAGTAAAGTTCAACCTCAGTTTGGCCCAGACATTTGGCTTTTCCCAGTGGTGGCAGAATTTGTGGGACCAGTGTGTGTGTGTGGTGGGGGCAGGGCAGGGGGCTGAGTTAGGGAGCTTAGAGATGGGCAGCTTCTCCCACATCCATAAAATTGGGGTGTTTACCAATTCCCACAGCTGGTGTAAATACCCTCCCTGGTGCTTAGCAAAGGCTGCTGGGAGTGGGGTTGCCCCTGCCCCACTCACATTCTCTTAAAGACTCAGGAGAAACACCTGCATTGCAGTGAGGTCTCTATGTCCTCAACCATTGGACTGAGCACCTCCGCATGGGAATGTCTGGAATTGCAGGTTTTGAAGGCCTAAATTAGGGCTGTGAATGATGTTCTTCAAAATTCAGGGGCCTGTGGGCATGGCCACAACCCTCACCTGGATGCCTTTCCTTTGTTCACCCTCTGTTCTCTTTCCAGCAGAACATTCAGCCAAGCCTTGGGTGTCAGGCATGGGCCTGCCTCTCTGACCTCATCTGGGGGCCAGGCTGTGGGAAGGGAAAACTGGAGGAGTCTTTGGGGGCTGAGCCTCTGGGCATTTGTAGGAGGCACCACCAGGTTGTCAATGAAGACAATGACGCTGAAGCTCCAGGCCCTTCGTTTGCATGGGTCCATCCCACGGTTCAGCTTGGGCTTCCCTGCCCCTATGCTGAAGGATGCTCCTTGGCTGTGGGTGGGGCTGTGGGCTGTGGCACCCTGGTAGGTGGACCTCGTGGATCACTGACTCTCTCTCTTGGCTCCAAGGAGGAAGATGAAGCAGTCGCTGCTGTGCTTCCTGCTCAGGGCCATGGTGCCCGGGCTTCATGGCCATCTCTTCCCTCCAGGACCAGAGGGGATGAGGGCCTGGCTCAGTTGTCCTGGTTGCCCAACTGTGGTCATCAGGAGTGTGAATGATGTCAAAGAACTGGAGTCTCTTAGACAGATACTCTGCCCAGGCAAGAAATTGTAGAGGACATTTTAGATACGGCCTTGCCAATAATAACCCATGTAATTGAAAGAAATTTCCCTAAGACATCAAAAGTAAACAAACTGCTTTTAAACAAAACAAACAAACAAGAAACATGTGCTGGAGGACGGACTGAAGCATTTTTTATTCTCTCTGTGGAAAATCATGTTACAAAATCATTGTCATACAAATAAGCAATCAAAGAATATGCAGCCAAAAAAAATGTAGGAAAAGGGTATTATAGAGGCGGCTGAGGCAGTTACTTACTCATGGAATCATATGCTATTTTTCTGATTTGATATTTATGGCTTGTTTGGCTTTTTACAAATTTGTCATTTCTTTCGCGTTCTAAATGATTTTTTTTTTGCACTTTGTAGCTGTAATTTGGTGTTATTTTTCTTAAACAAGCCCTCCAGATTGCATAACGTTTAGGCCCCCAAAGTCCAGACCACTCCAGTTCCCAGCCTCACCATTTGTTCAGAAATGAGCTGCTTGCTTCCTGGTTTCACTCAAGACCTTGGGTGAAAGCAGGAAGCAAGGCCGAGGCTGTGTATTATTGCACTTCCCATGAGGGGGTCTGCTTGAAAGAATATTTCCCATCCTCCTAAAAGGAACAAAAGCTGTTGTGAGTATTCAATTCCCTGATCACAGGGTTTGTGGGGATCTGGGGTCCACACAGAGGCCTCTGGGGAGAGGAACAGAGGGAGGCAGAGGGGTGGGGGAAGGGCTCTGTGAGAGCTGGGTCAGACCAGATGGCAGAGCAGGTGGGCAGGTGAGAAGGGCCAGGGATATCCTCCCCTCCCACTTCCCTGGGGATCTCCAGGCCCTGCCCTTGCCCAGCTCAGGACAAGATGCCAGGGGAAGCTGGCCTTGTATGGCACTACTAGCCCCAGTGAGGCTAACATGGAGGTATGCAGGCTGCTTTATGACAGCAGTGTGATGTCTGGGGCATGTGAGCATCCTTGTGGTGTGTCCCCATGTGCACACATGCATGTGTGCCCACATGTGAGAAGGAGGTGGGGGCATTGCTGCCAGGAGGTGGATCATGGGGAGACTAAGAAACTCTTTTTACCAACTGTTGGAATCAGGCCTGTTCAATACATGATGGCATTGATGGATCTGGGGATGTGTCTGTAGATGAATTTCAAGGTCTCTCTTGGCTTAAAATTTTTAAGAATCCCAAGCAATTACCTTGCAGGAGGAATATGGGAAAAGCCATTTTTTAGTCCATCCATTCATGCATCTGTTTATTCAATCACCTATCCGTTCACTGACTTATGCATCCATCTACCCACTCACACATTCACCGATTCACTCATCCATCCAACCATTCATCTACTCATCCAACCATTCATCTACCCATCCATTCACTCATCCATTCACTTGCCCATTGACCCATCCATCCATCCATCCATCCATCCATCCATCCATCCATCCATCCATCCATTCATCCATTCACTCAACTGATGCTCATTGAACCACACATAGTGCTGAAACATGCTCTGGCTGCTGAGTGTTGGGGACATAGGTGAGTCAGACATGGTTTTTACTCTGAGTCTTAGTGCCATTCTGAAGAAAGGTCGGGGAAGAAACAATTGCAACAGGACAGGGTCCATGGTTTGGTTGAGGCCAGTGAAATGGGAACCCCAGGGAGCTCTTAAATCATCCTGAGATAGACCCAGGAGGAATTCACAGAGCAGCAGGCCAAGGGAGACAGCTCTGCTCAGCCTCTAGGGATAGATGAAGTATGTGGCAGTCAGCTCCAAGTCCATGTTGGTCGCCTGTTGGCATTCACACCCTTGTGTAGTGTCCTTCCACCTTGAGCCCAGGTTGGTCTGTATGATGGAGTCAGTGCAGCAGAGGTGGCAGCATGCGTCTAGGCCATAAAAGGCATTAAGCTTCTGCTTTGCCCTCATGAATCCCTCTCTCTGAGGGAAACCAACAGCTGTGGCATGAGGGCACTCAAGAGGCACATTAGCGGGGAACTGAGGACTCCTACCAGCAGCCAGCACTCACTTACCGCCGTGAGGGAGCTGCTTTGGAAGCAGATCCTCTGGCCTGGTCAAACCTCCAGAGGACTCCCCCTCCAGCTGACATCTGCTTGTATCTTCATGAGAGACCCTCAGCCAGCACTGCCTAGCCCAGCCCTGTGATCCACAGAAACTGTGAGAGTAGCAAATGTCTATTGTTTAACCCTCTATGTTTGGGGGAATTTGTTACACAGCAATGAATAACTGATACATGGGGCATGGAGGGAAACCTGGTGATACCCTGGTGCAGTCCCCGTGGGGGTGAGGTGGAAGGGATGTAGCTGGGGAGGGCCTTCCATGCTGAGTTGGGGACCTCACCCTTCAGCCTCTGGGCCCTATGGAGCCACGGCAAGCTGAGGCATGATAAGCTTTTGTTTAATGAAGGTCACTCTGTACAGGGGGTCGTTTACTCCAGGAAGCTGTCCTTGACCACCTCCCTGTATCAGGCTGGGCTGCCTGCCTTTATAGGATCTCCAGGCCCTGAACTTGCCCTGGACTGGACCAGTTATTAGTCAATATTGTGATGGGTCAGCTGACTATATGTCCCCGCTACTGGACTACATACTTGGGGTGAAGAGTTAGTGTAGACAGGGCAGTAAACATGTCTGTCTTGCTCACTGTGTAACCCTAGCACCATGTATAGGACCTGCTATGCAGTACGGACTTTGATATGGTTTGGCTCTGTGTCCCCACCCAACTGTCATCTGGAATTATAATCTCCATGTGTCGAGGGAGGGACCAGGTGGGAGGTGATTGGATCGTGCAGGCGGTTTGCCCTGTGCTGTTCCTGTGATAGTGAGTGCGTTCTCATGAGATCTGATGGTTTTATAAAGCAGTTTTCCCTGCTTTTGCTAGCTGTCTCTTTCCTGCTGCCATGTGAAGAGGGTCTTTGCCTCCCCTTTACCTTCTGCCATGATTGTAAGTTTCCTGAGGCCTCCCCAACCATGCAGAACTATGAGTCAATTAAACCTCTCTTCTTTATAAATTACCCAGTCTCGGGAAGTTCTTTATAGTAGTGTGAGAACAGACTAATACAGACTTTTTACATGTTACCAAGCGGACACAGGATGAGTTACAATCTGATGGGCCCTCTCTGGAATCCTCATTTTAGAGCTGTGACCCAGGAGGGAGGATCTCCTACACTGGGCAACTGCAGCTTCCAGCCCTGCAGGATGTGACCCCTCTTGGATCTCAGCCCCAAGCCCTGGCCTTTCCTCCTCTGCACCACTCACCTTGACACCCATCTGGCTGCCACGAGTAGTTTCCATCAGAGCCAGAGTTTGGGTGAAAGGAGTTTCCAGAAGGTGTCCCCTACTCATTCAGTAGATATTCACTCAGGGCCCACTCTCCTGGAGAAACAAAGAAGTGAGTGCTAGGAAGGGAGATTAACCAGGATGAGGGGCTGGGGATGTCTGGGGGTGGGTATGGGGGCTGTCTGAGTTATGGTGTCAGGGCGTGCTGCACTGACAAGGGGCATTTGAACAGAGCCCTGAGAAATGTCTGAGAGTGAGCCCTGTGGGTACCTGGGGAGGAGTGCTCCTGGCTACGGCAGCCACAGTGTGTGCAAAGGCCCCGAGGCAGGAGTTTGCTTGGTGTGTTGGAGGAGCAGCAAGGGGATCAGTGTGGCTGAAGCAGAGTGAGTGTAACCAGGAGCTGATGAGGTCAGGAGGTGGGGGCCAGGCAGGCCAGGGAGGGCCTCGTGATGTGGCTGGAGAAGGTGAAGTGCTTGTTCCCAGCCTGGGAGCTTATCTCAACAGTTCCTACACTCCCAGCTCTCTGACATTGGCCCACAGCAGCCCCAGAGTGGATGCTTTGCAACATCTAACAGTTTGGGGGCTAAAATTAGGTGCCAAGCTGGGTTAGGGCCAGCAGAATGCCACTACATATGCTTGGTATCTGCATGGCAAGGGGAAAATGTTGCTGCTGCCTCTTGTCTATGTTGCTGTACCTCAGCAACTTCCAGAGTAAAATTCAGCATCTGCGGCCTGGAGTTGGAGGCTCTTCTGAGTCTAGTCCCAGCTTGTGTTTCCAGCCTGAGCCCACCTTGCAGGCTGAGCTTCCCCTCCTCTCCAAGCTGTGAGCTGAGATCCAGGCTACGGCCTCCCTCTTCCTAAAATGCGCTTTCTGGCTGCCTTGCCTGTTCTCCCCCTTGGAGTCTGAGCTCAAGGGCACCTGCTCCGTGACACTTCCCTACACCCCAGCCCAACAGGTGGTGGGTCTTTTTTCTGCCACGCAGCTCCTGCCGCACACTGGTTTCTTCTGGCTTGTATTGTTTCTGATGAGATGTCTTCATCATTCTTATCTTTGTCCGCCTGTAAGTAATGTGTAGTTTTTTGCTACTTTATTGAGGTATGATTTATATCCTGTCAAGTTAATGCTTTTGAGTGTATACTTCTGTGAGTTCTGACAAACACACACAGTTGTTTAATTACCTGCACAGTCAAGATCCAGAATGTTTCCATCACCCCTGAGGGTGCCCCATTCCCACCCTCAACTCCTAGAAACCACTTAATATTAGTCTGTTGGGGCTGCCACAAAGAACACCATAGACCAGGGGGTTTAAACAACAGACATTTATTTTTGCTCGTTCTGGAGGCTAAAAGTCCAAGATCAATGTGTGATTAGGTTGGTTTCTATTTCTCTCTCTCTCTCTCTCTCTTTTTTTTTTTTTTTTTTTGAGACAGTCTTGCTCTGTCACTGGAGTGCTGTGGTGAGATCTTGACTCACTGCAACCTCTGCCTCCTGGGTTCAAGTGATTCTCCTGCCTCAGCCTCCTAAGTAGCTGGGATTACAGGTGCCTGCCACCATGCCTGTCTAATTTTTTTTTTTTTTTTGTATTTTTAGTAGAGATGGGGTTTTGCTATGCTGGTCAGGCTGGTCTCAAACTCCTGACATCTGAGCCTGGCCAGGGTTGGGTTATTGTGAGTCCTCTCTTCCTGGCTTGGAGATGGGCGTCTTTCTGCTGTGTCTTCACATGGTGGGAAGAGAGAAAGAGAGAAAGAGAGAGAGAGAGAGATCTGGTATCTCTTCTTCTTCTTCTTCTTTTTTTTTTTCCAAGATGGAGTCTAGCTCTGCTGCCAGGCTGGAGTGCAGTGGTGCAATCTTGACTCACTGCAACCTCCTTCTCCTGGGTTCAAGGGATTCTCCTGCCTTAGCCTCCCAAGTAGCTGGGATTACAGGCACATGCCACCACACCCAGCTAATTTTTGTCTTTTTAGTAGAGATGGGGTTTCACCATATTGGCCAGGATGGTCTCAATCTCCTGACCTCGTGATCTGCCCACCTCAGCCTTCCAAAGTGTTGGGAGTGTTGGGAGTCAATCTCCTGACCTCGTGATCTGCCCACCTCAGCCTCCCAAAGTGTTGGGAGAGGCCACTGCACCCGGCCTCTCTTCTTCTTCTTATAAGGACACTTATACAACCAGATTAGGGCTCCACTACCCTTATGACCTCATTTAACCTTTAACCTTAATTACCCTCCCAAAGGCCTTATCTCCAAATACAGATGCTCCCTGACTCACAAAGGGGCTATGTCCCAATAAACCCACCATTAATTGAAAATGCATTTAATGCTGGCAACATAGCAGGCAGTCCTTAATTTATGACAGTCTGACTCATGACTTTTTGGCTTTCCAGTAGTGCGAATGTGATACACATTCAGTGGAAACTATAACCCCATGTATAAATAAGTTGTAAGGAACGCCTGGATTTAAAATGAGGTTACATTTGGGTAAAACCATCATAAAGGTGGAAATCATAAGTCAGGGACTGTCTGTGCCACCACATCAGGAGTTAGGGCTTCAACATACGAATCTTGTGGGAGACACAGTTCAGTCCACATCACCGCTGTTCTTTTCTTTGTCCTTATAATTTTGCATTTTCCAGAACATCATATAAATTGAATCATGTAGTATGTAGCCTTTTCAATCTGAATTTTTCCACTGGGCATAATGTGTATCACTATTTCAATGACTATATCAATATTTCATTTGTTTTTACTGCTGAATAGTATTCCACTGTAGGGATGTACCACAGTTTATGAGGACATTTGGGTTGTTTCCAGATTTTGGCAATTTTTAATACAGCCACAAAAAATATTCACCTACACGTTCTATGTGAACATAAATATTCATTTCTTTTGGGTAAATACCGAGGGGCAGGATTTTGGGTTCAATGGTAAATGTATACATTTATAAGAAACTGTCAAATTCTTTTCCAAAGTGGTTGAGCCATTTTGCATTCCCATGAGCAATGTGTGAGACTTCCAGTTACTCCAAATCCTCAAAATTCTTGGTATAGTGAGGTTCCCCCTTACTAAATAAATAATATTGGTTGGCAATTTAAAATAGTTATATAGTGGTATCTCAGGTTTTTTTTGGCTCATTTGTAATTGTGTGATTTATTTTCTTATTATTGAGTTTTGAAAGTTCTTTCAATATTTTTGAATTCAAGTGTTTTTTCATCAGATATTTGATTTACAAATATTTTCTCCCAGAACGTGGCTTATCTTTTCATTTTTAAGACTGTCTTTCAATGAACAAAAGTTTTTAGTTTAGACGAAGTCCCATGTATCCATTTCTTCTTTGGTAAATTTAAAAATAGATACCTTTTTTTAGATTATGCTATTGGTTTCACATCAAAGAAATCTTTGTCTAAGTCAAGGTGACAAAAATTTAGCTCCTATGTTTTCATGTATAATGTTTATAGCTTTAGATTTTACATTTAGGTCTATGATTCATTTTGAGCTTCTTACATACATGTATTTATAATTTACATCAAATTAAAAACATTATTTCTTTTAATATTTTTACTGTCCTTCCCCTCCTTTCTGTCTAGGACTCCATAAACATGGACGTTAGACCACTCAATGTTATCCTACAGATCACTGAGTCTCCATTCATTTTTTTCACTTTCTTCTCTGTGTCTCAATATTGCTATGCCTTTGAGGTCCCTAAGCTTTTTATTCTGCAGTATTTAATCTACTATTAAGTCTATGCACTGAATTTTTTATTTTGGATATTGTATTTTCATTTCTAGAAGTTGTATTTATATAAAAAACGTTTCATTTAAAAATATATACCTTTCATTTCTTTTCTCATTATGTTCAATTTTTTTTTCAATTATTGAGCATATTTAAATAGCTGTTTAAAGTCATCTCTTAATGCCATTATCTCTGTCATATCTGAGTCTATTTCTTTTGACTGTTCTTTCTCCTGGTTACTGGTCAAATTTTGCTGCTTGTTGGCATGTCTAGTAATTTTTGCTCAGACACTAGACATTATTTATGCCACATTGTTCTGAGTGTCAATTGTCAATGTTATTGTCTTACTTTACAGCAGGGGTCCCCAACCCTGGGCCACAGACTGATACTGATCATCCATGGCCTGGTAGGAACTGGACTGCACAGCAGGAGGTGAGCTGCAAGCAGGTGAGCATTACTGCCTGAGCTCCACCTCCTGTCGGATCAGTGGCAGCACTGAATTCTCATAGGAGCGTGAACCATATTGTGAATCTGCATATGCAAGTGCTCTAGGTTGCATGCTTTTTATGAGAATCTAATGCCTGATGATCTGAGGTTGAACAGTTTCATCCTTAAACCATCCCTGTCCCCACCCTAGTCCATGGAAAAATTGTCTTCCATGAAACCAGTCCCTGGTGCCCACAAGGTTGGGGACCACTGCTTTACAGTGTCTTGAAATTTGTTTTGGCGGGAAGCAAAACTATTTGTGTATCAGTTTAACCCTTTTAAAGCTCACTTAAAGCTTTTGTAGGTCAGTTCTAGAGTAGCCCATATTGCACAGCTAGTTTATGTTTATGCTCCAGGTATTCAACGCAGTTCCTCTGCTCTGGCTGGTAGGAACTTGCATGTGTCTCAGCTCTGGCTGAGCTGTTTGCTGTTCAGCTTGCAGCCCTCCAGAAGTTGTGCTTTGCCCAGCCTTATGCAGTTCACTCACACATACATGGGGATTAATCTTCATCCAAAGACTCAAGGTGATCCTGAGAATATTTCTGGAACTTTTTTTTCTGTGTAGTTCCTGCCTCTTTAGTACCCTGCCTCACACACTGTAGCTGTCCTGACCTCCCTAAGCCCCTATCTGTGCCTCCTCAACTCAGTGAGACTACTGAACACCCCTTCCCTGCACTGTGGTCTGGGACTTGCCTTCAGGCAGAAAGTCAAGGGATCGTAGGGCTCAACTTTGTTTTCCTGTTCTCTAGGATCACAACCCCAGGCTGCCCATTTTCCAATGCCTGAAAAGAGTTATTTCATTCATTTTGTCCATTTTTCTAGGTTTCTTTCTTTCTTTTTTTTTTTTTAATGCAGGAGGGCAAGTCTCATATCAGTTTTTCCTTCATGGGTAGCAGCTTCAATATCACATTTAAGATTTTCCATCTGAGCAATGGGGAAGCCCATACCTACCTTTTAGGGCCATCGTGAGTCACACAAGGAGATAAACAAGTGTATTCTACCCTATCCTCATACACCATTTCATATTACCTTCGTTGCTTCTTTCTCTCTCAGTTGACACCTGACCCTTGCTGGGTCACCCTTCGGTTTCAGAATTGGATGAAACACACTCCACAGGGCATGAGGTCCAGCTCTCTGACCATGTTCTCCTGGGATGAAACAAACATACTGCGGGTTAAATTTGACCCAAAGGAAATGAGACATGGGTTGAAGCCAGGCTGATAAATCCTGCCACCTTCCTCCCTTCTGTGGACTCTTTTAAGGTACAGAGGTGTGGAAGCCCTTCTACAGAAACCCCACCCTGTCTCTTTAGAGCTTATTGCACAGCTGCGGCCAGTGCAGTAATATATAGCATCTCTTTACTTCCCATCTTCCTTCCCCTTTCCCCCTCATCCTCACTGGCTTGGGTGCACTGAAGCAAAATGTTGAATCTTAATCTTTCATCCAGCTTTGATTTCTAGAGCATTTGATGCAAGAGAGCAGGTGAAGTACTTAGCACAGGTGTGGGCTTCTATGCATTACAAGGAAATGGCAGCTCCTGCTCCTAATAAATGCATCTCCTAAAGTACTCCTCACACTGCATTCTGGGTCGTGGTGCGTGTGTCTCCCTCAGTGGGCTGTAAGCTCCTTCAGCGTGAGATTGTATCTTTTCTTTTTTTTTTTTGACAGAGTCTCACTCTGTCACCCAGGCTGGAGTGCAGTGGTGCGATCTCAGCTCACTGCAACTTCCACCTCCCGGGTTCAAGATATTCTCCTGTCTCAGCCTCTGAAGTAGTTGGGATTACAGGCATGTGCCACCACGCCTGGCTAATTTTTGTATTTTTAGTAGAGACGGGGTTTCACCATGTTTGCCAGGCTGGTCTCAAACTCCTGACCTCAGGTGATCCTCTGGCCTCTCAAGTGTTGGGATTACAGGCGTGAGCCACCATGCCCGGCCAAGATTGTGTCTTAATTCAACACTGTGTACCTTTCATGTTGTGCAGTGCCAGGCATGTTGCTGTGTTTGTTCATTACTTGTAATTTACTAGATTCTTCGATTTCTTGACCTTCTGGAATTGAACACAACCAATTGCTATTATTTATTTATTTATTTGCTTTTCTATTGTTTTCTTAAGATTGTGAGGTCTTTAGGTGAGAGTGGGAAGAGAGTGGCTCCCAACACATGAAACATCCAAGGAAGAAGTCAGAGTTCCATGTATAAAACCTAAAGAAATGGCTTCTTTTATATTTTAAGCAAGGTAGTGGAGATGTTCTGTTCTGAAGGTTGCAGTCA
Source organism: Pongo pygmaeus (assembly GCF_028885625.2). Classification (NCBI taxonomy): domain Eukaryota; kingdom Metazoa; phylum Chordata; class Mammalia; order Primates; family Hominidae; genus Pongo; species Pongo pygmaeus. Next base: position 5,655,189 of record NC_072382.2, on the reverse strand, counting down.
ACACTATCACAAGGTACAGGGACAGGTTGGAGAATTCCTTTCTATCAAAGTCTTAGACCAGTAGAGTTAGCACTAAGAGGAATGCAACCCATTCATTTTACTGATGAGGAGACAGAAGGTCAAAGTGGACCATGGTGGGGTTTGACTCAACATTCTGGATTCCCCATCCCGATGGTTCCTTCTGTATCACAGATCCTAGCTTACAATACGAAGTCCAATTTTTCAGAAAGGCATGTAATTAAAAAAAAATCCCAACACTCAGGTGTCTGATCCCTGATTCATCATTTCTTCCTGTGTGCCGAGATGACTTTGGCAGACCTGGGGGGAGCTTCTCCCCACTCTATGGGGAAAGGAGCACCAGCTCCTTCCTCCTCTGGGTCCCCTCAAGGGGGCCAAAATGCCCCCATGACCCTGATATTTTCTCCCCATTCCTCTGCAACCTCACTTCCTCATCCCAGGCGGTACCTGGGTTTCTAGTGCCCCAAACATTCATAAATTGAACACATATTTATTGAGAACGTACTGTATACTAGCCCCTTGTTAGGTACCATGACCACAGCAGCCAGCAAGACAGCCTGGGACCCAGGTCTGCTCATACGTTCACTCTTTCCTCTTCACTAGGGTCTGGGAGAGAGCTTTGAGGATCGAGACTCAGCCCAAGGTGAGTCCTGGATGGTACTCAGCCCTGATGTGGACCTTGTGGATATTTTTTAAAAAATTATTTGAATTTTTTTTATTTACAGAGTGATTGAACAGATCGTACATAGAGTTCCATATACCCCCCACTCTCAGTTTCCCCGATTACTAACATCCTGCATTGGTGTGGTATACTTGTTACAATCGATGAGCCAGTATTCATACAATACTGGGTCCTAATTTTTTTTACTAGGATAATTATTAAAATCCATATTTAGGTTAGAGTTCACTCTTTGTGTTGTACAATCTGTGGGTTTTGAAAAATGCATAATGACATCCATCCACCACGATAGTATCAAACAGAAGACTTCCACTGCCCTAGAGACCCTTGATGCTTCGCCTGTTCCTCCCTCCCTTCTAACCCCTGGCAACCATTGCTGTCTGTACTGTCTGCATGGTTTGGCCCTTTCCAGAATATCACAGAGTGGAAACCACGCGGTGGGGAGCCTTTTCAGACTGGCTTCTTTCTCGGCTCACAGGAAAAAATGATGAATCGGGGATCAGACACCTGAGTGTTGGGATTTTTTTTTTAATTACATGCCTTTTTGATAAATTGGACTTTGTATTTATAAGCTAGGATCTGTGATACAGAAGGAACCATCGGGATGGGGAATCCAGAATGTTGAGTCAAACCCCACCATGGTCCACCTTGACCTTCTGTCTCCTCGTCAGTAAAATGAATGGGTTGCATTCCTCTTAGTGCTAACTCTACCTAAGACTTTGATGGAAAGGAATTCTCCAACTTGTCCCTGTACCTTGTGATAGTGTTGATTTCACTTCAGACTCCTCCATGTCTTGTTGTAGCTTGCCAGCTCATTTCTTCTTATTCCCGAATAACGTGGGAGTCTTTTCTATAGATCCTCCCAGGTGGTTCCATGGGGGAGCTGAGTGGAGCTTCTGTGATCTAGTGACCTAGTCCCCAGCATGGAGTGCTCGGAAGTGCCCTCCTTGAACATGTAAACATCCCACCAAGTTGCCTCCCTTCTCCTGATATTTTGATATAGCTTTCTTTTCGATGGTCTTATTTCTGGGTCTAGCCCCCAGACACACTTTCCACCCCATGTCCTAACCTACACTCTGCAGCACATTGCACCTGTCCAGGGTGATCGGTCATTGCAGGCCCGGGTCCATGTCTCTGCTCTGCTTCTTGCTGGCCACGAGGCTGCGTGCTCCTTACTGGCCTCCGCGTGCTCATCTGTACAGTGTGCAGGAGCAGGAGCATCTGCTGGCAAACTTCTTGTGAGATTCTGGTTCTGAGGCCTCCAGACGGCATGGGTGCACTGCCTGAGTCCTGCTGCATTCTGTCTGCTGTAGACCCAAGCCTGGCTTCTGCGTGGGGTCCCTCACGGGTGGTGTGTGTTTCACAGGGCAGCAGGGAGCCAGGGGGCTGGGGCTGCCCGTGGGGAGTGTGTGAATCAAAGGAGCAGACCGCAGCTGGAGCCACCTCGCCCGGATTCCTGAACGCAGCCTCTTGACAGACCGATTGTGTAACGGCATTCCTCCCACGGAAACACGCCTGCCCCCTCCAAGAAGGTGCGAGAGCTTCCCAGACACGGAAAGGGCCCTGCTGGGTAAATTAATTCTTCATTATTCCGTTCCTGAGGCTCTCCCGTTGGCCAAGTGCCTGGCACCAGCAGACGCCTGCCTGCACGGGGTCGGTCCACACGCAGCTGACACTGAGGCTCAGGTAGTCTCCTTGGTCCCACCAAGCGGAGGATGCATTCAAAAAGATGCAAATTTCCATCCATTTCCTGTCCCCCCTGCCTGGGATAAGGGGCCTGTTGTGGCTGTGCAAGCTGGCTTTCTGGTATCTAAATACTTCTCTGGTGAGGACACACCTGTTCACATCTGCCTGCACACCACAGGCAAGCTGGCTTTCTGGTATCTAAATACTCCTCTGGTGAGGACACACCTGTTCACGTCCTGCCTGCACACCACAGGTGGGGTTTATTGTGTGGGGCTGGGATTTGGCCAGCCGACTTCTGGAATTCGT